>NW_015150462.1:577406-580807 GCF_000732505.1 Cyprinodon variegatus | reverse complement strand
TTCGTCTTTAGGTCTAAAGGCTTAAAGTTAAGACGTTAAGCATCTTTTTCCTATCAAACTTGTTTTCAGCTTAAGATTTGATGACAGGTTGAAATTTGATCGCCAGGTTAGTTCGGTCGTAAAAAATAGCTTTTATCAGTTAAGAATTTTATCAAAAGTGAAAGGGTACCTGCCACAAAAAGATCTGGAGACCGTAATCTTAGTTTTTAAATTCAAGATTGGATTACTGCAACACTGTCTGCAGTTGGTACAAAATGCGCGTCTCCTTACTGGCACATGTAAACGTGACCACATATCACCTGTTCTAGCCTCATCGCACTGGCTCCCGGTTGTTTTTAGGATAGATTTGAAAATTTTATTGTTTGTTTTTAAAGCTCTTAATGGTCTAGTCCCCCAGTATTTGACTGAGCTTCTCCAAAGCCATGCCCCGGCCAGAACACCGAGATCCTCTAATCAGCTGCTACTGGCGATGCCTAAAACCAGACTTAAAACCAAAGGTGATCGTGCAAAAATCACATTTCTTCTCCCTGGCTTTTAATCATGTCTAAGTGGACATTTAGCAAAATTTTATTTTATTCTAAAATGTATTTTAATTGAAACATTTATCTTATTCTATTTCTATGTGTTTGTGTATTTTAGCCTTAGCTTTTATCTTCCTTAACTGTGATTCCTGTGCAGCACTTTGGTCAACCACGGTTGTTTTAAATGTGCTTTATAAATAAAGTTTGAGTTGAGTAAGATAAGAAGCTCGTCTCTGGTAGGGTTGTTACAAAGCATGCAGCATACAAGACGATAACAACAAAAAATCGTAGCAATACTGATAGAAAAACCATTTATTGTTTTTATTGACCTATAGAGTAATGGTTTAACAAATCACCTTTTTTAAATTGATCTTTAAATGTTTTAATCTAGGTTTACTATTCCATGCTTTAAAAAAACAAATACATTTTCCCCTTTCTTCTGAAAATAAAAAAATGTTCTGCACTGCGTACTAAAGCTGTGTTTTATATTTAGGAGGTTCTCAAATATGTGGCCTTCAAAATAAGAGCATCACAGACGCCTAAAAAAAAAACAAAAAATTATCTTACTCTATACTCTATTGATTCATAAATATAGAGTAAAATAATTAGATTAGCTTTTGATTACTTTTCTTATTGTATTCATCACTTTAAATATATTTTCAATTATTTAAGGGAAAATCTAATTATTCAATTGTATATTTTATCGTTTACTGTAAATGTATACTTAATATTAGAATCATATGTTAGATCGTGGTGAAAAAAAGTCTGGCACTTTTTTAGATACGTCTCTATCTTAACACACATCAATCAAATAAATGGCTCCTTAGCAGGCCTTTGCTGGGCTGAATGATTTAGTGATCAGATCCAGGTCTGTTGGAGGAGAAATGCACCTAAAAGTTGCATGAGGGTTGCTATAATTAGTTTAGATAGACAAAAAAAAATGTTACATCTACTTATTTCATGGTTTAATTGATTAGTTTATTATTAATTTTAAGCTAATAAAGTTTAATTAAGTGTGCTGCCATTTTTAGATTTCTATATGCCGTCTTTTCTCTGTAACTTTACATGAATCTCTTTTCAAACCAGTGTAGATACCTGGTTGTCTTGCAAATAAAATCCCAAAATAGCTCCGTCTCTCTTTGGTCTGTCAGCATCAATCAGTATTCCTCATACTTCCTGTCTGATCGCGTCTTTGGATTGTGCTCGCTGCACTGAGCAGAAACCTGATCCTTGTTTTGATCTCTCAGACAATCAGTCAGGAGTTGGACACTAGTGTTGTCCTCACGGCTGTCTTTCATGTTTCATTTAATGCTTTGTTTGAGTTAGAAGCTGTTTTTAGAGCTGAGATGAAACGGTTCTGAGCCGCGATCATAGTGCTTCATCTTCCCTACATGCCGATGATGGTATGCTGCGTCTGAAACTGATCGTGCTCACAGTAGATGTCTGTTTTTAAGTTATATTTACACAAGACTTCTAGCTTCCTCAGATAATTACACCTACTCTCATTTCTTGACTCATGCTGTTTGTTTCTGACTCTGCTTTACTGAAAGGTGGTCGAGTCTGGAGTCTCTAACTGATGAGGGGAAAGTGTCGTTCAGGGTTTTTCTTATTCAGGGCAGACTTCACAGTTATCTCAATCAAATCCAGTTAATCAGGTACTGAGTTAGGAAGAAACTATTTTGTTGTTTGCATGAAAAGTGACCTTAATTGAATCAATGAGGCATATGGAGCCTAGGTGGAAGTTCAACTGAAGAAACTAATTGCTGTCCTACATCTAATCAGCTTTGAACCACACCTCTACGAAAGCCAATCAGCATCCAAAGTTCATCTTAAAAGACCTCTGATCCACAACTCGTCTTCTACCTAATGCGCAGACGGTGGATGCGCTGTGTGACTTAATTCAGATCATCCCGTTTCAACCCACCTCCAGCCCCTCTTCCACCATCGTAGCTAAATCTTCACCAGAGTTCATTCCTATTGGACTCTTACTGCTTTCTGCATCTCATCTCAACCGATCCGGCAGAAGACCGCCATGTTGAGCCTGGTTCTGCCTGTTTTTTTCTCTCCACTGTCGCTTCATGCTTGCTCATCATGGACAGGTTCTCTCAACCTGTGTTATCCAAACTGGACTTCCATCTTCCAGGTCCCTGAGTGAAGCTCTAGTATCAGCTCACGCAGTCCACTGGATAGATAGATAGATGAGCTTTATTGATCTCACAGCGGAGAAATTCACTGGTCACATATTGGCATAGTAATTAAAGAAGGTGCAAACAAGGAGGAAAAGCTGCATTACGAATAAAAAATAAATAAAAATAAAATAAAAAAAATAAGAAATAAAAAAATAAATATAAATAAAAAAATACAAGGGAGTAACACAGAGATTTGAGGTGACATATGTACAATCAGGTTGGCTTATACACAGGTGGATTGACTTTTACATTAAAGTGTAGTAGGTAAGGATCTCTCCATAAAGCTCAGCAGACCGTCTCGCTAACCAGCAGTCTACAGACTGACCAACTTCATCTATCTTCACTCCACCTCCAGTTTCAGGCCTGGGGGGGAAACTATTCTTTGCTCCTGTTCACGCATATCTATCAAAATACAGCGCTATGTTCCCTGCCGAGGTCTGAGCGCCAAAGACAAAGTAATTGTATCAATAAATTTCTTCTAATTGTCTTTTCTCTTTGTGTGAGTTTTTCAAATTGAATTAGTAATTAACATGTTGTTCTTGTCTCCTCTGACCGAATAGCTATCGCAATAATTTGGTTTGACCGACCACTCTTTGTAAGGTTTTCCAATATTTTGTGCTCTCCCCATTTGTAGATAATGGTTTCACTTTGATTCGTTGGGCTCCTTAAGCTTAGGAAATGACAATGTAAC
>NW_015150462.1:568072-575401 GCF_000732505.1 Cyprinodon variegatus | reverse complement strand
TTCTGAAGGCAAAAGGGGGTCCAACCCGTTACTAGCATGGGGTACCTAATAAAGTGGCCGGTGAGTGTATTTCAAATGACTATTGCCCTGTTTTTTTGTTTCATGCTGTTCTGTTCCCCATAAAAACATACTGCCCCCCAAGTAAATTTGGTCCTGAACCGCCACTTGTTCTAGAAGCAATTGATCTTCTATGGCTGATGAAACAACCAAAACTATGAGTGTTTTTCTTTCTTTTGTTAATTAATCAAGTGAGATAATTATATTTCCACATACAGTAAGGTCGGTTTAGACAGCTCTGCTGAAATCAACAACTAAAACATGCATTACTAAGGTCACCATTGTTTGATGCACAATAAAATGCAAAAAAAAAAGGAACAAAGAAAAAGGTGAATTATTTTTACGGCACCGTTTAAACACAATAAAGGTGGAATGTGTTTAAGTTGAGACTCGTGTGTGAGCAAATATGAGCATCAGGGCTCCACAGCTGACATTTCACAACTGACAATGATTGTCCCTGGGGTTCCTCAGCAGGAGCCATTAGAGGCCAAACTGGTGCTAAAAGTGGAAACAGGACTAAGTGCTGCAGTTTTCAGCTCGGCTGCAAGAACTAGCAGAAAATGCAGATGTGTTAGCAGGGATTTTTTTTTACTGCAAAGCACAACTTTGAGTTTACAGTGCTGCAAAGTTCACCTTCTATCCAGGTGGGTTTCTATGGCAACTTGGTGTGAGAACCTAACTGGATTGGAGTGATATGTTTTCAAAGATGTCAACACGCATAAACAACAGCTCCTAACCAGTCGGCTGTTTTAGAAATAAAACCTTTTTACTGTTCAGACGATCCTTCAGCTGAGAGGAATAATCAGAAAGCATTAAAAAAATATGAATTACTGTAAAACTGTTAAACATTTCATCTCGTGGTTACTTTCTTTTCTGGTATATATTCAACTATTAACTATTTAATTTGCTAAAATGGGTCTTTTTAAGGTGAATCAACCCGTTTCTGTAATTTTTTTTTCCAGACACATATTTTTTAGCTGTTTAGAGCAACATTGCTTAACTTTTGACCCAAGTAAGTCCAGAAAGTTAAAACCCAGTAGCAGTGATTTGCAGCTCTGCAGCAACTGAGAGCTAATCACCTGGATAAGATTAAGTAAAACCAGGCAGGGATTTTACTGTCTGGACCTGGATTATGTATTTCCTGATATATAAAATGATTCTTCCGGTCAATATCCAGCACTCCGTATGTATCGATGCCGCCCTTTTTAAAAATCTTCCTGTGTGATTAGAGAGGGTTTGAGCTTTCACTGAATGAGTCATGTGACCCGGCTCGCCGCTTTACTTCAGTCTGCGCTTCCCTTAAACATGAGAGCTAACTAACTCAGCTAAAAGATCTGAGGAAATTACACAGATATAACATCAGATCCGTCAAAGTTCAGTGTTTTTGGTTACTTTCAAAGGAGCTGAACCAGAGGCCTGTTTCACAAAGCAGATTAAACAAACTTAGACTCAAATCCTCAACTTTGAATTGATTTAGTCTAAGGTTGGAAACTCAGAGTTGATTAAACTGACTGACAGCTTCGATGAAAACTCAAAGTAGGTCCACTCAGAGTTGAACACATTCGTAACAACTATGAAAAGCCATTATCAGTGGAGCACCGATACGAAGAGTCACCATGACAACAGGCAACATCAATGGCGCATTTCACACCACTTGAATTAGGATTAATGCAGAAATTAAAAAATAAAGGGAGAATCAGCGCTGCAGCTGCAAAGGAGAGGGAGACGCGAGAAGATTGCTGCTAGGGTTAATAGGTTGGTTTATGAGAAGTTGAGTAAGGAAGGCCATTGTNGCACCGATACGAAGAGTCACCATGACAACAGGCAACATCAATGGCGCATTTCACACCACTTGAATTAGGATTAATGCAGAAATTAAAAAATAAAGACAGAAACAGCGCTGCAGCTGCAAAGGAGAGGGAGACGCGAGAAGATTGCTGCTAGGGTTAATAGGTTGGTTTATGAGAAGTTGAGTACGGAAGGCCATTGTGACATTTATTAAAATCACACTCCTAGAAGGATCTGTAATAACACATTTTCTAAATTACATGTTTGACAGCTGAAACAGCATTTTAGAAAGTAAAAAAAACTAAATTATTTATTGGACCATGAGTCCAGAATAAAGTTTTATCTATCTATCGATCGATCTATCTATCTAAAATTGTCCTAGTAAAAAATACGTTTTAAATACCCAGAAATCTTTCTCATTTTAAGTGGCTGTTTTGACATTTATAAGCTTGACTGAAAATGTATGCAGGATATCTAAAATAAATGTCTTTCTAATCAAAATAATGCAAGTTGTGACCAGGAATAAGGAAATCTGAAATGTGTTTCAAGAATTTTAGCATCTTTACCTTAGATATGAAGAAGTTCATTTTGTTTAAAAAGTTTATTTTGATAACGAAAAAAAATATTATCAGATATCAAAGATATGTATTCAGAAAACAACTAATATATATCCAAATGGCCTGCCATAGTCTGTTCTAATTATAATAACAATATAGGGGGGAAAAAATTTACCGGTTTAATGGTAGTGGATCAATTTATTTAGGTGTGAGAGAAGCACAGGGGCAGATGAAGAAAAGGATATTTTTCAAACAGGAAGGACCTGTGCATCATTTCATGGGGTTCCTCCTCATTTTATTTCTGTCTTCCATTAAACAGTAAATAAGTGGCTGTCTAACTATGCAGCCGTTTTTATAAGGTTTTTGTCTCGCTGATATTTATTAGTTATAAACCTGTTGAAAAGTCAATGCTGCAAATGTGAGGATGGATAAAGAGGTAGATGTATGTGATAGATTGTGAGGAGAAACGCTAGCGCTCGTAAAGATAACTGAATATGAAAAGACATCTATACGCATCTATAAATATTTAATTCTCTGTGAAATAATGCTGCTTTTTTTATTGTATCCTTGTCAAAAGGAAATGCTATTTTTTTTATTTTTAAAACCTAATATGTCTAACAGACATTGCATAAAACTACAACAGAACTCTGCTTTTTAAATCGTGGGAATGAAACAAAGTGATTGGCTGTTAGAGAGCAGAGACAGAAGACACTCTGAGTTTACTCGACAAGACTGAGAATGTTGCTATGGTGACTGAAACAGGTTAAGGAAACTCTTTATGAAATTTAACATTTTTTTTTAGTAAACCTGGTTTGTTAAAGGACCCCTGAAAGTTAAAGTTGTAGCATCCCTAGTGGCTAAAAGTGTCGCATTGAGGTAACTTTTACATCGCTGTGGTGGGATTTCAGTCCATATTTATTCACGTTTTAAGCTTTTCAAATATGAACAGATTCTTTTTACAGTAAAGCATCTCAGTTTAATTAAAACTCTTAAAAAATATTCCCTTTTCCAGTCCTTCTAAATAAGTAGGCCAAATTGTTTGCCTTCAGGCTCTAAAGTGAGGAAACTTGGCTGTAGCAGTAATAGCACCATCTTAAACCTTTTTCAAATCTTCCTCTTTTTCCGCAAACTGCAGGTCAATCTTTTCAAGGACAGCCCCCATGCAGTTAAACTCTCAGAGAATGTCCGCACAAAAAAACAAAAGTCAGAGTTGTTCCACTTTGCCACCTCAAGTGGACCAGCAAAGACACAGGGACGTGTACGGGGTCATGCATCTCCAGGATGACACCTCTCTTTGGCGATGAGTTGGGCAGTCACAGGCGTTTAGCTGTGACAGCGACGCTGACAGAAGGCAAAGCTGCAGTTAAAAGAAGAGCTGCCGGCGCTATCTTGGAGTGGCACGTGGGTTATCATTGTCACACCAGCTCTGAGTCCTTGGCGCGTATTTTCCATGAATCATGGAGCTCAACTCCGCAGCTCCAAAAAGATACCAAGACAGTAGATGAGAATACATGAGGCCTGTTATCTTAGGAAGAGGCCAGCTGTGGAAAAAGTCTGGATACACTGGATCGGTGTCTTGTCAGACTTCATCAGTCAGTCGGCCGTTTCTGTCAACCGCTGCGTCGCTTCCCCCCTGTCTGAATCAGCTCGGATCTTTGCTGAATCAAGGTCGGACAAAAAGAACAAGGAGCAGAAATAAACTCAGAGAATGGAGAGGCAGATTGGGTCGTTCCTCACTGTGGGTAGCTATTTGCCCCGGAGTGATCTGCGGATTATGGGCCAAGGCCTGGATGCCCAATCTAAATTGCTCCTCGTACTGAACAGATTGAGCTAAAAATGAAGGGGCCAACTGAGCTGATAGTCAGGCTTACGGGGGAGATATTCTCCTATCCAACAGTTCCCCAGCAGCGGAAGCAAGAGCACTAAAGGCTGGTGAAATAAATAAACTACCCTTGAAAAGGCTGTATAGCACTCACACACAGCTGCATCTATTCTGCCCTTGTTACAGCTATATTTAGCATCATCATTATTTCAACCGCTGCAGCTATCAATATGCAGCAAATCACTAAAGTGTTCACACCTTTTTAATCGCAAACTTCAGCAGTAATTTTTTGGGACTTCCATGAAACAGACAGACAAAAAAATACTAATGCATAATATCAGAGTTGATGGGAAATAATTTATTGTTTTGCAAATAAAAACCTAAAGGGCCTGCTAGCCATATGTCTGCTCATCTCTGACTGCCTTTTTGTTCCTGAGACTAGGATTTAAATTTGGATGCAGCATCAATTTTGATTCTCAATTGGATTTCTGTTCTGTCTTAATAATGTTTAAGTTTAATGTAAAACTCAAATGGAAACCTCCATTTTTTTTAAATTTGCAGTTTCAGGTTTCTTCTTGATTCCACTTGATTTAGTGGATAAATGCTTAATCCACGTAACGTAGGAATATAGCAGCCCATATATGGATGAATTAACACCTTAAACCCACTACAGCCTTATTTGACATCATAGGGAAATCAAAAGATGCCAGAAGCTGCTTGGTTAATCTGTTTAATCAGGTTTATGCTAATATAAACACCATGGGAGTTTCCAGCTATAATACTAATTAGAAAGAATGGATTTTAAATCATGAGAAGTGAAATGGAACCAATTCTTTAAATTTGAATCAATATTCAGGCCTATGATTGATTAAGGATGTAGGATATGCAGCAGCATTAATATGGGTATCAGTCAGTCTCTGCCTGGTGAGCAAAACCGGGTCAATTTTGACGATTAATATCCATATGCGGTAGTTCTTTTTGTTTCAGGAGGGGGAGGGGAAGGGATCAGACATGTGGTGTTTGGTCATGTGACACTAATTATAATGCAGCTCAAGATTGTGGCTGTTTGACGAAATTTCAGCACTGTGGTCAGATTTAACGGTGTCGGTTAAAAATGAAAATATATGAAGTATCTGTAAATATCGGCCTTACTGGCATTATTAACGTCTGATATTAGTGTTGGCTCAGATTTTTATCCCTTTTTCCCCTAGATCTGACCCGTTTCACCTCAAAAGACTTTAAATTTTACACCAAGCACAAAGTTTAATGCACACCTCGATTTATAATGTCCCTTTGATCA
Organism: Cyprinodon variegatus; assembly: GCF_000732505.1. NCBI lineage: Eukaryota > Metazoa > Chordata > Actinopteri > Cyprinodontiformes > Cyprinodontidae > Cyprinodon > Cyprinodon variegatus. The sequence continues at coordinate 569,877 of NW_015150462.1, read as the reverse complement.
CATTTATTTTAATGTATCTATGTTTCTTATGTAACTTTGCTGCCTCTTGACCAAGACTCCCTTGAAAAAGAGGTTTCCTGGTTAAATAAAGGTTAAATAAAAAAAAAAAGTATTTTCTAGAGCTACCATAATTTTTGTCCAGGACTTTTTTATGACTTTCTTGTCTCTTGAGGAACGTTTGACTTTAATTTCTTCCTTTTCACAGAATTTTAATGTATTATAACTTGTGTTTCTGTGACAATTGTGGGTTTTTCTTTCATTTAAAAAAGGGGTACTAACAATTTTGCCCGTGTGTGTATGCATTGGCTTTGGCTGTCTGTGTTGGGACCCTTAGAATACTATTAGGGAAGGAATCCTACAGGGGAACGAGGTTTAACCCGACTCATTTAAACACTCAATGAGCATATTCCTTTCTCTGTGTAGTCATGAATGAAGTTGAGTGGATTAGGATGGACAGACTTAATTTAATGAATGCTGCAGAAGCTAAGCCTCTCTCATAGGCTGAGGAAAAGGGAGAAAAAAAAATACTCATAGTAATAGAGATTCTCTCCAGCAGCTGTGGGAAATAAACGCGTGTTTTGTTGCTCTGATATTAATTAACCATGTCTGATTTCTTACAGTAGGACACCGAACAAACCAAGCAGTTGTCAGGCTAAATCTGATGACATGTGAATTGGACGCAGTCTGCCTTGCAGCTTCTAAACCACTAGTTCAAAGGATTTGATGGGAGGAAATAAGGCTTTTCTGCTGGTTCAACAGTGAATTTTTCATATCGCTGAAAACCCCAGGAGAAGTCATTTAGCACCTGCTCCAATAGCTGTTATCAAGGGGCTCTCCAAGCACTTTTGCAATGCCAAATCTTGACCTCCATACCAGAGGAAAGGCAGCCTGTCACAATCTGGAAGGTTGTTACAGTAGCTTAACTAATGAGCAGGGCTCAAGGCAAGGATACCATCCGAGGTTTATATTCTTTGTCTCAATGCGAACACGTTCCAAACCCACTAAAAAAATCTTTTCCTTTGCTTTGGAAATACGTCCTTGTGCTTCTTTCAAATAGCTCGAAAAGATTGGTTGCTTTAGTGTGAGTTAATTTTAACAGACTGCATTGCCAGAGGGGGGAGTGACTCTCAAGTTTGATGCTTGTGAACTTCGACACTAATTTTCACCAGTGACCAATAGCAAACAGTCTTGACAGTACTGACCTTTGAGGAATGGAGAGCTGCAGAGTATATAACAGGAAAGCCTGCGTTAGGTTCCTTACAAAAGTTTTCAAACCCATTAACATTTCCTCTTAAAGAATCATACATTATTTACAACTTGGTGTGTTTTCCATGTCTGCGTTCAGCTTAAAGCTTTCTTAGATCAATAGTTTGTTCTCAGATAAAGTGAACGGCCACGTCTTGGTAAGGATGGCTGCATTATATTGTTTTATTTCCCAACAAACTTTCCTCGCATCACTTTCCCTCTACTTCAATATTATGCTTTACTTAGTTTTTGGCTGTGACATAAAATCCTGAGAAATTACACTAAGCTTCTGACATATAATTTTAGTTTTTCAAGGCGTTATGTGGTGCAATTTGTAGGAAGGTCATATAGAATTTTATTATGATAATTTTATTGCAGGAGGTGGTCAAAGCAATTGACAGCATGCTAGAATCAACTTAATGCACTACTATATGCGTTTTTATTGTGATATCTGTGGCAATGCACTATTTGATAAAGCTGCATCTTTCAGGGTGGCCTTTTATTGTGGGCGGTCTAAGGCACACCTGTTCACTTAACCCCTGGAACCCTACGGTTCCACC
>NW_015150462.1:563517-565335 GCF_000732505.1 Cyprinodon variegatus | reverse complement strand
TCGTGATTTGAATCGAATCATGACTTCTTTGCCAATGCCCACCCCTAGTAAACATAGAGTATTCATAATGAGTCCAGACCTTATGTCCAACAACAGCCTTACAGCAGCTTAATGCCCATGAAATGATGCAAAAGCGAGTGTCCTGAGGGGGGCCCTGAGGTGCCCGGCCTGCATAAAAAGATCACGGTTAACCTAGCTGCTGTTTACTGCCCAGCAAATAAAAAAAAAAAAAAGAATGTTTGTAGTTGCAGCAGATTCAGCCTCATGTCTGCTAGGAAGTTTGTTGGTTATGGGCATAAACGCAGGGAGGATCCATCACACTCACATCCTCGCTCACCCTATGATGGGGATGAATTTTGGAGGAGGACTGACAGTTTCCTCCTGTGAGCCACCTTTTATACCGAAACGTTGCCAATACGCCATTATACAGTAGCTGTACGTTAGAAACACGTTCAGCGGTCGTCTGGAACACTTCAGATATGTTGATATGAATTGGAGAGAAGTCTTGATAAGTTATTCATAAGTTACTGATAGACACCATTAGTAACTTACTGCTAACGTATGTCACCAATCAGATAACTTACCTGTAACTTATGGCCCATGTATGGCATATGCTTCAGCCTGCTCCAGTGTGCTCATAACTTAGACAAAAACGTACCCATAACTTATCCAACGTATGGCAGCGTTTCTGCCAGATTTCTTGTACGTCAGGCATACGCTGTCTAAATCGTCAAGGTGTGACAGGGGCTTAAGGAAAAAGAAAATCAAGCACAAATCAACTTCTAATTTAGGTTAATCTGCGTATTTGTTACTAAATGTTACAGGAGTAAATGAACCATAAACACATCTTTAAGAAAAGTGACCCTTAACCCTGTTCCTTAAAGCCACTACTATCAGTTATCTTCTTGTTGCCAAAAACCCAATTTAAATGAACAAGTCCCTAATAGGTTTTTGGAGAACCTGATGTAGCAGTGACAATTCAATCAGGAGTTGGGTCAGCTGGAGCAATGATACATCTAGAACACATAGCATCAGAGCTGGAGATCACTGGTGTAGGAAAGTCCATTGTTTATCTAAAAGGCCAGGACTTCTAGTCTCAACATATGTCAATGTTTTATTATATTTCAGGGTTTCCGCGGGTCATTAAAAATCATTAAAAGGCATTAAATTATTATTTTTTTTTTAATTAAGGCCTTACGCTGCAAAAAATTAAAATCTAAATAAGTCCTGTTTTCTTAAAATAAGTGTATTTTGCCTTGAATTGAGGAGGTAAGTGAGAAACTCTGCCAATGGAACAAGACAATTTACATTTTAAATAAAAAAAAACATATTAATTAAAGCATTATTTCAAGTGCATATAATCTAATTATCTTATATTAAGAGTAAAAATACTCATCCCATTGGCAAATCATCTTATTTAACTACTCAAATTAAGGGTAAATACACTTATTTTAAGAAGTTTTGACTTATTTCTAGATGGTAAAATTAATGTGATTATCATGGCATTTAAAATGATTTAATAAAAAAAAAAAGAAATTACATTTTTAAAAACAATTTTGTAAGATATATTATATTGCATAATATATTCGCGCAGAACTTCTTCCAGTTGATCTCAAGGCAATATGTTTGGAAAAGAAGCTCAAGGGGGAGAAAAATCTAGAGAATGGGAAAATGCGAATTTCAAAAAAAGTGGCTGGAAAACGAGGAAATTCGGGACATAGCTGCAGCCTGTCGACGCTAAAGATGATTAAGGATTTTGCTGTTTTATTTATATACACATGAGAGTCATGGATATTTTTGATGGCATTAAAATAATTT
>NW_015150462.1:558544-562180 GCF_000732505.1 Cyprinodon variegatus | reverse complement strand
GATATCAAAAAAGTACTCCAGAGTGTTGTTCAGCATGGGGGTGAGTAGAAAATGAAGGCTAATCATGTTTTGGGTGTACTATTCCTTTAATGAACAAACAGAAGCCAATGGAACATGGCGGGTGTGGCACAAATGCTAAACAAGGGCTGCAGGAGAGTGGGGGAGTATTTAACTGCTACAAATCATTAACTGAGGGTTGGCTTAAAGCAATTAGCCTTGCAAAGTGTGAAAGCATTAAAAAGGTAGTTTGTAACTGAAACACTGCCTGCATAGATATGTTTCATATTTTTTGTGCAAGAGCTGCAGGGATCCATGTTGATTTGTATCAATATGTAAGGAAAAAGTGTAAACGAAAAGGATTATCTCAAACAGTGATTAATATATATTTACATCTGAGGAAACATATTTTGTTTTGCTGTACGTTTAAAAAAATGTCTGTCCCCTCAGTAAGCAGGACAGGAACTAAGGTACGATTAATTTACACTGTCACTCCCTCTAATGTGAACATGACTCAAGGGTAGGGCTACCCTTTACTGCTCTACTGCTGTGAGTGGATGCATGGTGCTCCCTGTGGGGTAAGAAGGGCAAATAAATCATTTCAAATAACTTTGTTTTTCTAAAAATCAGTCAGCATTACAGACAAAATTCTAATGATGAGATAGATTTCTAGCTAAACACTGATACATGCTATAGGGCAGCTGTTGTTCCTCCTTTAAAAGAGAATAAAGACGAGTCATTTCTTTAACAGAATCCACGTTAGGCGTCAACGAATGAAACGCCTGTAAAAACCAGCACACGCCGCTGACCTTCCACCACCTCTGCGTGTTGTGAGCCGTTCTCCCAGAGGACCAGATGGAGGGGAGCGACTGTAAGCAGAGGACAGATGTTCCACAAGACCCTGGGTGAGTTCATTTACCCGTGCGTGTCTGAGAGCGCACATGTGACCGGAAAGGAAATGAATTGAATGCCTGCGTGTCGAAAATTAACCCAAAGGATGTGAGAGTGTATTGAAACCCTTCTGGTCTGAGCTCCTGCTACTGTTTTAAGCACAGTTCTTCCACTGTATGCAGTGGAATTAACTCAGAAAGTTTGATTCTAAGGCTGACAGCATGGTGGTGGACTGATGATGCTGTGGGCTTGTTTTACAACTAGCAATGCATCAACAGTGAGTCTAATGGGAGGTTTGTTCCAAAGGGGATCATCAATGGGACACTGAGGACACAGCTGTAAAACAAGGTTCTGAAAAGAAAAGAAACAAATCCCTTTAAATCTTAAACTGATAAAGTTGAAGAATGACTATACGGAAACTGTTGCGTGGTTTGTTTGGGCTATTCTTAGTCCGATTTAGATTTATTCAAAATCAGATCTTTATAATTTATCACAGATAATTAAATCTGATATTTAAAACCCTGCAATTGAAAGAGGAGGGATTTATTTACTACTACTGTACAAACTGAACTACCAGTCCATTTACACTAAGGAATAATAAATAATCATCCTGAAAATTATATAATTGTATTATATATTGTATTGTATAATAATCATACTTTGAAATGTAAAGTGTCCCATTAGGCTGAGTATTATTTGCAGTTTGGAAGCAAAGGAGAAGGAAAAATAGTATCTAAATTTGCATATTAGACTTTTATGTTTCTTTAAATTTCTTTAAAAAAGAAAGCAACTGATGAAAGAAAGAGTTATGAGAAGTCATATCCATAAGGTGGGCCATAAAAGGGACTCTTTAATTATGTGAAAAATGTGCTTTTTAACAAGTCATCCCTACAGTTAAACATAGTAGTGGCAGTACCACACTGTGGGTGTGTTTTCCAACTACATGTGCACTGGTTAGAGTTGGTGTTAAAATGGATGGAGACAAAAACCAGTTAATGTTGAAAGAAAAACTATTGGAAAACTTAACAGAATTCAGATTAAAACAGAAGTTGATGGTTAAACATGACGAGAACCCTAAATATGCAGCCAGAACAACACTGAAATTGATTGGATTTAGCTAAATCATATGTTTAAAAGTCCATATGAAAGTTTAGAATGTAATCCAAAATGAAGCATTCTCCAAACTGTGTCGTTATTTGAGAAATCATATGCAAAAACCCTCTTAAATATGTTTTTCCAAAAAAAAAAAAACGATCTACTTATTTACTTACTAACTTACTAACCAGCTTTTATAAAGTAGCCCAACAAAGCCTTGTTTTTGTTTTGAAAACATGCAAATTGGAACAGACAAAGGGCTCCGCCCCCTTTTGAATGGGGGTCGTTTGGCTTCTATTGTTAGCCTGCAATGCCCCATACCTGTCTAAGTGTCTGGAAAAAGTGTCTTAAAAGTGGAAGCAAAGGAGAAGGAAAATAGTATCTAAATTTGCACATTAGGCTTTTATTGGCCAGAGTCAAAACAAAAGAAGCCAAACGACCCCCATCCGAAGGGGGTGGAGCCCTTTGTCCGTTCCAATTTGCATTTTTCAAAAGAAAAACAAGGCTTTGTTGGGCTACTGTATAAAAGCTTGAACTCAAAGCTATTCGTGACATTTTGAATTCAGAAAGCTTCCTGGATTGAAAGCGAAACGTCTTCAAACTTGGAAACACAGCCCAGAAGATTGTTTTTAATTTTCTTTTTTTAATTTTTTTTTATGACTATGACCTGGATGTTGGAGAATCTTCACCAGCATCTTAAATATGCACAGCAAGGATTCTTCACCTTGTTGGTTTAAATAGAGGATTTAAAAAGAAATATATGCCACACTTCAGATATATTTTCTTTCCTAATAAGAGAAACATTATTTTACTTTACATATATGAATACTTTGTGTTGGTCGAAAATCCCAATTAAAAGGCATTGAAGTTTGTGGTGGTAACATTAAAAAACAAGAAAAGAAAACTTTATAAAATTTAATAAACCATTATAAAGACATATTAAGTGAGATCAATTGTGAAAGATGTGCTAGGAATATTTAAAGATTAAACAAAAAAAAATTTAAACATTATTAACATTTCTTATGAAAAGACAAAGACAGAGAGTAGGAGGTCTGTAAAATAGCTAGCACCTACACAGGATGCATTATTCTAAAGCTAGACTGGCAGAGGTATTTGAGAATGTGGGTGAAAATTGTAAGAGATGTCATAGTGCTCCTGGAACTTTAACACATATGTTTTGGTCATGGCCATCCTTGAACTCATTTTGGTTTGGAGTGTATAAAACGATATCTGAAATCATAGGAATAGAATGTCAGCCTAATATGTACATTTCCATTTTTGGAACAATACCACTTGATCGTATGGGTATCTCTAGGTTCAAAGATATAACAGCCTTGTCAACTTTGATAGGTAGAACAAAAATTCTTTTACACTGGAAATCTCTATTTTGGTATCCACAACCCTACTTTAGTTCTAAGCTCTGCTCAAGAAGAGATCATTGCCTTCTCATCTTTACTGGCAAACCGTACTTTACTTTTAGACTGGAAGTCTGATAAATGTCCCTCAATATTGCTCTAGGTTAAAGACTTGATGTTTTTTTTTCGGAAGCTTAAAGGAAAATTCCGGTTTTTAACACTTTTAGCCCATTTTCTGTAGTGTCCAGGATGAAATCGAATGATCGACACCAAAATTTTGACGATTGGTCCTGTCTCT
>NW_015150462.1:551280-557878 GCF_000732505.1 Cyprinodon variegatus | reverse complement strand
AGAGACAGGACCAATCGTCAAAATTTTGGTGTCGATCATTCGATTTCATCCTGGACACTACAGAAAATGGGCTAAAAGTGTTAAAAACCGGAATTCTCCTTTAAGAAAGTGAAATATACCTTTCGTGTGTCTACATAGAAGTTTTACCAGAAGTGGCAATGCTTTCTTTCCTATTTTTAAAACATTTGTTTTGCCCGACTGAAGGTGCCTATATATATATATATATATATATATATTTATATATTTCCTCTTTTGGCTCCGATAAAAAAAAATAAAAAAAAGGATCTTGAGCCAAGAAGGTAATGTTTGTTTTTTGTTTAATAAGAAGAGATTTAAAAAAGAAAAAAGCTAGCACCATGGACAGCGCCTTAAATCAGTAGCCATGTTTCTTTCTTCCTTCTCACGCAGGAGCGTCAATCATGAATGCCACACACCTGCGTGACGTCAGTCCCCGCCCTCTTCGACTGTTTTTCATGTGTTGTTTTTGTGCTAATTAAAACTTGTGGCTATCAACATGTAGCCTACCCCTCATTATTTCTTTTTTATTTAATAAAGATGTGGAATAACTCCTCAGTCATAGCGCTAGAGCTTCTGTTTTTTCGCTGCCAGTGACAGCGTGAAGCCATTGGGCAAAGAGCGCATCAGTCTTCCCATCACGACAGCAGCACCCCTCCCGCACCCTCCGAGCGCCACGCGCACCAACCATCTTCACGCGCCGCCACTAACGCTCCCAGCTCTGGCAAAGGAGCTGCGTTGAGATGTTGGTTCCGCCGCGAGCCGCCGGCTCTTCCTTCCTTTCGGGCTTCATCTCGGAGAGGAGCGCAGGCAGAGGAGCCTCTGCTATGCGGGGGAGCTGAAGTAAAACACGGGGGATTCGGTCACGGGTGGATATTTTTCTTTTCTTTTATTTTTTTTTTCCCTTTATGAGGATGACTGAGTGCTGACAAAGAAAACCAGGGGAGCCCTCCTGGCTTCGGTTTACACCCGCGAACTTAAAAGGCACGCGCTTTACGCTCAGCCAAAGATTTATTTTTTTATTATTATTTTTCTTTAATAAGGCTTCTTTTTTGGGGGGGAGGGGGAAAGGAAACCATGCCTGTTCGGAGAGGTCATGTTGCGCCACAGAACACATTTCTTGGAGTGATTATTCGGAAATTCGAAGGACAAAGTGAGTACCTGTCCAATGTGGAGAACTGCGCTGCTTCCTTTTGTGTCTGTGAGAGCAGTTCCTTACAGGAAAACAGCTCTCAGATATTATTTATATTAATTATCCTCATATTCTGTATATTTATCCACAATACAAGGCAATACATATTGTATCCATCTTTTACTGTAGCAGATTTATCTTACAAAGAAAACATTGGGGAAAAATTAAAGCTTAAATTATATCATATATATATTTATTTAAAAAACTTCTTTTTTTTTCTTTTTCAACCCTGGTTCTGAAGGCGCACTGCCCTCCTGTCTTTCACACACCTGATATCAATTGATTGCAGAATATCAGGCTTTGCTGAACTGCAATCAATCAATCAGAATCAGGTGTGTTGGAGCTGGGAAACATCTAACATGAGTAGCAGTGGGCCTTTAGGACCAGGGTGGAAAAACTCTGCTTTATATTAACCAGTTTTGCCAATTGAACAGCCTCTACACTTTATAAACAACTTAATGCAAAAGTATCCCCACCATATTCTGTTTTTTCCTCCCTTTTTTTAACACTTAAATATTTGGTTTTATTTTTATATGTGTATATATATGACAGAGTTAACTATAAAATATAAATTATATTTAAAAGGAAACCAGCTTGAATCAGAAATCAAATGTGATAAAATGGGTTTAACTGTTACAACCAGGAAATTACTTCAGTTGAACCTGTCTGACAGAATGAAGTAGGCTAACGGATTGTAAAAGAGAAAAACAAACTTGCATTCAGGTGATTTATGAATTTGGAAATGGTTACAAAGCTGTTTCTATGGTTTCAGTTATTATCTTCAAATAATGGAATATTGGTAAATATTCCCACAGGTGACTCAATTAAAAAAGCAGATTATTTTTCATTATTCGGGAATAGAAGACTAAAGAAATGGCACCAATGGGAGCTGAGTAAAAAGAACACAAAGTCCTCTGTCACCTTTGCCAAAATTAGGACTACATAGATGTGTGTCCAGATACAGCAGGTGCAGTACAGAGAAAAAACAATCCTTTCATTTTACATTTTTTTCCTTAAATTAATCTGGTCCTGTGATGATCACAGGTTCTCCTTAAACATAGCCTAGCTTTAAGTGGCAATAACTTATTTTGCAAAGGCCCAAATCGATACTTAAAATCTGCATGCAGGGCATCTAATGTGTGATTTTTTGTGGTCAAAAAGATTATTTTGTTGCTCAGTAGTGATTATAAAGATGCAAATGATCGAGTCTGCTGGGATTTTGATTCTTTATTAGAGACAATTTTCAATACAAACTACCAGAATGCTTCCATGTAGGGTTACAGGACTCTGCTTTACATGTACAGTCATGTGCCCCGTCATCCAGATGTGGATTTCTCTCTCTGGAGGTTTTCCATCTATGTCTTAAGAACCTACAGTAGGCCCAAGCAGAGGTACCATACCTGGGAACACCTTAAGGTCTCCCAGAACTAGCTTGGGATTAGAAAAATCTTAGATTTTTCTTCCATTAGCCTGCAGTATCTTGTTTAGTATCAGTGTCAGCATTAAGGCCCATTCATACCTCACGTAAAAGACGGATACGGATACGTGTGGAGTGTTTCATACGTTCTAACCGTCGATTTCGTCCGTACTTTGACACGAAAATTGGGAGCTTACGCTTACGGACGAAACGGATCAATACGGAGCAATACTACCGGAAACGGTGGGGGCGCTATTGAGTTTTTAGTACAAAATGTCAACAAAATCACAAAGAAATTGCAATCCCAAATGGCAAAATTCCCCATCAAAAGGGCGACTGATATTCAATGGCCTCACGTTCCACCGTCGATCTCGTTTTTTACTTTTCTTTCGCTTACGGAGCAAATGCAACAGAATCAGGTCTTGGACCATCGCCATGTTTTGATCAATGACGAATCATTGGCGCACAGCACTGCCACCTAGAGGAAATACGGGTTATTGCGCACCTCAACGGACGGAGGTATGAAGGAGTCAACGGATAGAACGTACGGACAGAAATACGGACGTGCAGGCCAAACGTGAGGTATGAATGGGCCTTTAGTCGTATCTGACCAAAGCCCAGCGTTCCATTAAGGTCCAGCTGAAGGAGCGCAAATGTTTGATTTTCCAGTTGTGATCTTTGGGATTAATTCTTGCAGGATATTTAGTCACAGGAAGCTTTAAAGAAATTGTAGACTATTAAATAGCTGTAAACACTGTTTTCTACTTTACCACAGGACAATATAATCATTGAAAACCGACTTATATTTAGTAAAGATCTACTCAAAAAGCAAAGATTAAACAAAAATTCAGTTTGATTTACAGAGATTGTGATAATAATAATGACAATAAATGCTGTTGGACAGCTTTTTAGTCTTTTTGCTCAAATGCATTTTTTTCCTTTTTATTTTTTCCAAGTAGAATAAAGCGAACAAGGATACTGAGAACTTTAGTAATGGTAATAAGTCTCTTGCAATGTTCTTTTAAAATTACATTATCACACTTTTTAAAGAAAAGGAATTTTGAAATTATGCTTATTTTTTTACTACCAATGCCCAACATTCCCCACTTATATAAACCATATTTATCTCCCTTTATTTTTACAGTAAGACGTTATACATGTTTCTCATGCTGTATTTTCATATTTGCTGTTAATTACTGTTGGAAATTACTCCAATCCCCAGCGAACATCTAATGCTTTCTCTTCCTCCATGATTTCCCAGATAAGAAATTCATCATAGCCAATGCCCGCGTGCAGAACTGTGCGATCATCTACTGCAACGACGGCTTCTGCGAGATGACGGGCTTCTCCAGGCCGGACGTCATGCAGAAGCCGTGCACGTGCGACTTCCTGCACGGCCAGTTCACCAGCCGGCACGCGGTGGCCCAGGTGGCTCAGGCGCTTCTGGGCTCCGAGGAACGAAAGGTGGAGATCACCTACCACCGCAAGGATGGTGAGTGCAGTGGGACGGAAAGAGAGGTTGCTGATGTGACCCTGCTGCAGTGGTTTGATCTTAAAATACATTCTGGGTGAAATGGGGTTTTGCTTTTCAAAAGGCAGCTTTAGATGAAGGAAAAGTGAAATTTCCCCAATTTCTGTCGCATAAAATCTTTACATTCATACTTGGAGCAGCCCACCGCTGCTGCTCAGTTCTTAGTTGATCTTTTATGGTTGAGTCAGCTGCATCTGGAGCAGAAGTCTACTCTCTTTGAACCCCAAGGGGGGGAGCAGCTGGGGAGGTTCCTCAATCCAGCTCTGAATTGATGCCCTTCTGTGAGGTTGGAGCTGCAGTCTGTGGCTGATGGGGTCTGTTTTAGGTAATCGGATGTATTTGACAGCAAGTTTGTGTTCGGAACACCCTGGTTATATCACAGCGTTACAGCTCAGGGGTTAATGTTGGGTTATAGAAGCTAACCCAAATGTTTTATTACACATAGTATTGCAGGATAAGCTGTGATTAATGAATTTGCATTCCCTCTGTCGCATTTTCCATCAAGTGTCCTGCAGGTGTTAAGTTTCCTTGCAATTTATATGATTTAATGATGTTTTTACTACAAACCTCTGAAATTTAATGAGATAAAACAAAGAAATACAGGAATGTGAAATTATGAAGTTGAAGGATTTTTTTTTACTACTTAAAGACATTTGAAAGGACATTGATTCATTTTTAAAAAGGTGGCTTGCCTGTTTGCTCCGCTCTTCGCTGCTGGAGTTTTTAGGGCTATGTCTCTTTAATCCCTGCTTTGAACTTTTTTTACATCAAGTTTCAGCTCTTTGTGGTGCTTAAAATAGGATTTACACCAGGGCCGTCAGCTGATCCAATGCTATACAGGGGCACAATAGGGCACCAAAAAATGCGAGTGTGCAAAGCACGCGAGCAAAAACATTTTTGGGCCATTATTTATTTTAAAAAAAAGCATGGGCACAGATAATTAATGCAAACACGTCAGCAAATATTTTATAGCACTTATTTATTATTATTAAGCGTCATAAACAAATTGTGCAATCAGATTGCTATGTTCTGCATCATTAAATATCTACCTGAACCAAACTGAATTGAACTTGTGAACTTTATATCTGTGTATCTCTAATCCACTAGTGATGAAGGTGCAATTTATCTTTATTAAATATCTGTCAGCAAACATGAACTTGAAAACTGAAAATTTGTAATCTGTAACTATAAAAGGAAAAACAAAAAAAAACCCTCTACATACATACATGTCTGTGTTTATCATTTCTGTTTGAGCCCGTCCTATGATGGTGTGATGGTGATGATCCTATTGTGTGGATATCATGGCCAGAAAGATGGGAGAGCTGGATGTTCATTTTTTTAACAGCAAACGGTTAAAGTTTTCTCCAGGGGAGGCTATAAATTCAAAATAGATGTATACCAAAAACCAGTCAAATGTACACTAAGTTATCACTTATCAGACCAGTATATTTATATGAAAACCAAACATAATTTCATGAAAAGCTTTACATTTTGCAAATAAATCTTGCTCTTCTGAGGTTTTGTTAAGGTAAATCTGTGTTTTACATGGTCCAATATGATGTCACAAACCTAAAAAAAAAATAATGTCAGCTTTATATTCTTTTAAATATATAAAAACTATTTATTTTCTGAGAATGTGTTTATTTATGAGCAATTATGCAAATTAATAATGATCTAGAAAAAATACACTATGTTATATTATTTTCCATGTAAATCCCAGATTGTTCATTCTTCTTTGCCTTTTCTACAAAGTGCGTTAAATCAGTCTTAACTGTCTTTATCCATGCTGGGTCAGAAAAAGGAGGCAGGGAAAGCAGAATAAAGCTACATGCTGATAGCCAAGTCTTCTTGTTAACCCGGTTCTTGGAAAAGGACGTTTCTTGCACCATTTCTCTCTCCTTCTCTCTCCAATATGTTTCACACTCCTGAGCCTCGACCGGGTCAATCACCCGCAAAATGTCTGCGCTGCGGCGGGAGATGGTGAGCAGATATACTTCGTCTCAACTCACCCCACAGCTGCGAATGTGCAACTTTTAATGAGAGTCCAAGGGCAAAGATTTCACAGATCCGACGAAAAATGGAATGACGCTTTACTAGTCATTAAATATAAAAATTTTTTTTTATTTATCTAAAAAAAATATGTACAGATATATTTTGAAATATTTTACGTTTTCATTTAAAATTAAAATTAAACTTTTTTGTACGTCTTATTCAGGATCATTGGGTGTGGGGCGGCGTCCTAGCGCTCTCTATTGGCCAGCCGCCACTGGTGTCGGCTTCATTTTTGCGAAGCTAGAGTTCTCCTCTCTCAACTCCGCTGTGAGGGTGGAGCTGTAGCTGAAAATTAATTAGCTAAAAAATCAGTGCCCCAGGCAACGCAGATCATCGACGGCGATGATTTACAGGTGCTGGTCATAAAATTAGAATATCATGAAAAAGTAGA
>NW_015150462.1:546393-549751 GCF_000732505.1 Cyprinodon variegatus | reverse complement strand
GCTCTATGGAGCAGCATCAGACTCATATTCTGACTAGAATTGAGTCGGACTACGTCAGGCTAACATGTTGTGCCCTCAACGCCTTCTAAACACAGCAACTCAGCAGTGGGCTAAGTTTGAAATTTTATTTTATTCTGTGACTCTTCTTTTTAATGATTTATAGAGCATTTCATCATAGTAATCATATAGGGCATTTCAGCATTTATAGAGATTTTAAAATTATAATGTTTAAAGGGAAATTAAAAGTTAACAATAAAAATGTGTTTAATTTGGATGAAGTTTAGGTGAAGGCTGACCCCTTTTGTTCATAGGTCAGTATTGGTAGCCCTTCCTATGATTCAATAGCCATGAAGTAGCCCTCAGCCTTGAAATGGTTGGTGACCCCTGCTCTAAAACGTGCCTTTGGCTGACAGAGTGACCCACTTAGACTGGAAATTATACCAAGATTATAAATAAAAGAAATGTAAACATTTTGTATTTAAGATAAAAATGTCTTTTGTCTGACAATATGCTCTATCCAGCATGGAAAAGTTTCACCTGGTTTAATTTCGCAAACAATCTTCTTTAAGAAACCTTTTTCTGTCTGAGAAATTGCCTCAGAATTACTTTAATTGTCTTTGCCAAAGATTCAACGAGGTACTGGAAGCATGCATCAGAGAGTTTGCTCCTTATTGACATGGTTGCATCGCATCGTTCCACCAAATCCTAAAGGTGCTCCGTTGGTTTGAGATGTGGTGACTGGAGGATATCTGAGTGCAGTGAGCTCATTGTCATGTTCAGGAAACCAGTCAGACATGATTGGCTCTTTATGACTTCATGCTTTATCCTGCTGGTAGTAGCCATGGGTACACTTCGGTCTTAAAGGGATGGACTTGGTCAGCAGCAGTACTTAGGTAGGCTGTGGTGTTAACATGATGCTCAATTGGTAAGAACAGGCCCAAAGTGTGCCTAGAAAAATCTCCCACACCCTTACACCACCAGCATGAACCGTTGAAACAAGGTTGGGTGAATCCATCCTGAAATCTGACCCAACCATCTGGATGTTGCAGCAGAAATCAAGACTCATCAGACCAGCCAACATTTTTCCACTCTCCTATTGTCCAGTTTTGTGCTAATTGTAGCTTCAGTTTCCTGTTCTTAGATGCCAGGAGTGGCACTCTGTGTGGTTTTCTGCTGCTTCAGCTCATCCACCAAACAGTTTGACCTGCTGTGTGTTGAGAGATGATCTTTTGCATACCGCTGTTGTAATGAATGGTTATTTGACTTCCTGTTGCCTTTCTATCAGCTCAAACCTGTCTGCTGAATCTCCTCTGACCTCAACAAGGCGATGGCTGCCACAGAACTGCCGCTCACTGGATTTCCTCTGACCGTTCTCTGTTTTGTGTTCTCGGTTTTGTGTGAAAATCCCAGTAGATCAGCTCAAAGTCACTTAAATCACCTTTCCTCCATATTTTGATGCTCTGTTTGAACTGCAGCAGATCGTCTTGGCTGTTTCTGCATGCTTAAACACATTAGAAATTGGCATTGATAAGCTTGTAGGACAGGTTTACCTAATAAGTTGGCCAGTGAATGTAGATCTTAGAACAATATTCTCAAACTCTACAGTGAAACTGAAGAGTTTAAAAGTTGACAGCTCCTGATATGTGTTATGTGATATGTGCTTCAACAGCAGGATTTGCTCACTTTACAAGGACTGAATGAATTTAAAATACATTTGATTTAGGGCTGAAAAAATTAATTGGAGTAATTATAATTAATCGATTAATTGAAATCATAGGCGTAACTTTCTGAAGGAGTGGTGTGGACATGTCCCTGCCAATAAATTATTTTTTTCCCCCTTTCCACTTGTTTACTTTAGCCAAAGATAACAGAGTTTGGTGCAGCTATCTCCTGATGCACGTATAACTTTCACGTATAATTGAAAGTATAACTTTTAGAGCGTTTTCAGTCTTTTTTTTTTTCGTCTCTCGCGGTACTCCCGTGTCCCGCCTCTTGGCGTGACATCATCAGATCTGTCGCTTTGAGACATCCGATTTGCGGTCGCATTTCACTGCATACAGAGTAGCTGCATGGGAGAGTAGGAGAGACACACAGCAGCACTCAGTGAATATTAACCAGCAGCTACTTTGATGTTTAAGTAAAAGTTAGGAGATGGGTTGGTTAAAAAAAAATTAGACCTCATACCTCTGAAAAATCTGTTTGTTAGACATACGGAGCTTTTTCAGCTAATAATGGCAACAGATTGTAGGTTTATACAAGTTAGTATTATAATGCAAGAAGCTTGAGAAAACAGTTTGTTCTTCTTTACTGGTTAAAAAATCTTGGCTTCTCAGAGGCCATGACTCCCAGTTAGAGGTTAAAATGTTTTCTTATTGTACAGACAGAATCAGACTGCAGAGCTTCTACATATCTTGAAATTTCTTTTCTGGCATCATTATATTAGTGAAGAGGTCTATAAATCTTTTTAAACAGAGCATAGAGAAGTAGAAGTAAGGAGAGCTGCAGATTTAAAGATGAAACAGATTTACTGGGATATGCAACATGCAATAAAATATATCTCCAAGTTTACCAGAAGGTTTACAAGAGAAATATATGATATGCTATATTTAAAATCTCCATATTTTTCTCAATGGATGGAATTGAAATTGCACTTCTAGGGATGCATGATATATCGTTTTTGGCATTGGAATGGGCTTTTATTTGTTATTTTTTTATACATAAATTTTTTTTGGCCCTTTATATGTAATGCACTAAATGGCATCTCTCTAGCGATCTATAAATATAAATATTAGTTTATTATAGTTCTCTTGTGTTCTCAACAATAGGAAAGCATTCAATAAATATATGTTTGAGCTCATTTTTTCAGGTTGAGTAACCATTAGTGTCCCAACAAACTTTCATCACAAAGTTACACCCTTGGTTGAAATAATCATCAACTAATTTAGTAATCGATTAATCCTTAACTGAAGTATAAAGACTCTAAAACATGCCTTTAGCTGACAGCTGACAGCCCACTTAGAGCAGTAATTTTATGAAAATTGTAAAATAAAAATTGAAATATTTTGCATTTAAGATTTTTAAAAAAAATGTTGTATGTCCATATGCTCTATCCAGAACTCCTCAAGTGGAAAGTTTTAGTTTCACCTGGTTTGATTTCTTAAAAAGTCTTCTTCAAAGGAGAATTCCGGTTTTTAACACTTTAAGCCCATTTTCTGTAGTGTCCAGGATGAAATCGAATGATCAGAATCAGAATCAGAATCAGAATCAGAAATACTTTAATAATCCCAGAGGGAAATTACTTTTGTTACACGCTCTAGTTACAGTTTTACATGATATATACACACATCCAACTATACAA
>NW_015150462.1:537314-545523 GCF_000732505.1 Cyprinodon variegatus | reverse complement strand
AGAGTCTCCAGACTGATTAGCGAGTGAAACCTTGAAAGCTCGCGAGATCAGGATGGTCTCACGAGGCTAACTCTATGTATCCTGAGGTCCTTCAGTATGATGTGGCCACCTCTGTGTTTAGCCTTGTTTAGAAATGATGGTTTTCTGATATTACTCATTTTATATGTAGACCAAAAAGTACAACTTTGGTCTCATCTAAACAGTTTCCTGTTGTCTCTCTTTCAAAATGAGATCAACAATTCTCTACAAGTAGACAGAAATTTGTTTATTTATATTGTTGGATCAAAAACACTGTTCTGGAGATGATTTGTCAATCTTGATGGAAAACTCAAGTGCAAAACTCCTGGGAAAAGTGGAGAATAGCAACGTTTAGTTATTTTTTCCAAATTAACCACACCTGCTTTAAATTTCAGAATAATCCTGCAGTAGCTGTCAGCCATCATGAGGAAAAGGTTTCCCTCAGATAATGTGGCTAACACATCCTGCTTGGGAGGGGATGATGCTTCAAATCAGCCAGACAGAGCTTCTGTTTCTCTCATTAAAAGGTGCAGACATTGTAATGGTATAAGGTAAGATAGTTGCTATCTCTATAAAGCTTTTATCTAGTAGCTTTCATAGTTGTTTAACAGAAAGGTTTAATGATTTAATTTCTGTTTCCATGAAAGACTTAGCTGATTTGCTTTTTCTTCTGAGTGCAGCTCTCTGGCTGGTTTAGTAGAACCCAGAGAGTGAGAGGGGAGGTTTGGTTTGAAATGACTCCAAATGATGGTATCCTTGGAGACATAGCCAGGGGTCGAAGGTTGAGAGTCTGATAAAGACAGAAATGCTTAAGGGAATGGGTACGCTCTGTTCAGAGCGCCATGCTTTAGTCTGAACACTTTCACATAGTGGAATTGCAGCAGAAGTCTCTCTTTATGTCTTTAATAAACTTAGACTGTCATTTGAAGAGCTTAGTCACTTGTCATTGCTGTCCTTTTTACAGTTCAACCTTATTTCTAAAACTCTAGATATGAACTTCAAGATCTACTCAAAGGAATCTGCCTGTTGACATTGCTTGGAGTAAATATTCAGGCAAATATGCATTGAAAATACTCAGAAAAAACAAAGAGATAAGTTAGCATTTGGTGGTAGAATCTCATTTGCTCCTTTGGCAGTATAGTTTTTGTTTATGCTTGACTTTATTTGACTTTTTTCTAGAGCTGAAGTCGGTCAGCATTCTCTGCTTAGTAATGCTAACTGCTACCTATAGATGCTAAAGACAGTTTTGGAAGTCAACCTCGATCCTTGCAGTAAGTGCCTCTGCCCTGCAGCTTGGACATAAAGCCCCCGTCATACCTTGACGATTTAGACCTGCTTACGCCTGACATACGAAAATCTGGCAAAAACGCTGGCATACGTCGGATAAGTTATGGGTACGTTTTGTGTAAGTTATTGGAACACTGAAGCATGCTGAAGCACGCTGGCACACGTCGACATACAGCAAGTACTTTAAGACGTGGGCCAGAAGTTAAGGGCAGATTGGACTTCTGCAACCGCACACATCAAATGTCGCTTGGGTCTGGTCACGAACCAGTTTTGCTTGTATGCTTCTGCACCGTCTGTCTGGAATTTCTAGGGACGCACAGCAGTTTCCCGCCAAAGTGCAAGGGGGAGCCTATTCGAGAACTCGCGAGAACTTCGGCGGATGGTCATGAGAACTTCGTAGGCGCCGGCGGGATTGTTTATCTTCCAAAACAACAATGGCGCATCTGCAAGATATCACGGTCACGGAGATGGATCTAGAGTTGCTAGACTTCGAAGAGGAACAGGTTCTGGCTGATCATCCTCCAGGAGTTGGCAGGACCTTTACAACTTTATATAATTTGAGACATCGTAAAAGTGGTTGTACTTCCGTACCTCCTCGATTAACCTTTCGTCGTAGTTGTCCGTTGTAGTTGTTCCTCGGTTTTTTAAAATGGCACGCGCCGGCAACGAATCGAGAAGGACGACCACAAAGACGGCCGGAGGGTCATAACAAGGACCAATCACAGCTACTTTTTGTCTGCGCACATAAGCTTGAGGTCTGCGTGGGTTTGCGACTGTCTGATGTGTAGGCAGGATTTTGTTTGAGGTGCGTGACGACGGTTGCAGCACAGATTTGACGGTTGCAGAGGCTATGCGTCAGAAGCGTAAGTTGGCCTTTACAGGAAAGTTATCTGATCGGTGACATACGTTAAGTGTAAGTTACTCATAAGTCGTGGTGTCTAGCTTATCCAAACCTTGGGCATAGCTTATGCGTAACTTTTCAGGAACTTATCTCCAACGCATATCAATGTGACATGTTCCAGATGAGAGCTGAACGTGTTTATAACTTACAGCTACTGTATAATGGCGTATTGGCAGCATTTTGGTATAACGGGGGTTCGCAGGAGGAAACCGTAAGTTGTCCTCCAGACAGCCTCCACATCATAGGGTGAGCAGGAAGGTGAGTGTGATGGATCCTCACTGCGTTTGCGCCCAAGGCAACAACCAACAAACTTCCTAGCAGACATGACGCTGAATCTGTTGCGACTGCAAACCTTGTTTCTTTTTCTTTATTTTTTATTTTTGTGGCGGGCGGTAAACAGCAGTTAGGTTAATACCGCAATCAAAGGCATCTTTTTATGCAGGCCGGGCGCCTCCTGTGGGGAGCAGCTTTAACTGATGCTACATAATGCCCATGAAATGATGCACAAGCATCATTTAAGCTTATTCATAAGTTGGGCTGTCATTGGACATACGCTCTGGACACATCATGAATACGTTATGTTTACGCCCAAAATTGAAAAAATACATAGAAAGTTCAGCGTATGCCAGCATTTTAGAAGATTCGGGGGCGTCAGGCATACGCTGTCCAAATCTGCAAGGTGTGACAGGGGCCGTAAGTCCTTGCTTTAACACACCTGAAACAAATAAATGGTTTATTTGCTGATATGCTAAGAAGATAAGTTTGCCTTTTTTAAGGTGTGATGGAGCACGAATGCAAAAGCTCCAGGACAGTGGCATTGCCTGGTTTTCATCGCCTAAAAATATTTTTTTGTCTTAAATCAGGAGAATCTAGTCATGTATTTGCTTGTGAACATTTGTTCAGTTTTTTTTTTTTTTTTTTTTTTTTTCCTTTACTTGTTTGGCCCCCTTAGGGCCGGTTTTTTTGACCTAACTTTAGCAGGTTCGTCTCCTGTTGTACAGCAATCCTGTCTGTGTGCAAAATGTTTGGCCTCAGTCGATCTGCTGAACAAACAGTAATAATGAGGACACGGCTACCCTCGTGTTGCATAAATCTTAAGCACAGTTGCGTTGGACAGAGGGGCTGGTCTGCAGGGAACTTGAATAAAGAGCTAGATCACCTCCTACTGTCAGACCTTTCCACCAGGGAAAACATTTCCTTGTCTTCCTCGCTTCTGTGCCCCCAAACACCTCATTTCTGTCCTCATACCTTTTCTCCATGGAGGGTTAGTTACCCTTTCTGGCTGCACATCATTGCAGTTTCTAGAGGTGAAACCCAGATGTTAAAATAATCCCAGAAACAATATCCTCACAGCATTTGTTGAAGTTGTTGCAGAAGTTGTTCTGTCAGCTCCTTGTTTGAAAGTTTGAGACTGTGTTCAGCATGCTGACTCCTCTCCTTACCGTGAACTGCAGGATTGTCTGTGAAGCAATCTTTTCTTCTTAATCCTCAGACTCGAGTTCGGCAGAGCTTTTTTAACCGCTGTCCTTTAACGCCCCTCAAGGAGATTCTGCTTGCCGGCACAATCTGAGGCACAGTACTGAATGCTTTATGATTTAAACCTCAACCCAAGCACTCGGATTTGGACCTGCCGGTCTGTGTGACCTCTACAGGAGGCGACGCCGTTGTAGTAGAGGCGAAAGTTTGGGTCAAGTTTTGACAATAATGACCGTTACATGCAGAATTAAAAGGTTTTTGCTTTAATTTGTATCTATTCATATTTAAGTTGATGCTTTTCGCTAAGCTTTTGCTAAAAAAGCTGTTTTGCTTTAAGTATAATTAGGAAAATTTGGGCCGATATCGATATCCGATATTATTATTATTGTTTTTAAGGCTGATAACCGATATTTAGAGATATTGCACATTCACATACACAGTAGCTTTTCAGGGATGGTTATATTTTGCACCAAATATAAATCCACAAAGCTGAGTTTTTCAATGTTTCACTTTATAGTTAAGTCACAGAGGAATTGTGATATTTCAAAACATGTTTCAACCACTCAAAAATATAAAAGTATCCTGTAAACATCTTACCATTTGCGCTGGTATTATCAACAACGTAAATTTCTCAAGACAAAAACTGAGCTTCCACAGGCAGCCAAACATAATGCATTTAAAATAGATTTTAAGGTCCTGCTATAAAAATGTTCAACCAAAAGATTAGTCTTTCCTGCTGTAAAATCTGTAAAAAGGCTTTTCTCCAAAGCCACTTTTCTTGTCCGTCTCCGAGACACTATATCTAAATTCATAATCCTTTTGTAATGCAAAGGACTTCTATGTTTTCAGTGTTCTTCTTTACAGCCAATCCACCATAAAAGCCTGATCTGTGAAGTGCTCCACTAATGGATGCATAGGAGCCAGTCTGCCACCGTCACAACAAATGGCTTTAATGTTTTGTTATATTTAAAAAATTAGGGGGAAAGATTTCAAATGCTTATTTGTTTTGCTGTTCACAGAGAAAAAATTACTGAGTTGATTAAAAGACGTATCTTATGACTAATCAGATATATTAAAACGTTTGGGAAAATATTCCAAAGGAACTGTTTATACATTCAATGTGTCTGATGTTGCATTACATCCATCTCTAATAAATGTTTTCTAATTAGTCAAATTCCCCTCGCTCTGTGTTTGTCCTACCTGAAGGCGATCTTTCAGTCTTTAGAGTAACGGTGATCCATAAATCTGACACATGGTGAAAGCTCCCGGTTGCAAATAGCAGATAAAACTGAAAATGCCACACTATAAATAGATCATAGCTGCCTGTTACCTGCTGATGCCCACTGAGATTTAGGATTTAAAATATTTATTCCACTGGCAGATAATCGTATTTACCTGCTTAAATTAGGGCCAAAAAAATGCATTTATTCCGAAGTTTTTATCCCAGCTTCTTTCTGTTTTGTCAACTGATGCCATTTCCTGCTGGGCAGCACAGAAACTATGAGAAAGTTGAGCGGAAAGTGACGTCAAAGTCGCATATAATCCATATTGGTTGTTCATATTGGACATAAACTTAGATCAGTAGTGTAGTGGTCCCTGGAGAAGTGGGTATACGCAGCCCAGAAACAATGACATGTCAGACCGCTCTGTGTAGTTTACCAAAAAAATTAATTTTTAGTATTAATTTCATGTAATTTATTTGATCTCAGGGAGCATCATTAACATTAGCTGAACTGCTGGCTAATTTTAATTCATGATGACAATTGTAATAAGGAAATGAAAGTGTTCTTTGACTAGTTTGCTTCACATTACTGATTCTTTGCAAACCCTAAAGGCAAATCATTTCAAGTAAACTTATCAATGTTATTTAACATGTGAGCAATATTAACCTCAGCATTAACCAACCTCTCTATCTCCCATTGGCTCACTTATGGTCATGCCTACTGTTAACCAATGTACCGTAAGTCCTCTAATATAGGACGGGGCCTTTATTTCACTCATTTGCATCTTGGTTCAGGCCATTATTGGAAGGAGGCCAGAATTAGAGGCAGGCCTCTATTTCTGTTTAATCAAAACAGACTAACAGTGGAATGAATAAAAACAAGATTTTTTGTCTTTGAACCTATAAAATATTAGGTTCATTTATTGAAAAAGTACAGTTACCATAACGGTATACAGAACATTATTTAGACATCTTCCAGTAGCTGCAGTTTTTCTGCACGGCAATATGAAAAGAAAAAAGACACAGAATGGAATCTTGGCCAAACTGACTTGTGAAACAAAGTTAAGAAAAAAAAGTTAATGGAAACTTTTCTGCCATAACAGCGAAATTTTATTTGAGGCAGGCTAAATGGAAGTAGGCTACCAGTATCGTATATTTCAAGGGAAATTCAGAACAACGAAGGCCAACGAAATTCTGTCATTTTAACGCTGCCTAGTTACAACTAGACCTACCTGTAATCACATTTGTCTTTCAGATCAGAACGATCTTTGTGTAAAGATGGGACTTCCCATTCTAATTGCTGGGATTCGTTAGCAAACATTGCCCCCCTGTGGTACTTGTATGTTATTTTCACAAGTTGTTGAGGACTGCCGAGAAACATCGTTGGTTCTAATTATAGCCCTGGCCTGTATATGAGTCCGGCCATTATTTACCTCTGCCGACAGCGAGACCGGCCATTGTTAGAGACCCAGCTGCTAATGGAATACAGGCCAATATTAGAGGATTTACGGTAATCAGTAAACGCAGTAAGTACTAGCCAATTAGAAGCAGAGTGATGGCTTCACTGTCCTAGGTAAAATGGGAAATTTGGCTTGGAGATTCTGTTTAATAGTGTGGATCATGGGGGATTTAGAAGTGCGTATACACAATACCTATAGGAAAATAAGTGGGTAAACGGCCTATACCTGCGTATACCCTGGACTACACCACTGCCAGGGATACAGTTCAAATTCTGAACCCCATACAAATGTGACGCAAATGTGACTCTCAAAAGTCAGATACAGGCCAGATCTGAGTGTCCACTCTCGTTTTACACACCTGACCTCGTCACTTGACCCCAAAGGAATCAGGCCCAAGTCCAAGGCCCAAGGAATCCAATTTGGGCCTCATTTGCTTGCAATGTAGAAAACGTAAAATTGGACACAGCAGTCTTCACTGATTTTCTACCATCTCTGACCAATTCCCAGTATGTTGCTGCCTCCTTATTCCATGATTATTTTTTTTCTTTAAGTGTTTTAACTCACCAGCACACCCGTTGCTCTACAATCACTGTAACCGCCTTAAATTTTCTTTTTTAATAAGAGCTCAAATAATCACATATGATGTAATGAACAAACTTATCAGACAAATTTTCCTTTCTTCAAATAACCAGACTTAACGTTTTAGTTTATTTTTTTAAATAAATCCAAACTGGTTAACCCGATTAAATGTAATTTACCTCCTTGTAGGACAGGTTCAGATGTTTTTCATTCTTCAGCCTTGGTCTTGCGGCTGCCATTACTTCTCTAAAGTGTCGGGACAGACACGCATAGTGATTGTATTTCACACTTTATTCCTCCTCCAGCAACTACGTGTTAACAAGGTGCTAACTAGGAAGCAGATTTAAAATAGAATCACCTGTTAGCCATTACTTTCAGTCAGTCTACTGCCTAATCCTCAGTGTAGGGCATGACATTTGTTTTATAGTTTAGGAATGATCTCATTTGTTTGGGCTCATTTTCTGGATGGCTGAGATAATGTCATTTTAAACCTGAAGAGCTGTTCTGCTCATTCGTTCACATCATGAACTTGGCGACTGGAATATTTAGGAGCTGCTAGAATGAGTGTTATCTTCCACTCAGGACGCCACCATGATGAGTGATGGAACAGCTCAGGTTGTTCCCCTGAAGTAGTTTGTTTATTGGCACAGCATCGTAATGGAGGAAAGAAGTAGTCGCCCTTTTGTACAAACAAGATAAGCTATTTCTTTATCTTTTACCTTACCAAGAGCTTTTCTACCTGCTACCAAAATACACCCAAATAATAAATATTCTACCATCACACCATTATTTAATCTAATTTATCTAATTAATTGACCTTTTCAGGATTTAAATAGTTTCGCTTTGATCCTGAGATGACCTGATAATCATTAACAATGAAATTTTACCTTCTTTATAGCTAAAATCACAAACTCTGCCAAATTGGGAAATTTAAAGTTAAAAATTAATCGCAGTTTTATCTCAGATTAGCAATGGCTCCCCCTTAGGGTCAGGTTATGCAATACGCAAGGATAAACCAAGCAGAAAATGAGCCACCCGTCACAATGTGTGCAGCAATTATGGGGGAGTGTTGGCCTAGTGGTCACAGCAGAGAAGGTTGCAAGTACCTGGTCCGATCCCTATAGCCTCCACTCTGGGTCCCTTAGCAAGACCCTTAACGCCACACTGCTCCCCGGGAAGCCCACTGCTGCCATTTTGGAGATGGGATAAATGCACAGAGTGAATATCCTACGACGGAGTATTAGGGCCACACATGAAGAGAAAAAA
>NW_015150462.1:533138-535255 GCF_000732505.1 Cyprinodon variegatus | reverse complement strand
ACATGTACACAACAAGATTCAGCAAAGTATTTCTGGTCCATAAACAATTATAAATTAAATTACAAAGTACCAGTAATCTTTAAACTTCATTGCATTTGTGTGTAGATTATTTTTTAAGACTTTCTTGACGTGCCTCAAAACACAAATGCATTTTTTTAAACGGGGAAGCCCCCAATTCCCTGTTTAAAAAAAATATATATAAGCCAATCACAAAAAGTTCTCCACATGGGATGACTCACCCCTAGATCCCACATCCAAGTTTACCTCTGCTCTAGTTTCTAGATAATTGTTCTTACTTATAGTCTCCTTTTTTTAAACATATATTCTAGCCTACCTGCTAGGCAATAATCAAGGCTGTAGTTAATAATTAAATAAGAAAGGAATTCATATTTTAACATGGCTCCAGGTTTGTTTGAACAACTAAATTTATCTGTAACCTTTTATCTTTTTACAAATATTACAATTCTTTTAAGCTGAAACAATAAAGGATGACAAGAACGCAATAGATACGTCTTAATGTAATTTTTTGTTGTATTAGCTTTCTTTTGTATGGATGTTGCTATATTATATTTATTCTCATTGAACAGTTTCTGCTCTAGTTGCACCATTAGGATGCACCTAATGACCTAGATGTACTTAGCATTGTATTAGAAGCTCTACTTTGCTTCATCCTTATTGTTTTGGGTTGATTTTTGTTTCATCTTGCTAAAACGCCTACAGGGAGACGAATGAAAATTGACGAGCAGATCTCGTGGTAAATGCAAGGAATGAAGAAGTGAGCGTTCACCTTTAAGTGTTTGTGTCTGAGGAATAAAATGAGCAGATAGCAGTGAGGTGATGAGGAAAAAAGATGGAAATCGGGTGCAGCTGAAAATGAGCTTTTGTTTTTTTCTTCCTCTCCATTGTTGGACTGAGAGCTGCTTCTTTATGGGGCTGCATCTGCACACAACAGCAGCCTTTCTCACTTCAGGGAGCTGTTGCCTTTTTAACCTACAGATATGAATGATTATTGGGGTTTTTTAGGGCCAAAGGGAAGTTATTCATGAATATTCAGGAGCTGCTTGTATGATGAATATGACTGTCATATAAAAGGTGGAATATAGTAGCATGCCTTCTATTTAAATCTTCAGTGACAGCCGCATATCTGTGCTTTTAAAGCTGCTTTGATTGTTTTCTCTGGATCTTATCAGCACTGAGTTGCAGGCTCTCTCTGTGCTGCAGGGAAAATGGAAAAGCCTCACGATTATGAGTCGGATCTTTATAAAACAGAGAAATTCATTGCCGGGTAAACCCGAACGGTTTCGCAGCATGCGCTCGTGTAAGCACAGAAGCTGTGCTTGTTTCATTTTGTGAACACCTCCCAGTCTGTCACGCCATCACTTCTCAATCCCTGCAGAAAGTCTTCCTGTGCAGTCCAGCATAGTGTTGTCCTGGCAACCGTTGCAGGAGCGACGGTGGATCATTGGAGCTCCTGCATTCCCCCTAAAATTTCTACCATTCTGGCTCAAATAAAGAGAACAGAATAAAACAGACAAACCTTCATATTTTAACAACCTGCTCATTGAAATCCTCCCAGAGCTGCAGGTAAAATATGGAAATATAGAAGAGACGTCTTATAATTTAGTTACATTTTTTATTCTGTCTCATGCATTTATATAAACTGTTTTGATATAATCTTGCCTAACATTAATTCAGTCTGATATAAATCCAATTTCCTCATCTTAAACTGGTTCTAAGCCCTACCAATGTATATATTTGATGCCGATTGCACATTTTATATTACTTTATCAGGTTTGGAGCTCAGTTTCAAAGAAACATGGATGGATGTGTTTTAAACCCAGACTTTAAGGCCCGGTCCAACAAGCATGCAGATTGTAAATAAAACCAGTCAAAAACATGCAAATCCGACCAAAACTCCTCCTCTGTGGGCCTGACAACTTTAAAACTGCTTCCTTCTTTAGTTTTCTAGGCACTTAGAAATGTTCAGTATTGAATTCTGCAGTGGGTGAGTACACTGACTAAAGAGAACCTATATTTGTTGCTTGTGTTGGTGCATTAAATGGTTTTTAGGTTTATTTATATATATATATATATATATATATATATATATATATATA
>NW_015150462.1:529845-531313 GCF_000732505.1 Cyprinodon variegatus | reverse complement strand
CTTTTTCGATTACTTTTAAAAAGTAATGTAACTAATTACTTTTGATTACTTTTTGATTACTTTAAGGTTTTAATGAGTATTGACCCTGTTCATCATTTAATTTATGAGAACTGAATGTGAACCTTAAAAAAGCACTAAGCTGAGAGGGAACTGCTGACAGGCAATCACAGGATGTCCACAAGAAGAGATGCTTCGTCTATCAGTGAGCTGCACTTACCTCTAAATGTTTCCTCAGGTTTGACATAGATTGCTTCGATGTGGACAAGTTCTTGATAGCCGGTGTTAAGGAAGAAATTATTCTAAAATAGTTGACTTTGGAAAAAGTTTGGCTCTCTCTCTTCCTCTGTATCCCAGGTCCTCTCGGCGAGCTGCTTGTGGCCACAAGGAAAACCAACAACCAACAGAATTACAGAGTTTAATCCAATATAAGACAATGCATAAACTTAGAAGTAAGACAATTCACAAACTTACACCAGAAACTGCAGAACAACGGAGACATACATTCCTTTACCTGACATAAATGGAGAGAAGGAAAGAAAGCAAAGACGTACAAAGACATCTTTGGAGAGTTGCAAGAGCAAATCTGATTTTTTACTTCTATGTAGAAAGTTTTATCCTCTTGTATTTAATTTATTCAAATAAGGCTGGCTTTTGCTCCTCCAACCAGGAGCTATCTTGGACACTCAGAGAAACTTAGAACTTCCCCTAATGTACGGCCTGGCCTCCAGGAATTCTAAGGTCATCTGGCTAAGGAAAACCTAAGATAAGATTTCACAAAATAGCTGTGGAATGCGGGGCCTCTTCCTGCCATAAATTCTCAGGAACAAACTTAAATTCAGTAATTTGTTTCAAGGAAAGGTTATCTTCACAAACTTGTTCAAAATTAAGAAATATGTTCAAAATGGGTGTTCAACATACCTTTTACACATGCCATAAGATTAACTGTATTAAAAACTAAAAATAATCATTTTTCTTTAACACCGGCAAACACTTCTTGCACTGCACGGTTAAATGTGAGCCATTTTCACAGATGTAAATGAAATGCTCCTTAAATTTCCAGTGCTGGAAGGCTGTCATTTTGGATGCGCTGCTTGAGCTGAAATAGAAACGTCCGCTCGCTTGCTGTTCCTCAAGGAGGCTCCACCAGCACAGAAATGGATCATCAGAGTGGCAGATATGATGGAGACAAGGAGCCGTAGCGGGAAACGGCGATACAGGGCGCGAAGCAATAAAAATATCATTACATATTTCGCAATGGTTTTTCTTTATATTTTTTAAAAATTGTAATTCTTAATATTTTCGGAAGTAACTGTAACTGAATGACATATTTTCTCATTGTAACTGTAACGAATTACAGTTACTCTTTTTTTGTAATTAAATTACGTAACGTCGTTACATGTATCCGTTACTCCTCAACACTGAACACAGAGCACACTGGCCTGTGATGTCACTGCGGCGTCTACTGCGC
>NW_015150462.1:525714-528195 GCF_000732505.1 Cyprinodon variegatus | reverse complement strand
GGATGGATGGATGGATGGATGGATGGATGGATGGATGGATGGATGGATGGATGGATGGATGGATATTCAGAGGTTTAAGGGCAGTTAAAATGTGTGCACCGTTTTATAAAAATGTATTTTTTATGTCCTGCTATTCTTTGGAAACCTTCGTTTTTAGATCTGTGGTTCTCCTAGTTTAACTAAAAAAAATAAACTAAAATAAAAAATGTAGTTATAGATATTTAATAAAATCGTATAATTTATTTTTTTTACTTTAGGGAAATATTTTTTGGATGTTTTGATACAGCTGCTTTTATATGGACACTATTCTAAAGTCGCTGAGAGGAAACTGTTCTACCTCCGCGTTTTGTGATGCGCTCGTCTAGTCGGAGCACAAAACGCTTATCCAGCTGCTCCACGCGATAGATGGATGGACAGACGGACAGATATTCAGAGATTTAAGGGAAGTTAAAGTTTTTGCAGTGTTTTATAAAAATGTTTGTCCTGCTAATCTTTGGAAAACTTCATTTTTAGATCTTTGGTTTTCCTAGTTTAACTAAAAAAAATAAGCAAAAATTTAAAACTCAGTTATAAATATAAATATTTGATAAAATAGTATTTATTTTTTTTTACTTTAATAAAGATTTTTTGGATGTTTTAATACAGCTGTTTTTATATGGACACTAATCTAAAGTCGCTGAGAGGAAACGGCTCTACTTCCAGGTTTTGTGATACACCCGTCTAGTTGGAGCACTAAACGCTTATCCGGCGGCTCCACTCATCGGATGGATGGATGGATGGATGGATGGATGGAGGGAGGGAGGGAGGGATATAGCCATATGATGACCTGCAGGTGTTGAGGTTTCGTGCTTATATTAAATGGAAAACCCGGCAGTTAAACCAATCTGATTTCTTGCTTCATGTCTAATCGTGTTGCTTGAGACTTGGAGCAAAAGTCTAGTTTACTTCCTTTAAGTATCTGTTTCCACTTAGTTTAGTATTTATTTCTCTCATCTTCCTGTATATGTGCAATTAGGTTTACACTCAGACTTTGTGACTTTATTTTCCATTAGCTTTTTGCAGTTTTCATATCAAGAGCGCTGCAAGGCCTGATTACTCATAAACTGAAGTCGTTTCTCACCCGCTGCCAGCAGAGGTGACTGACTCTGACACAGGGACACAGAGCCAGCTGAAGACATTGATTTGATGACTATTAACCTCAGCGAGCTGAGCATGCTGAATGTTTCCCAGGCAGAGAGCGATGAGGACGGATCGGGTACATGATGAGAGATTTCTCCGGAACACCTCAAAGTGCGACAGCCCTACTCTGCTCGGGGCACAGCTCACACCGGTGGCAGACGTTCGGAAACTTACTCATACCTAAACAGTCACTGTCGGGTCTTAAAAGCTGCCATTTCAAATTATTGTGACTGCAGTGTTTCCCTTAGAGACTTCCCCAAATGACGACTGTCAACATTCCCAAATGTCATTATCCCACATCGCTCCGAAATCCACCCAGTCAGCAATGTGACAATCATCTCTGTGTGAGAGGCTGTTAAAAAAAAAAGAAAGGAAAGCAGCATGTCAGACTTTATATAGAAGCTTTTCTTTGCATTTCAGCTCCCCTGACTTAGTAAACAAACCCTCACTGTAATTATTGGTTGTGTAAATAAAATCCAATGGAGTCTGTTATCTTGAAACCTGAGCACATGCTGTAATAGTTGAAAAGCAATCATATTACCCCTGTGGGTTTAAGTTTGCTTGGTATACAAAGTGTTGCAGGATAAACTTTGGATATTACTGGGAAACTTTTACCCTGCACTAGCACCTATAAGCTAACATTATGCATGTAGTCGCTGCTTATCTGAGCATGTGTAAATTAAGCATCTATTTTAACATCCAGGTCTGGATGACAAGACCTGCTCCGTAAACATAGAAGTTGATTCATACTAGAGTGCAAAATGCTTTTGTTTATCAACCCCTCTGTTTGTGTTGTTAAAATCTCTTGATTGACTCCATTGATCTCATAGTAGAGAATTTACTCGTCACATCAGCTCAAATAGTCAAGAAGAAGAAGAAGAAGGTGCCAACTAAGGGTGTGCAAAATAATCGTCATGACGATGCATCGCGATTCAAATTTTTGTGATCTACTGCATCGATTCTTGAAGGCAAGAATCGATTATGAAAAAATAAAAAAAATGAACAAAATACATGAATGGTTGGCGCACATCAGCCAACCAAGTGGAATACAACTTCCAGTCCAGCAGATGTCGCTGCGCATGTGTTGACGCTCGCTGCTTTGTGTAACAAGCATTTCCGGCCGTGGGATACTGCGACGAGTTTCAAGTCAGATGCTTGGATGCATTTTGGCTTTAAAAACAAAGAAAGTAAAAATGAAATTGATATGACGCACGTAATTTGCAAAAGGGGAAATATAGATTTGAATATTTTCATTTCATTGGTTTAAAGGACCACTGAGGCGATGTAAACGGCATTGATTAT
>NW_015150462.1:519250-524575 GCF_000732505.1 Cyprinodon variegatus | reverse complement strand
AGGACCTCAGCATCATCAGGAGGTGGAGGCGGCTCTGGCCCTTCTTATATATTCTGATTGGGTTTTGGTTAATATAAATGAGCTGGCTAAACTTATCTGTGTTAACAACTAAGGAGCCTGTGATAATTTCCTGATATTGTTTTAACAGGCCTGACACAAGCAGCAGAGATAACCTGTTCGCTCATACGACACGGTTTAATTTATCTTCACTGATGCAGCGTGAATTCAAACAAACCTGGCAGTTATCAACAGAACATGATCAAGGTGGAAGCTGCTAAGCAAACATAATATTAAAACAGACCCAGTACTAAATAAAGAGGTATGATTATCCCTGATAGATTTTGTTGACCCAGCCATACTTGTACTTTAGCCTCAGAATTTTCCATGAGTTTATCTAACAAATTAACTTTGTACTCATAATCATTTATTTGAATTTAAGCTTAATTTTTAGTACTTTTACACTAAATATAACTGTTGTAATTCATCAATCAAACTGGTATAACACAGAATACTTTATGTAGTTTTGTATTATTATTATTATGTTGTAGAGTTTAAGTTTAAATATATTTTGTTAATATGTATCAGGGCTATATTAGGTATTAAAATAATTTATTTTATATGAATTTATTAGTTTTGGTAAACCAAAAATAAAACAATTTCATTCTTTATTTCCATTTCATGGACATATTGAATGACCGTAGAAAAGAGTTCAAAAGTAAACTGGTTTTTCATTACGTCATATCTCTTACTGCAATGGTGATTAAACTTTGTTGCAGCAGAGATGTGCTTCTCGTCTTCAATGGCTGCCCTTAAGGTGATGAGATGAATAATGTTGCACAATTTATCGATTAGTTCAAACTAATTATTTGACCGAACAAACGGAATTAAATCAACCGACCAATAAGTTTCTTTTTCTCTTCAGTCTTGCTGAGTGCCTTTTACTACTCTCATAATGTTATCCAGTAATCGAGATCGAAGGGGGGGTGACGGGGGTGGCATCCCCCTTCTTAAAAAAATCTTAAAAAATCTTAAAAATCATCCCCCTTCTTAAAGACCATCCCGTGACATTTTTTTTTTTACTGAATGTGTAAAATTTCTATTAAATCATACCAGTCCCAACACTTACTCTCCTGCTGAAGCTCCTACCTGTGACAATAAATAACTCAAGGAGCTCAAGAATTAATCCAATGTTAACTACCTAAATGATGCATGCAGTATATATAGCCCTTCCTTGTCATTCATATCCTTGTTACGGTTGCTATATGGTGTAATTCTCCATTTCCTCAAACTGTATAATCCTTGCAAAAAAACTAAATTATAATAAAACTAAAATGCTTTCTCTAAACCAAACTACAATCATCCTCTTATATTTGGTGAATTTATGTTAGAATATTTTGCAAAAAATGTTGCGGCATCTAAAGGCTAATGTTTCCAGTCTTACGTGCATTGTTGCCAGGTTGGGATGTTTCCCAATCTAGCAGTTTAGGATGGCCCTTTATGGGTAAAAAACGCTTTTCTTTACATTTATGGCCTAAGACCCCCAAGCTGATGGCGAGATGGAGCAGGGACCCCCTAATTATATATATATATTGTATAAAGTTGTGTTCTATCAAACTGGCCCTATAGTCGCTCTATTACAGATGGATTAATGTAATGAAAGTATTTTCGCCCTGGGATTATTAAAGTATTTCTGATCCCTGGTTGATGGGGCAGGTGTTGTGAATGAAACGGTGCCCAGCTTGAAAGAGCTCCTGTATGACGCTGAATGTTTGCATTGATGACTGAAAGACATCTTCTGCCTCCATTTATCTGTTTACTACAGTTTATTGAATTAATCTTAATGTGGATTTAAAGACATTTCAATTAGTGGAAAAAATTGCAGGGGGGGATATAAAAAAAACAAATCTAATCAACCAAAACTTTCACAACCCCCATGTAGTACCCCCATGGACCTCCTAGCAGTGGCGGAACCCCTGTTGAAGATCTCTGGCCTACAAGATCAATAGACTTTGGTTCAAATTGGCAGAGATTTCTTATATTCAGGAGGTTTATGAACCTTTTCTGGCAACCCTGCTGATGTGTTGAGCGGCGCTGGTCCATAGGAATACGGATGCTGTGGATATTCGGTTATATTTTGATTTCAGTGGATGGGCTAAAAATCATGGAAAGAGTTGGCAAAAAGACGAAAGGGGGAGCGGAGAAGATTTGGGTCAAAATGCAAAAGCTCTACAAGCTGACGCGTCTGGATGTTTTAAAATAGACTCTTCGTTTGCTGTGGCTAGTGCTTCAACTACTGCTGATAGTGCTCCCGACAATCCTGCTGCTACATTTGTCCCTAAAAATGTAGGGGCAGAGATAGCCATGCCAGTCCATTGACTGACTGCAGCTCTACTGAAAGGTGCCTTGATCAAGGGCAGCGACTGGCGTACCTGACATGTAACAACCATGCCCTGCATATTGCTCTAGGTTAATAGATCATATTAATTAGGATATGTATACTTCCAAAAACACCTCTCAACATTACATAACGCCCAACATAAAAACAAACGCACATACACTCCAGTCTCCATGATGTTAACAGACTGCCAGAACAGTACTACTAGTTAGCGCATCATTCTAGTGGGATTCACAAACTAGTCCTGTACTGGAAGTATTGCACATGTCAGGACCTCATTGGTGCCGTCACTCAGTCAAGATTTGCCAAACTACAAGATATACAGAAAACTGCTGTGCGGCTTATGCTAGCATACGGCACATGTGAACTCGGCGAGGACTGAGGTTGTCTGAGAAAGACGGTACCAATGGATTAAAATTTAAGCTTAAACCCAGAAACCTCCTAAGCTACATCTCTTGCAGCTATTTAACTTTTTACTATAATTACATTACAACGCATATATACACATAAGCCTTGCTGTTCTCTGCTAAAGTTCAAGAATGAATGAAGAAATCTTCAGCTCAAATCTGATCAAGCTATCTCAGTGACAGTTTATATCTTTTTATTTAAATCAACATTCAACTTTTTAAACACCACCAAAAATACTAGCAATGAAATGTGATTAAGGAATATGAAGCACGGTTTTTTATTTAAACTCTACTATCCTCCAGTTTAAACACGTTTATTAGATATTTTTGGAGTATATTTGTATTTGACCTAACAAAAATTTTATCCAGATACTGAAAAAGTAGTTTCTACGAAAAGATTTTAACTAAATCTATCAAGGATGGTATTCATTTGTAACGGTTCATAATTAAAGTTAAACATCAATGTCATGTTTTTTTAATGAATATTTTCCAGAGATGATAAAAGGAAACCATATGAGGTTGAATAGCTCTTACAATCACTCATATATATACATTTTCCATAAAATAAAGGGTATCTGTGTGTTTTATGTGATATACTTGGATTTTATGTGTAAAACCAACACCCATAATGGTAAATTCTCGTCTGGTAAGCTTAAATAAAATCCACTTTAGCAAACAACTGCTGGAAGTCTCTTGATTCATAATAATTGTCTTAAGATTTTAACATTTTTTAATTTTTAAGTTAAAGTTTTAAGCTGGCAGACATATTGGTCCAGTTCTGAAAGTAATCTCTTGTTTTGAGTTTTATTCGGTAGAATCAGAGTAAAGGGGCCTGAAAGATGGCACAGTATTTTTTGACACGTCTTATTTCAATTCCTTTAACTACATTGAGACTGTTCTCCATGATGTGCAATTACAAAACTGAATCACCACCTTATTTATATCTTGGCATAAGAAATAAAAAAGAAAATGGTGCGTCTTCAATCTTAAAATGCAGCGTAAACATCCTGCAGTGCAGTTAATGTAACCCCAAAGAGAGAACAGGGAGGTAGGTAGAAATGCTACGGTGTGAGATAATCGGGGAGGTGAGTTCATCATCGCCTGAACTGTAATTAAGACGCAGCTCTGTGGGAACAGTTGGCTTCCGAGGTGACCGTGTCCTCATCTGAACTTTGTCCCCCGCTCCAACAGTTGTACGGCTGTTAATCCTCTCTCCAAGGTGATATTGGGCAATGTAATGGAAAACTATGAGACCAATTGCTGCCTTTTAAAAATGCATTCAATTAAGTTATTAAACCTATATAAAGGCCACGTTTGCTGCGATTACTGTGTCCCACTGATTTACGGACAGAACTGGTTTAAGATATTCCATTAGAAGATGAGATCCATTGTCAAGATGTCAATTGGACATCATCTGTTGTTGGTTCCTTTTAACTTGGCTCTTGAAGGCTTTTATGACATTTGATACTGCATGTGTCATCTTTGTGTACCCAGCTTTGAACATCTACTCTGCAAATGTAGCACGGGATGTTTTTTCACGACTGTCTGAACAACACAGATCAGATTTTTACCTATCTGACCCAGGCTGCTTGGCTATGTGGTCCTGAATCCGATACAAATCTGATCTTTTCAAATGCGACCTGTGTGTGAA
The DNA here is from genome assembly GCF_000732505.1 of Cyprinodon variegatus. Lineage (NCBI taxonomy): Eukaryota > Metazoa > Chordata > Actinopteri > Cyprinodontiformes > Cyprinodontidae > Cyprinodon > Cyprinodon variegatus. The sequence goes on along the minus strand of NW_015150462.1, from coordinate 520,122 downwards.
CGGGCAGGTCGCATTCATCCGACCTGAACGTCATTAATACCCGACAAACGTCACTATTCTGGGTCTTGCTATAAAGAAGTGGCAAGAAAAACAACAGCAACCATGGTGGACAATGATGCGGAGAGCAGTTTTAATGTTTAACCATCTCGAAAAAATTGTGTTTTTATGGTTGGAAAAGATTTTTAGATGCGCTCCAGCACTACCATCCATATTTACCGGCCTGTGATGTCATTGCGTCCTCTACTGCTCATGCAGGACAATTGTGTTGTATGACTGCAGTTCACACAGGAGTCGCATATATTTGGAAATGTGAACAGCAATGCAAAAAAAAATCGGATTTCACAAAAAATCAGAATTGAGCATCAAGGCCTGCAGTGTAAACGTAGCCAAAGTCACTGTCTCTCTCAAACTCAGGTCGATACGCTCGAACGGCTCTCTGACTGACATATGGGCTTCCTTCCCAGCACATTTTGGCACAGATGTTTGTTGTGCCGAATTACAAAGGCGTTATATTGATACCCTGACTTTTAATGAGTGTAACATCCGCAGAAATGTTTTTAAACACATTTTACCTCCTTACTTGCTCATGAGGGAAGCGTGAAAGCATAAACCCTCCGCCATTAAGACTGTTACCTGACCAACACGCCACAGGATCCTGATGGGAACCCTGGTAAACATTTACTCAATAAGTGAGCAAAACTCAAATCTCATCTCATTATCATGTTTATAACTGTCCTAACCCTTTATAGAGCACTTTATAGGGAACTCTGTGAGATAAGTCAAAAGAAGGGAGAGTTATTGGAGGACAGAAACACTTAACCTCTTACACCCTAAGGGGGTATAAATAAATTTCTGCCTGACAAAAACACACA
>NW_015150462.1:515397-516470 GCF_000732505.1 Cyprinodon variegatus | reverse complement strand
GCCCCCCTAAATTTTCTTTTTTTTTTAACTGTTCTTATTACCTTTTTGACTTGACTTTTTTAAACTTTATTAACTGTAAGTAACTTAGCACATTTTGCTGTATCTCAAGTTTTATCTGATTGGTCAAATGCCAAAATGATGCGTATTGCAACATAGCAGTAGCTTTGCTGATTGGCTGGATATAAATCATGTGCTTCTAGATTTCACTGGGGGACTCTATTTATAAGGGGAGTTAAAGTTATCAAACCTGGTTGAAAAAATATTCTGTGAACCTATTAAAAAATTTTGGATAAGTTAAAAATATTTAAGTTTAGGCCAAACATGGAAAAAAAAGTATTTGAATGAGGTGCATGATCTGATTGGCTGTTTTTCAGTGGGTGTGGCCAAACTGCAGCATGACGAAAGCTGCTAACATTTAGAGATAAAACACAGTGACCTGTTGTTTGCTTGGTGTATCAAACATCAATGCTTCACTCAGATAGTCCCAGTGTGTGTGGTTAAAGGTATGCAAATAAAAAATGTTTTGGAAATAATGCTTAGGATCCTAACAGGATGCTAACTGCAAGCAGGTGAGCACTAAAGGCTCGCTGTCACTATTAGGTCTGCTCAAAATCAACTCCGTTTGCAAACTTGATTTGTAAAACTTGTACATGCTAACATTTTTATTTTGACTAAAAATATTTACATATTTTTTTTTTTTAAATAAAGCAACCTCAATGCATTTTACAGTGTAGAGAAAAATGTTTAGTCTGTATTTTCTTTTTCGTTTTTATGCTGCATGGAGAGCCGCTATGAGCATCAATCTTTACATTTCACTTCAGCAAGTGGCTCTAAGGAGCCTTGGAAGATTTGGAGTTTTAAAAGAAATCTTTGATTGGATTTTTCACAACAGAACAATAATAGATTGTTTTAGATATGTAAATAATAACATATTTCCTATAGTAGATATCAGAGCGAAAATAATTTGTGTTTTATTAAAAGGTTATGTAATATCTAAAGGTTTTGGGTTTGAATCCTCGTCTTTCTGCATGGAGTTTGCATGTTCTCCCTGAGCATGCATGGGTTCTCTCTGG
>NW_015150462.1:508165-515216 GCF_000732505.1 Cyprinodon variegatus | reverse complement strand
CTTAGGTGTTAGCGTGTGTGTGAATGGTTGTTTGTCTCCCTGAGATGGACTGGTGAGCTGTCCAGGGTGGACCTCGCCTCTAGCCCAAAGACAGCTAAAGATGGGCACCAGCACCCCTCACGACCCCGCTTGGGATAATTGTGACAGAAAATAGATGGATGGTAATATCTATGGCTCTAAACAACGTTTAATGGACTATAAAGATGGCAGAACCCAGATCTTTATTAAATATTAGCGCTGGCAGTATATTTAGGGTTGTGAACATTCACCCCAGTAAAGTTTATTAAACACCTCTAGCAGATTTTCATAAAATCCAACCAAAGTCTCCTGAAAAGCCTCTGCACCACAGGATGCTGCCACCACCAAGATGGCTCCAGTAGCACGGGTCAAAACGACAATCTCTGCTTTGTATGGATAAAAACGGAGTCACCAAAGTGCCTGAGAGTAATAGATTTAGGAGACGATTCTAACTTCTTAGCTCTACAAACATCAAAGAGCTCCTCAACCTGCTGTGATTTGGCATATTTAGTGTTTGCAGTTGATAACACACTGTGCTGTCATCCTGCCGAGCCATCTGTGTAGCAACAGATTACCAGGTAGCCCTGTTAATCCAGGTAGGAAGCACTGCATCAGCAAGGAAATGAAGCCGGGCGGAAAATCTTTAAATCGATAAGTCCTGCGTTTCCTCTCGAGCTTGAAGCTTGACCTTGACACACCAGATGACTACAGCAATGTAGCAGCACTGCAGGCGACTTATTACTCTCTGATACACGTATAGGGTTCCTTTCTGCTACTCCAGGACAGAGCGTACGCACGTTGATTGGCAGCTCGGTGTTTATCAGCCGACTATCACCTTGCTAAAAGTTTCTCTGCCTCTTAAAGGAACCTGAAGTCAGCAACTTCCTTCCATCCTCTGAGGCTTTGAGACCAGAGGAGAGCAGATTGTGTTTGTGGTATTGTTCATCCATCCATGACTGTATGTTTGAGCGTGTGGTAGATTGCGTGCTTTCCGCCCCTTTTCTCTTAAATTTTTGAAACTGTTTAAGACTTTTAACGCCCGATGTCTGACATTAAAACATCTCCCAAGGTGAAGACGCCCCTACTGAAGTTGTTTCACTGCCTTTCAGAGATGCTTTCTCTCATTACGCAGCAGCATGTAAACCAGCTCCATCGCCTGCTTATTAGATTTACTTGGACAGGGAACATTCTGCTAATTAATGCTGCTGGCAGGCTGTGTGTGACTCGGTTTGGGCCACGCTGAGCCGAGATGCACGGGCCTCGTTAGTGTATGAGGCTCGCTTGGTGTGCGGCAGGGAAATGTAAATGCGTTTCTGTTTGCATGTTGATCTCCGCGTGCGCGTGTTTGGCTAAGACCCTACTCCGAGGCAGGATATGCATGCAGACAGGCAGGCTAAGAGAAATTTGCATGGGTAGCAGCAGCACCGGGGAGCTGTTTGATCTGTCCAGTTTTAACAATTCAGGCAGCCTTCCTGCAGAAAACCTGAGCAGCTATTTTATTTGTCAGACAGAGATGTGCAAAGATGAAGGGGAGGCACACTGGGGCCCAAGGGGAGGCTTGGGAAGTGAGGGGAATAACAACAGATAAATAAAACAAGAGTAGCTTAACAACATGGGGATATGACAGACAGGCCGAGAGAGGAAGAGAGCTTGGAGTCAAAAAGGAGGTTTAGAAGAAAAAATAAGGAAATGGGAAATAAATCACATTAGCAGTTGGAGTTTTACTCCAAAGTGCCTATTTTCAGCTGTTAGGAGCTTAATATGACGGAGAACAGAAGTCTGAGCAATGCCTGTTTGAGAGGAAAACATATTTTCCTGTTTTATTGATGAGTAAACTTTATTGAATCCATTTATTATATAATTTCCCATTCACCGTGCAAAAGGCATTAATACTCTCTAGCAGCTCAACTGATTGGAGAACATCTAAGGTTATCTTAGATTGAGGTCTGGACTTGGACTAGGCTCCCTAATATCTGACCAGCTTTCCTGCTGAAGACAACCATCCCCACAGCATAATACTGCCACCGTCTTGTTGAAATATGGTGATGGCAGCATCATGCTGGGGGAACAATGCAGGTTCAGAGTGATTGTTTTCCTGTCAGATTTGTTGTGTGTTTAAAGGTAAAACATTCATCTTATCAGTGAATTAGGGATGCACGATATAATCGGCCCCCTATCGGTATCGGCCTTAAAACTGAATATCGGACATCGGCCACCCCACCGATATTTAAGCCGATATTTGATCAGCTTCTGAGTTTCTAAAGTCTAAAAAAAAAATAAAAAATACTACTTCTTCTTCTTCCTCAAAAACTTATTTTTTACAGACTTAAAAACTTCTAAAGACGAGGGAAAAAATATTGATACATTAAAAAATCACAATATCTTCATATGCTGATATATTGCCATTTAAAAACACCATATCAATCTCTTTTACTAATGAAATATTGCTATATGTCATCGTTATGCTACGAAATCCCCCGAAAATTCACGAAATTTTGCCATATTTTTATACGTTGATATATTGACGCGGTATCGATCTATTTTACTAACAAAATCTCACAAGAATTTGCAAAATATCACGAGTTTGTAACAGAATGATGAAATTTCACGAGATTTTGAAAGTAAAATAGATCGATAACGCGTTTTTAAAAATCTATTTGATATCAGCATATGAAAATATATTTGAGTATATTATTTTTCAAAGTGTCAGAAATGGATAACAAAACTGCTATTTTCATTGACTACTTATTTTTGTCCAGCTTTAACATCGGTATCAATATCGGTTATTGGCTACATGAGTTTTAAAATATCGGCATATCGGATATCGGCCAAAATCCTGATATCGTGCATCCCTACAGTGAATAAAACCTTTTTCCATGTTTGCTTCAAAATAAGATAAGATAGACTTTATTCATCAGCTCAATAGTCAAAAAGAAGGTGCCAAAAGAAGGAAAAGGTGCTATATACAGTATATTATATATACTGTATATATGGTGCATCCATATATAAAACAGTTGCAGTGTCTTATTTAACAGGATTATTGCACAGGGTAATAAATAGTGATTGTACATTAGTTGTTGCACAAGTTATTGCAGTTATAGCTCAAGCTGAGATGCACAGGGTTAAAGTTAAATCAACCATTTACGAAGACACCCAAATATAGATTTTAAGGGTTACAACTTTAAAGTCAGCTACTCCAACTCCTTATTACACTTTTCAGATTTATCTTTCCTAAATTTTTAAAGCAACTTACAGGGCTCGATGTTAACCATTTTCCGATCTCCCGGGACAAGTAGTTTTTATTGTCGGGAGAGTACAAATTTCATTGCATTTGCCCGCCGGGCAAGTGCAATGATCGCAAAAAAATGTTTATCATTCAAAATTAATTTAAAATCACTGACATTCAATGAAAACGACTCAGAAGCGTTGCCCGGCGCCATTTTTGTTGTTTTGTACATTTGAAAAAGCCGGGTGATTTTCCCACCAGATGGCGTGATTTTTGTCCAACTAGCGGTAATTTCGATGTAGTAACCAAAACGACTAACGGCTGTGTTTATTTTGTCGGGGAAAACTAATCCTGAGTCAGTTAAAAGTCAGGAAATTCTGAAATTATGTGGAAACTCTGTATAAAATAACTATGTATAATGATTCTCTAGAAAAGTCACATTATATTAATAGTATTATCTTGTATAAACATACCGTGACTCTAAAATAAAAGTTATGCATTTGTGAAATTGACTTCTGTCTTGTGATTTTTTTAAGTTTTTAACCTGTCAAGTTTTTTTTTAGATTTTTAACATTACAATTTATATTTTTCCAAGCACACAACAGTTTAAAGCAACGTTTAGTTTGAAAATGTGCAGGAAGGATTGAAAATCATGTTAACACGGTAATGTAGGCTTGAGTTCATTATCTGACGCATGTATATACACACCAGGAACCTGGAAACTTACTGAATTACAAAAACATTTAAAAACAAACATGTTTCATTGATATATATAGAAAAATGAATAATAGGAACTATATTTATCAAACATTATACTGGGCAAGTAAAAATAGTTTCTAGGCAAATGAAATGTAAAAGTCACTTGCCCGAATGGCAAGTGGTAAAAATCCTTAACGTCAACCCCTGACTTATCCTTTCCCATCATGCATGGTCTTTTTATATAAAGAATAACAAAATTAGATTTATATTTTTGGTTGTGATGAAATGTGCACCTGTTAAACGGGTTAAAAGCTGTTCCAGGCTTCGCCATCGACCATTTTTCCAGAAGTTTTAAAAGTTTCTCTGTAACATCCTTGCTAAATTTCTCCTTTAAAAATATTGGCAGACAAACCTTGTTAAAGTTAAAAAATGTAATATATTGACTTCTTGGATTTATAATAAGAAGGTGTTACAGTAGAATATTAAATTGTATAATTAATCATGTAGAAGTGCATCAGCGGTCACTGAATGTGAACTTTATATAATCCAAAACATGATATGAAGGGATTGTCTGCAGAGGATCAGCCCTTACATTTTGTAGAACATAATACTTAGCACTTATGAATTATAAATGTGGATGGATTCCAACTCTTCTATTTAAGGATGGTGTGTTTCTATGCAAGAGCTCAGAGCTCAAAGTAATTCCTGCAAACAAACCCAGGCTTTTTACTGAAATCTAAGGCTCTGAAACAAAACTCAGCAGCACCATTCCATTGATGTCAGGGAAAGGAAATTATATTTGTGGCAGAACTTAAAGTGCATTTTTAGTCCTGTAACAATTTAAGAAACAAGATACTTTTTCTATTTGATATTTCAGTCATATAAACTTTTTTTCACATGTAAGATAAGAACAGTGTCTCAAAGCTGCAGTGAACTCAAAATGGTACAAAGCTGAGGAAACCTGCCTGGTTCACATGGAAAGATTTTATAAACGTCAGTTAATGTTTAAAAGCCTTAAAACCCCCACCCCCCCGACACATGACGAAGAATTTTTTTTGGATATAACAGGCTTTGTGCTAGAGTGTGTGGCTTGAGGACCTTGAGGTCTCTGCTGTGATCGGCACACTAGCACTTACAGGGACACAACCTAGTGAGCAAAGTTAGTTTGTTCTTAATTTAGCATTCAAACAAGGCAAACAAGCTTAATAAACAAAAATTAATACCTTTCATGTCTTTTCTTGTGTCAAATATTGATGCATTTTCTTTATATTTTTTTTTTTATTTTTCTGTTTCCCCCAATAGATTTTAGGTCATGTGACGAACACAAACTATCAAATAATTATGCTACAACAATCAGTTGTATCAGTTATCATTTTTTTTCCCCCTTTATTTTATTTTAGTAACTTTTAATACAAAGGAGTCATGATTTATTTTTGTTATCCATTATAGGAAAATGTTGTCTCACTCCCTAAGCCAATGGTTCCCAAAGTTGGGTGCACGCTCCCTAGGAAATTAACTGCATAAATGACAGATTTTGAGAAATAAAAATACATAAGGTAATTTTCAATTCTGTTAAACAATTAAACTTAAAATAATTACATTTGGCAGGTGGTTTCATGAGTTAAAGGAGTTTGTAGTTAATTTTATTGCAAAGTTGTTTACAGTTTGTCTAATTCTGAATCTAAACCTAAGACAAATTAAGTATTTGTTGAACTGGTGTTCATTTTAAGCCCCAGCTAATCTGGCTGAGCTTCAACAGCTTTGAAAGGAACAAAAAGATGCTTTTATCTCTTCAAAACTCATGGAGAATACACCAGAAGACCTGGAGCTAGAGCTGCAGCAAAAGTGCTCTTATAAGTTATTGTTTCCATAGTAATTGGGATGCAGGCCACACTTTTCAGATTTTTATTTATAAAAAAAACGTAATCTTTAATTATCTCCTATTTGTTTTGCCTTTCATTTAAAATCCCAATATGAACAATAAGTGGTTCTTTCGTAGATTACAATATAAGCTCTGCTGTTATCTTCAGTTACCCCTGCCTGCATGCTGCTGTTTTGCATCTTGACTAAACTTGGCTGTTGATATAAGGCAACCATTACTGGATAAGTGCTAAAAATTGCACTTATGATGCATATTTCTGCAGAAATATCAAACACATTCACTACCAAATGCCCTTTCAGTAAAAATGTAAAAATCAAATTGCTCTCTAAGGAGACTCATATTGACGGGGCCCTTTCTCTTTGTTCCATCCGCAACTGAAGTGCTTGCTTTTATAAAGACCTGTGTTTGCAAATGCCAGGTTAAAAGAATCCACTTTGCATTTGTTTGGACAGGCTTGTCCATGCAAATGTGGAGTCGTGTGAGTGCACGCGCCCGCAAACAATGTCTGACAGCACAGGTGGACCCATGGTTTAAACCTCAGCAGAAGAAGCTGGTTGGCTCCTTGAAGCACTGGCTCTTGTAAAATGTTCTCTGGCTGCGGTTGGTGCATCTGTTAGTGATTTAAAAACTGGATAAAGATCTTATTTTGTTATCCTGGAAAGGCAAGCCAAATGAAATAACTAAGCATTTGCTTCCCTGCTTAACGCCTCATTGTTTCCATGGAGATCAGAGTCATCATTCTCTGTTCAGTTTAGGATGAATCAACTACAAATGTAAAAAGACAAAGCATTATCAGGAATGTCGGTGACATTAAAACAACCTGGTAGTTTTTTGTTTTTTTTTCACTACCAGCCATTGCTTACAGCTGTGCTCATAGCTAATCCTCTTCTACTAAATAAAGTAACTTTATTTAAATCTTTAAAAGTGTACTTTTATTAACAGTGTTCCCGCGGGTCCTTAAAAAGTCTTAAAAGGCATTGAATTCTTCAAAATAAAACTAAGGCCTTGATTGGTATTAAAATGTCTTAAATCAGTCTTTTGTAGGTCTTAATTTTTTAAAACATAAATAGGATTATTTTTATTACGATCTATTTTTTATAATTAAAAATGGTAAAATTGACAATAAAAATTATTATTTTTTTTTTATTAAAAAATAAATAAATAAATGGCTCGCCATTATTGGTTCCGTCCCGATAGCGGAACCAATAAAAGCGTTGTTGCGGCCG
>NW_015150462.1:506043-507367 GCF_000732505.1 Cyprinodon variegatus | reverse complement strand
GTGGCATTAAAAAGTCTTGAATTTAACTTGCCTTATGCTGTAGGAACCCTGATTAAGGGAACCTGTTTGGAGAGATCCAGAGATAAACAGCATAAAGATAAAAATTCGGTAACCGTTGCCAGGACTACCCTGTTCTCAGCTTCATTAGTTTTCCCTGTATGACCTGAAGGAAAGCATTCCCACAGCATGATGCTGCCACTACCACAAACCTCTAAGGCTTTGCTTATTTTATACTGACATTAAACTGTTAATCTTAGGAATCTGGGTTTCCCCCGGGTTTTTTCTTTGAATAAACACAGGTACAAGTTTCTCTTTTTTTTAATCTTTGATCTTATTAAAGCAAATGTTATTATAAAGTGGGAAAAAATGTGAATATGGTATATGGCTAAAGCATGTGCTGTGGTTAGTATGGGTTCTATGGGTGTACTAGGGTTTTTACTCTTCCTGAAGGACTGAAATAATGGCCTCATCTTCTCATGGTGGCAATGATTTACTATTAGGACCAGCAAATTGCTTGGCCCAGCAGAAGTGCAGCTCCCTCCAATATAAATCAAACCCCAGCCTGGCGAAGCCTGCTTTAGGGCGCAGCACCAAACCAGACACCCAACCAGAGGAAATATGAGGCTTTAGCCTGCATGTTTGTGTATTCATATGCATAGAAGGGATGTAGTTGCAGTGCGTGTGTGCAGTACTTTGTCTGCCCCCCCCCCTTAAAAGAATCGCAGTGAGCTGGGGTGCCTGCTGGGTGAGCTATAAATAGCGCTGTGGTGACAGTAAGGCTTAGAGCGTAATGCGAGAGGGAGCATCTTCCAGAGATGTCCGTGTAGGGTTCTTTTTTTAAACCTGACATACATTTTTCTGTTAGGGTAAAATCTGGCCGTAACACCTGCACACGCAGCAAAGCTCAACTGATTTTTGGAGCCTCTAATTACAAACAGTCACGCTACAACCGTACATTCAACGTGTTCCACTACTTTCACACTGCTGTCATACAGTGGTGTCAAAAGTTCACATATTTTTTACTTCAGTAGAAGTATAGATACTGCTGTTTAAAAACAAGTAGAAGTATCAACTTGACCTCTTTACTCAAGTAAAGGTGAAAAAGTATGTGCTCCAAAAATTACTTAAAATATAAAAGTATAAAATAACCTTTTAAAAAACAGCCAGATGCCACTATATGAATTGAAAGATCAATTTTTCAACTATTTTGAAAAAATCTTTGAGATAGGGTCAAGGATGAGGGAGGTCTTATTGGTCTCCGTCTCCCGATACGCTCTCGCCTGTGTCCGACCTTTCAGACATTTCAACATCTTTTTCTGAATCC
>NW_015150462.1:503157-504278 GCF_000732505.1 Cyprinodon variegatus | reverse complement strand
TGTGAAAATGTAATGACTAGAGGTCAGAAGTAGGAAGAAAAATAAGTAATTGAGTAAAGTATAGATACCTAAAAAGTGTACTTAAGTACAGTAACGAAGTATTTGTACTTTGTTACTTGACACCTCTGCTGTCATATTTGTGAAGCTGAAAAGTGATGCTTCTTTTTTTTTCTTCTATATTTTACAAATAAAAATCTTCTAGTTTTGAACTTTTTCCTGTTGAATCCGGCTGAGTAAGTAGCGTTTTAACTAGGGATGCACCAATCCACTTTTTTCACCTCTGATACCATACCGATATTTGAAGTTTAAAACCGATCTGATACCAATACCAAAAACAGCAGTGAATTATTGGTTAAAAAATAATTTTATTGTGTGGGGGGAAAAAAAATGGATCATTCTTCTTTGCATAGGATTTGACTTCCCTTTTCTTAAAAAAATTGGAAACAACCCAAATATAAATGTTATCACTCATTTATTTAACAACTGTGCACAAAATCTTAAACCAAAAGTTCTCTGACTTGGTCAACATGTAAAAAAAAAAAAAGTTTCATCATTATCAAGTATCATCTCTGTGATTTTTTTACTGTTACATGGAAAAATTTCACTTCTCATATTTGCTTCCACAGAAGTTAGCTGCTTCCTTTTGGTTTGTCGAGTCCGATAATCTCAGCATGTTGTTATGAAACTTCTGAAGATGTTTCATTAAGTCGGTGTAGTTATAGTTTGAAGATTTAACACCGCCCCTCGGAACATTTCTTCCACAAATATTGCACGTAGCCATTGGGCTAGTAGGCTGAGAGAGCGTGAAAAACCTCCACACCTTTCGCTCGCTCCTTCGTAAACAATATGACCGTGTTGTATTCTTGTGCTGCCGCATGACGGCAGAGCAAAGCATAGAGTTGGAATTAAGTAGGGATGCACGATATTGGGACTTTGGCCGATATTTTAAAACTCATGTAGCCGATAACCGATATCGATACCGATGTTAAAGCTGGACAAAAATAAGTAGTCATTGAAAATAGCAGTTTTGTTATCCATTTCTGACACTTTTAAAAATAAACTCAAATATATTTTTATATGGTGATATCAAATTGATTTTTAAAAAGGCGGTATCGATCTAT
>NW_015150462.1:500629-502891 GCF_000732505.1 Cyprinodon variegatus | reverse complement strand
ATAGATCGATACCGCCTTTTTAAAAATCAATTTGATATCACCATATAAAAATATATTTGAGTTTATTTTTCAAAGTGTCAGAAATGGATAACAAAACTGCTATTTTCAATGACTACTTATTTTTGTCCAGCTTTAACATCGGTATCGATATCAGTTATCGGCTACATGAGTTTTAAAATATCGGCATATCGGATATCGGCCAAAATCCCAATATCGTGCTTCCCTACTGTAATATAATATGAAGAAAGAAAAAAAAAATGCTAACACTATGTGGTGGTGGGAGGATCATCCACCACATGACTCATCCAATTACACTAGTTTTCACTAGGTGTGGACGGACCCAATGATCTGCATTGGATGGAGCACATGACGTGAAATAAATAATTATAAACATTAAACCAAAGCCAAGAGTAACTTTTGTTTTTAAAATGTAAGGAATAGAAAGTACAGATACTTGTGTGAAAATTGAATGAATAGAAGTCAGAAGTAGGAAGAAAAATAAGTAATGGAGTAAAGTATAGATACCTAAAAAGTGTACTTAAGTACAGTAACAAAGTATTTTATACTTTTTTACTTGACACCTCTGCTGTCATATTTGTGAAGCTGAAAAGTGATGCTGCTTGTTTTTTTTTTAATATACTTTACAAATAAAAATCTTTTAGTTTTGAACTTTTTCCTGTTAAATCCGGCTGAGTAAGAAGCGTTTTAACCAGATAAGCAGCCAATATGTTATTTGTCACTCAGGAGGAGCTGCAGCGCTTTATACCTCAGGTAGAAATATGGAAAGAGTTTGCAGGAAACTGTCGTTCTTCTTCCATTTTTCTAAGTGGGATCAAATTGGCGCTCCAAGCATCTCCAAACCATGCTGTCTCCTCCTTCCTGTTCCGTCACTTTATTACTCCGCCGTACAGACAGACTCAGGCCAAATTGGCGCATTATTTATTCAGTTCAAGAAGGGTTTTATTCATAGGCCTCATGACTGTTTCACCCTCGTTTTTCTGCCAGGCCTTTCAGCACCCAGCTTTCATCGGAAGTAGCATATTTGAATGTCAAAGAGTGTTAATAGAAAGCTCCAGGGTCAGGCTGTACTTTGACTGCTCAGTTGTTTTGAACAGGGAAAAAAAAAAGTTTTAAATGTATTTGCATAAGTTTTATGTTTTATAGTATAAAAGTGCCTGAATTTTAATTTAATGACGCTGCAACTACAAGCTTTATGCACGTTGTGTGAGATTACAGAGCAGTGAAAAGCGGAGCAATAAAAGGAAGAGATGTATTCACCAACACCTTTTTTTTATTTTTTATCTTCTGTTTTAGGTTCGAAGTTCCCCTGCACCACTCACATTATCCCTGTAAAAAACGAGGAGGGCGTGGTTATGATGTTCATCCTGAACTTCGATTACGTCCTGGACGACGTCAGCTGCGACTCGCTGGAGAGACTCAACCACACGTCTCCCTCCAAAGCCAACCAGCGTGAGTAGAGCCAGAAAAGGCTCCAGGGTGACACTGGTCAAACATTTCAGTTTTTAATTGTTTTTAGCTCATCCTGCAGGAACTAATCATCTGGATATTAAAGCCTTAATGTTGAACCACTCCTAAATTTGCCTCTCTTTGGTGTAATAAGTGCAGCTACAGGGAATTGCTTGCCCGACAGCCCTTTTGGCATGTTGACACCAGTCTTTAGTGGATACTGATGTTTGCCTGCTATCATCACCAAGGTCTGGCCCAATTATAGCTCATACCCTGCCAGGAAGGCCTGATGAACTACTTGAAGAGTGCAGTGAGAGTTGGTGTGTTGTTAAATGTGTACAATGCCATTCCCTTGAGGTTCACTTCTCCACCTCTAAAGCCTGTCTCTTTTTTTCCACTCTCCATCTCTTATGTTTAAAGCCCCAGTAAGGAGGACGGTAGGTCACCTTAGGATGACTGTAATTGGAAAAAGCAGCACGGCATTATTGGGGGGTAGAAAATAGGCAGAGTTCACTGTATAATCCAATAGTTTTGTTTTATTTTAGCGCAGACTTTGATAAAAAGTTTATACAAATCTGCGTCCCAGTCTGAATAATGCGTAAAAGTTCATTTTTTCCCCCCCTGTCATACCAGAAAGTGAAACATATTTTATATAGATCCATTACATACCCTTTGAGCTGCTGCAACATTCATTTTCCCTTTGGGATTATTAAAGTATTTTAAAAATAAAGTGTATTGAATTAATTAGGGCTGTTGTAAACGAATATTTTAGTAATCGAGTAATCTATCGATTAT
>NW_015150462.1:489889-498702 GCF_000732505.1 Cyprinodon variegatus | reverse complement strand
TCTTAATGCCGCACAGCAGATCCACAACACAAAACAGAAGTAGGCTAGCTTTAATTTTTCTGTAGCCTATGCATTGATTTGCTTGATTCCCTCAAGAGAGCAGTAGTACCGTAGATCGTCACTAGGAGGCGAGGAACCGTGCTAGTGTGGTGTGTAAACGGTCATTAGGAACCGAGCTCGGCACGGTTAACTGATAAAGCTCGGTCCGAATACGGCACCGATCAGTTTTTAGAGGGTAGTGTAAATGGGGCTTTAGTGGATTTTCAAGAAGCTCCTTTAGATGTTGAGTTTTTTTTTCTTGTGCAAATTAATTAGACAGCTTTAATAATGTTCTTGTTGTTACATAAGCAACATTATATGGCTGGGGCCCTTATGAAGTACAACACGTGATAAAGGTTCAGGATACGGCGACAGTTCCATAAATTGGCCAAGAAGACAAAATTATGCAGTTCTTAGTAGTATATGATCACACATCACACATGGAAAAATGACTGCGCACCTTGAATGGAACCATTGGTGACAGCACCCCACCACAAGTTAGCACAACAACCCAGCGGTCTACCTTGAGTTTCACAGCCCTCCTCCTCACCCACACACTCTCCATTCATCTCCTGGTCGCAATCTTTACTCACTGTAGCAGCAACTTCCACCTCTCCCTCATCGGTTCTTAAAAAGAACGTGTTTATTTTGGTACGTTTTTTCCGTTCTTCCTGCAGCTCTTCTTAACTTTTTCTTTTCTGGAATCCGCTTAAGGTACCTCTTTTTGGTATCCATCGTCGCTAACACATTGTACGTAACGGTTATGGTTTTAATCTACGCTCTGGGTTACCCATAATTCCAAGTCGTAGTGTAAAAAAAAAATAGACGTCCTAGTCTACAATTGCGTATGGGGCCAACCAGATGTCAGTGACGTGGCCCCTAAGAGGTCGTCGGCCTGTAAGCAACTGCTGTCGCTGCTTACTGCTATTTACGCCATAGCTCTGATCGCAGTTTCCGGATGTTTAGAAGATGTGCACCGTCTTGCTGCAGACACTGGAAGACAAAACAAAACGGTACAAAACAAGAATGTTTGGTACCTGACTTCCATATTAAAGATAGATGCTCCTGACATCATTGGTAAGCTCTATGGTGTACGGAAGATTAAGTCAGTTGATTTGGTACTACTTCTGTTTAGAAGACATGTTTGCACAGAGTACCACGTAGAATAACAAGGGGAACAACAAGGGTCTGAAAACTTGGTGTGGTACTTTGGTACTTAAAGGTACGTGGCACTTAAAGGATCACTCCAACTTGTTTAATTCAAGCTTTACTTTAATAAGTAAAGTCTGCTCTATCCATTCACAGAGTGTTAACCGGCTCTCCAAATGGACATGGGCATTAAACGTTTCGCAATATTACTTACAAGGTGGCCCAGCTACAACAGAACCAGACTTCTGGACTGACCATCATAAAGCCCTGGCCTCAGGTCCAAGAATGTATTCGGGTAGAGCTGAAAAGATTTGTGCTAACTTAGCGACCTACAAATCAGGCCAAGTCTCCTAACTTCTGGAAGAATAGGCCAAAATTCCTGCTAACCATTGTTAGAACCTTTAAAGGGGAATATCAAAATTTGTAGTCAAACACCACTGTTCAAAAAGAACAGCCAGTCCTCTTGGATTTTGCAAATATAAGCTAGTTTGGTTAACTTTGATTTATATAAAGCTGCAAATATTCAGTCTGATTTATGACCATCTGGTTTTCCTTCCTCTAAGAAATGTATAATCAGAGAAAAAGACTGAAAATTAGCCCCCATTACCTCAGGCTCACTGCAATAACACCCTTATTCTCTTTCTGATTGAGTGTGGGGCAAAGCAGGGATGCAGCACAATAATCTGTGTAATTGGAGGACTGGGAGCTCCAGTAATCACTCTGTTAGGTAAAATAATGCTTCATGCAAATCATTTAAGCACATTAACTACACGACTGCTTTAGTTATATCTTATGTCAGCAGAACTGAACACAAATTGAGTTTTTTTTTCTACATCCGTTATATCTGCTTTCTTTTTTGGGTGTCTCCCTTGTCGTCTGAATCATTCTCACATAACAGGAGGACATTTCTCTTCCCAGCTGGGGGATCTGAGGGCCCAATTAATATTCAATGCAAATATTACTCTCTGGTATCATAGCAACAAGGGCCACTGTGTGTCCACTGGTGGTGTAGAGCTGCCTGGCGGAACAGGAAAAGAATGAGAGGACAGAAGAGGGAAGGGACACTCTACACTTTGTAACTAACCCAGGAACTGTTTCTCTTGTTTTAGAAGTCTGCTTTATATATTTAATTTCATTTTTTGAAACCATACTCGACCAAAGTACAACAGAATTGGAATTTAATTTAAAATACATATTAGGACAATACTTATAGCTTATTATCTAAGTACTCTAATTAGAAGCAGTGCTCTAAGCATGGATCTAACTATTATTTTAAGGTGTTATTTTTGGCAATTTGATTTCCTGACACATTTTTTTGCAGTGATGGAATAAAGGAAAAGCTTTTTCTGTTGGTGTGGGGCAAATCTTGGATGCAATACTATGAAATGGAAGCAAAATAATACATGAAATCTCCAAGGGTTTGTGTTTGAGGATTTTAGGTTGATATTGTTTAAAAAGACCTGCAGGAATTTGTTGCTTTTTAAAAAAGCATGCTCCCAAATCGAGAAAACTGATCTCATTTAAAGCAGGAAAATGGAAAACAAATAAAAACCAGATAAAGCAAATTTCTTTTGTTCCATTCGATGGATGCGGAGGACTACCAGACTTAAATATGCAAATAGATGTAAATAGACACCAACGATTCTCCTGGAGACACAAACTTTCTGGAATGTGATACTTAATGTTTCTTAAAGGTATTGTGGAGGGTTTTTTAAAAAGACCACCCAGAAATAAAATAAGATTGTCCTCCATACCTTTTAATGATTTGAATGAAAAAGAAAAAAACAATGACTCAGCATTTAATGTGTACGATCTGATCCTCATTTGTGTGCAAGAACAAAAAAAATAATATCAATCACTTAAATGTTAACAGTGTTAAGAGTAATGGCGTTACTTAATAACAGGGTAGTAACAGAGTACTTTTTTTTTTTTTATCACAATGTAATGGTTAGTCACACAGAAGAGAGATGTGATGCGATTGGTTTACCACCAACAACACTGACGGCTGACCACCTTAGTTTATCAATACTTTGCTTTTTCTTCTTTGCTGTTTTTTTGTAATCCCTTGAATAGTGTATGAGTTAGTATTGTTTTACAGACTTATTCCTGGAAGACAGTCTTCCTTTTTTTTTCGGTGTGGGGTTGTTTTATTTTTGTTTTGTTCTTGTTTTGTTTGTTTGCTTTTTCCCTCAAACAAAGATTCCTGTTTTAATTGTCATAACATAAAATAGTTTTTCATTTTTATTACAGTACTTAAAAAGTATTTTTTTCAGCATAATTTCTGTTATGTAGCGTGATGAAGCCTGTGAAAGGGGGTGATAGAATGATTCTATAGGGTATTTGATGCTGGCCCTTAAGGTCTCTGAATACGGTGTGTAACATTGGTTGGGCTGAAAATGGCATATTTGCTGTTCTATGAGCCCTAATGCAAGCCTGGTTAAAAGCCCTAGAATGAAACGACAGGTTTTCTTCCTTTTATGGTATGATCATGAATAATTAGATGAGCTGTGTTCTGATTGGTTGGTTTATAACAAGCGAGGCTGCTGAGCAAAGACGCATCATAGCAACAAGCACTCATTCACTGAAACATCGAGATTGTTGATATGGTCTTCTTTTTTCATTGACATCAGAATCAGAATCAGAAATACTTTAATAATCCCAGAGGGATATTGCTTTTTTGTTACATGCTCCAGTTACAGTTTTATATATAAATACACACATCCAACTACACAATATAATAAAGATAAAAAATAAGAATATTAAGAGATAAAATATATACACATATAGCTCTTCTGTACATATATATGTATGTATATCTATGCATATGTAAAAACTAAATCCAAATAAAGTGAATATCCAACTAAAGTGATAAATCCAAGTAAAGTGATAAGTGGCGTGCAAAAATAGTGCATAAATGTCAGTTACGCGGGGGGGAGGGGGTTCTGAATCACTTGAGGGAGGCGTTATAGAGATTGAAAAAAATGAGACCGAATAAAATGTCCGGAGGGAATTTGAAAATCGTCCGGGATTTTGGTTGACTACCGTGCAGCAGAAGTTGGGGGGACTGGGCGACCGAACTCAACCCGGTGACAGTGGCCTGGACACCGGCGGCCCCATGCTTCCCCTTGCCTGCCTTACCATGCACGGCGGGAGGCACAGTAAGGTAGGCGGCGGAAAGCATATTGTCACCGGGTTGGGTTCGGACCAGCCCCGGAGCTGTGTGCTGATGGCTCGGTTCAAACGGCCGGTCCAGTCCAGTCAGCACCCAGCAGTCCAAATGAACAGCTGAGCATCAAACTTTGCAGGGATCTTCTGATAGATGAAAAAAATCCATGCCTGTCGAGTCTTCGGATCCTTGGGAAGACTGAAAATGTTCCCCTTTCTCTGTGCCGCCTGAATTTTAATTTCTCTAATTTTTTTTTCATTATTTCTTACTTTAAAAAACAAATGGTTTCCATTTTCATCCTCGCAGCTTGTTGGAAGCCGAGGCAGAAATGGAATATGTATGGCATATGTTCATATGGCTAAATGATTCACTAAACTAAAGCCACGAATTTGTCGTCCATATGCTGAAATCTCCAAGCGTTACTGATATAACATGCGTGCATGTAATGTTATAATGCAGCAAGGAGTGTCTTTGTGAATCTGGTTAAGTCTGTGTATAGATAGCTCAGCATTTGTATTAAACTTGGTGTCATGCTGCATAAGTGTTTGAGCGCAGGGCTCTCTTACAATTATCCTCTATGACTTTGTTACATTGGGCTGTATCTCTCCAGAGGCTATCCAGTCACTCATTAAAACACTGAACATAATCCTTTAAAGGATCCCCATCTCAGTGCGGCTCTGCAATATAAAATTTCAGCAAATGTTCTCCCCTATGAATAATTAAAAGGAAATTGAAGATTGAACTCGAGCCTGAGGCACAATATGCATTTGTTTTGATGTGACAGAGTTTTCCAGATTGCTGCATTACCAGGCTTTTCGGTGCCATTAGCAGATACCTCAAATTTCAGATTCTGTTCTAGTCACACTCTGAAAACACAGCACAAGGTCAAGAGGCCAGTGTTTTTTCATTAGTCGAATAGTGCGCAGAATTACCATAACTTTCTCAGTTCTTCGTCTCTAAACCAAAAGTATTTGCTCTACTTGAACCTTTACACAATTCTTCGTGGTTTTATGTAATTGACCAACACAAGGTAAATATCAAAATGAGAGTGGAATAATTATTTAATACATTCTTTGAGCCCCAAAGCTCAGTCAGATTGCGTACATTTATTTTAAAGCAACACCAGGTAATTTTTGATGGAGCTCCCCCTACAGGACCCTTTTAAACACCCTAAATGTTAAGGTTTATCCTGTCATAAACACAGACTGCCCTCCATGTGACCCGCAGCTACAGCACTCTGTCAAAGCAGATGGAAAACACGTATTACATTGTACAGTAGCTAATATATATAACCTTTTAATTGGTGTAGAATAGCCTTTGTACTAAAAAATGTTACTTTACAGTTCAGTAAAGTGTGAGACTTACTTCATTGCACAGTTTTTTAATTGCTCTCATTCAGTCCAGTGTTTTGTAATTTAATCTTCGTCACAATGATGAAATCAATTTTAGTCTTAGTCNTAATTATGCAGGGAGTTTTACAGTTTATATGGACACTGCAATGTAAATAGAGCGGAAAAACAGACGAAAAAGGAAAAAAGAAAAAAAAAGAGAAAAGATGAAAGAAAGAGGAGATAGAAAGGAGACAATGACAAAACATTTTCAGTCTGCTTTATTACCCAAGATTCCTTTTTTAATTTTCGATCATAAAATAGGTTTTCATTTTTATTACAGTACTTAAAAAGTATTTTTTTCAGCATAATTTCTGTTATGTAGCGTGATGAAGCCTCTTAAAGGGGTGATAGAATTATTCTATAGGCTATTTGGTGCTGGTCCTTAAGGTCTCTGAATACGGTGTGTAACATTGGTTGGGCTGAAAATGGCATATTTGCTGTTCTATGAGCCCTTATGCAAGCCTGGTTTAAAGCCCTAGAATGAAACGACAGGTTTTCTTCCTTTTATGGTATGATCATGAATATTTAGATGAGCTGTGCGCTGATTGGTTGGTTTATAACAAGCGAGGCTGCTGAGCAAAGACGCATCATAGCAACAAGCACTCACTCACTGAAACATTGAGATTGTTGATTTGGTCTTCTTTTTTCATTGACATCAGAATCAGAAATACTTTAATAATCCCAGAGGGATATTGCTTTTTTGTTACATGCTCCAGTTACAGTTTTATATATAAATACACACATCCAACTACACAATATAATAAAGATAAAAAATAAGAATATTAAGAGATAAAATATATACACATATAGCTCTTCTGTACATATATATGTATGTATATCTATGCATATGTAAAAACTAAATCCAAATAAAGTGAATATCCAACTAAAGTGATAAATCCAAGTAAAGTGATAAGTGGCGTGCAAAAATAGTGCATAAATGTCAGTTACGCGGGGGGGAGGGGGTTCTGAATCACTTGAGGGAGGCGTTATAGAGATTGAAAAAAATGAGACCGAATAAAATGTCCGGAGGGAATTTGAAAATCGTCCGGGATTTTGGTTGACTACCGTGCAGCAGAAGTTGGGGGGACTGGGCGACCGAACTCAACCCGGTGACAGTGGCCTGGACACCGGCGGCCCCATGCTTCCCCTTGCCTGCCTTACCATGCACGGCGGGAGGCACAGTAAGGTAGGCGGCGGAAAGCATATTGTCACCGGGTTGGGTTCGGACCAGCCCCGGAGCTGTGTGCTGATGGCTCGGTTCAAACGGCCGGTCCAGTCCAGTCAGCACCCAGCAGTCCAAATGAACAGCTGAGCATCAAACTTTGCAGGGATCTTCTGATAGATGAAAAAAATCCATGCCTGTCGAGTCTTCGGATCCTTGGGAAGACTGAAAATGTTCCCCTTTCTCTGTGCCGCCTGAATTTTAATTTCTCTAATTTTTTTTTCATTATTTCTTACTTTAAAAAACAAATGGTTTCCATTTTCATCCTCGCAGCTTGTTGGAAGCTGAGGCAGAAATGGAATATGTATGGCATATGTTCATATGGCTAAATGATTCACTAAACTAAAGCCACGAATTTGTCGTCCATATGCTGAAATCTCCAAGCGTTACTGATATAACATGCGTGCATGTAATGTTATAATGCAGCAAGGAGTGTCTTTGTGAATCTGGTTAAGTCTGTGTATAGATAGCTCAGCATTTGTATTAAACTTGGTGTCATGCTGCATAAGTGTTTGAGCGCAGGGCTCTCTTACAATTATCCTCTATGACTTTGTTACATTGGGCTGTATCTCTCCAGAGGCTATCCAGTCACTCATTAAAACACTGAACATAATCCTTTAAAGGATCCCCATCTCAGTGCGGCTCTGCAATATAAAATTTCAGCAAATGTTCTCCCCTATGAATAATTAAAAGGAAATTGAAGATTGAACTCGAGCCTGAGGCACAATATGCATTTGTTTTGATGTGACAGAGTTTTCCAGATTGCTGCATTACCAGGCTTTTCGGTGCCATTAGCAGATACCTCAAATTTCAGATTCTGTTCTAGGCACACTCTGAAAACACAGCACAAGGTCAAGAGGCCAGTGTTTTTTCATTAGTCGAATAGTGCGCAGAATTACCATAACTTTCTCAGTTCTTCGTCTCTAAACCAAAAGTATTTGCTCTACTTGAACCTTTACACAATTCTTCGTGGTTTTATGTAATTGACCAACACAAGGTAAATATCAAAATGAGAGTGGAATAATTATTTAATACATTCTTTGAGCCCCAAAGCTCAGTCAGATTGCGTACATTTATTTTAAAGCAACACCAGGTAATTTTTGATGGAGCTCCCCCTACAGGACCCTTTTAAACACCCTAAATGTTAAGGTTTATCCTGTCATAAACACAGACTGCCCTCCATGTGACCCGCAGCTACAGCACTCTGTCAAAGCAGATGGAAAACACGTATTACATTGTACAGTAGCTAATATATATAACCTTTTAATTGGTGTAGAATAGCCTTTGTACTAAAAAATGTTACTTTACAGTTCAGTAAAGTGTGAGACTTACTTCATTGCACAGTTTTTTAATTGCTCTCATTCAGTCCAGTGTTTTGTAATTTAATCTTCGTCACAATGATGAAATCAATTTTAGTCTTAGTCATATTTAGTCATTGCCTTCCCTATTTAGTCTTATTCCTAATGACGAAAATCAATTTTAGTCTTAGTCTCATTTTAGTCATCATACTCTTGGCCGCCACTGGCATCGGCAGCATGATCGGTCATTATCATGCAGGTTGTTTTGTTGTCCTTCACGTTGTAAATGAAATGGCTCAATACATCCAGGCGTTGTTTTCTCCCAGCTCCTCCAAAAAACCGTACAACGGTATCCGAGCCCAACGATATGACTGCGAACTTGAGCTAGGTACGGTTAACTACTACCAGTGATTCTAGGAGTATAAGACCTCTGTTACTACTTATTGAGCGGCGCGAGGCACTGTGGGACAGGTGCCGTGTAGGGACAAGCAAGGCAACATATTATATATAGATTAGGGCTGGGCGATAATTCAATAGCGATATATATC
>NW_015150462.1:474669-488133 GCF_000732505.1 Cyprinodon variegatus | reverse complement strand
GCTTCTCTCCATCAGGTAGAGGGAGATTCTTCCGCTTCCGCTTACCAGCCTTGCCTCTCCTGGGCCTCAGCAAGCAGTCCCTTCCCCAAGAGGACCCAGACGCAGTCATGGTGGACTCTCCCCGACACAGCGATGGCTCGGTGGCCACACGAGACTACCAACTTCCCACTACCAGAGAGAGCTGCAGTCCCTCTTATGCCAACGACACCGCCGCTCTCATCGGACCCAGCCACTGCTCAACCCCAGTGTCGGGCCCCTTGGACCACTCATCCCCCAAGGGTCCCTGGAACCGGACATACCAGAGCCAGGCTATCACACAGACCCAGCAGCAGAGCCAAGAGGACACACTAGCTGGAGCTCCGTCAATCCCGGGCCTTACTCCAACTGCTTCCAGAGAGAGCTTGTGCAGTATCCGCAGAGCCTCCTCCGTTCATGACATCGAAGGCTTTGGGTCCAAACCCAAGACTACATTCAGGGACAGGCATGCCAGTGAAGGTAGGTCAACCATAGCTGCAGTCTGTAGAGATGAACATGAAGACTGCTTTCACATTCACTTATCCGCTTAAATATGAGCTGGATTTTTAATGCCTGAACTGTGAACCAGCCCAATCACAATCCAATTAGCTGCTGGTGTAAGTTACCCCCCTGAGAGTTGGTGTAATCACCAGAGTAAAGCTGTCGGGGTTCTTCTGTAAGAGCATTACCTAGAGTACGTTTGTAAATGTATACAAGTAGAGCTGCAGTAGCTTTCTCTGGTTGGGCAAACACACCATTTAAGGAGAGGTAGTATTCCTCAAGGACTTCATTCTTATATCCTCCAAGTTTGTTGGTTGTAGTCGATGAAGCTCTCATAAAAACTAGGAAAGTAACTTAAGTCATAACATGAAAATGGATCGGCTACAGCTACTAGGTCTAGAAGAAAAATGCTGATCTAACAGCTGCAGCTTGGTTTCGCGAAGACGAAGAGATTTGTAGACGTCTTGTTTTATTTTAGTGCTGCTGGAGAGGTATAAAAGACGTCACAATGAGCCGCTGTGTGGACTAAGAAAAGGATATGAAAAAGAAGAAAGGCTGAAGCTGAAATTGCAAAGATTTAAAACACTTTTAGGGTGAAATGGTTTGGATTTTTTAAGAGAACAAATGGTTTATAAGTGGTCAAAGGATCTTTAATACAGTTATCAGAGAGAAGGTCTATGGATAATGTTAATTATATGTAAGTTGTGAAACGTTTTTGTTCTCATAAAAAAAAAAATCTCTACCTTAATTCTGAATATTTGCAGGAAACGAAAACTCAAAAGGTAAAACTGAGATTTTAAAGATAACAGTGAAAAAGTAATAATTTGCAAGATGGAAATTGAGTTTTAAATCTTTAGAAAAAATAACATCAAACCATAATAAATCTTTATATTTCAGGGACTTGTAAGCCTAATATACCGGTATTGGTATATTTCTCCTCTTGTGCTACCTGTACACCAAACTAAGCCTTCCCCAGCCTGTACGCATCAAATGTTTAGAGTGACGTATTCAGATTGGAGGGCTCTAAAATGAAAGATAATTCATTGTTCATTTATTGCAAAAATGTGTACAGAGTAGAAACAAATTGGTCCTTGGTTGTGCAGATGAGTTGGAGGCCAATGATCCACTGGAGACTCCCTGCAGAGAGCATCCAAAATATAATTTATTTAGACCATATTGCATATAGAAATAAAGCTATCTTAACTGCTCTCATCCCAACCAAAACAATATTTAATTAACTAGTTTGCTCTCTCTTTTTTTAAATGTATAAAAATCCATACTTTGTACCATTGATGTTCTTTCCATTTATGGTTTATTTTAAGCGGATGGTAAAATGTCCCTTCAGCTCAATCAAGTTTACTTCACCCCTTAAGTACAATTTATATCATAATTACTGAAAATGTCTAATATCAGCTGCCCTCTAATGAACTCTACAGGCCCCAGTTGCACTTTTAATGGCTCATTTATCATGATTAAAAACCAGAAAATCACTCATCTGCAGTTCCCCTGTCTTTTTCCTCCTTACAGACAATGGTCGCAATATCAAAGGTAACCAACAGCAGCTTGCTGCATCCTGGACTTGCGCTTCTTTTGGCACGCCTGTTGGATAAGACTTGTCTAATGCAAAAGCCTGCTTCTTTGCATGAATTTCTCCACAGAGGGTTAATTTTGAATGCGAACGCCTTTGTGGATCACTGACAGTGTGTTTGTAAGTTCTCGAAAGACTGGCGCAGCACTAATTGATGTAGTGTGAGTGTAAACGACCTGCCTGACCCCCTCGCCAGTCGCTCAGGGAGGGCTCAGTAAAGACAACACACTGACCTGTGCACGCGCATGTTTGCAGCATCACTTTGTTTCTCTCCTGCTTGTTGTCTGCTGAAGACGATCAGTGGAGCTTTCCACGGTGATTCCTCCCACTGTCTTTAACCTGTGCACCCTCTGAATCTGTGCTGCCACATCTGAATAAAAACCTGGATTCCGTTTCCATTCAAAAATTTAACACCTATACTTGGTAGTTAATAAATATACCTAATGCAGTTTTATTCTGCTTTTTCTAGGACATGCTACTACTTTGCAAAAGAATTGACACCCCTTAAAGGTTTCACATTGTGCCATGTTACAGCTACAAACTTAAATGCATGTTTAATTGTATATGATAGACCAACACAAAGGAATGCATGAATGAAGTGGGAGAAACATTTGATGTTTTCAAATGTTTGTTACAAACTGAAAAGTGAGGCATGAATATGATCCTGTAGATCATATGTGAAAACAAAATTTTCTCTCCAAATTAAGCTATTGACATCCAGAGACCAACATTTTCTGCCCATTATTATTTCTAATAAAATCTTCAGCTTAGTAAGATTTAACTAAGACTGTAAGCAGCAATTTGCTTTAAGTCTGTACTTTTCCTTGGTTATTCTAATATGATTCTTACTCTGATCCAGACAATTTACCTGCAGCCCAGGTTATTTGTTCATCATTCTCCATCTTGGGCAAAACAACTGTGTTTGCAATACAACTGTATGTTTACAGAACCAAATAATTATATCGTAGAGGTTTCAATTGAGGTTAGATTTAATTTGACGAGACTAAAACACTGACTTTCTCGCTCCAGACCTTTAGATGGCGGTTAAAGTGGGTTTTCCTCCACACGAAATGAAAGAGTTGTAGCTAGCAAGCAGATCCATGCATGCAGGTAGATTAACTTTTCCACTCAACGGTAACAGCAAATTCTTACAACAATTAATTTGGAACAAGCTAGCGTTCTGGTTCATAAAAACAGTTTAATTGGAGTAAAACATCTAGATAAAAGTGCCATTACAATTTTTAATTTGAAAAAAAGGGTCAAATTTGGCAGCCCTACAGCATTGTCACAGTATTTACAGTCTAAGAAATGTAAACCTTAAAGACTGAAAACAGTTAAGGAAAAACATTCCCCATATCATTCAATTCAGTTTATTTCTATAGCACCAATTCACAACGTATATCATCTCAAGGCACTTTACAGTTTACCAGATCATACAGTCAATTTAATTCAAAGTTTTCTATCTTAAGAAAAACCAGTTGATTGTATCAACACATTGACTCAAATGCAATCCCTCACACTAAGCATGCTTGTAGCGACAGTGGAGAGGAAAAACTCCCTTTTAACAGGAAGAAACCTCCAGCAGAACCAGGCTCAGTGTGAGCGGCCATCTGCTGAGGCCGACTGGGGTTCAATGAGACAGAAGCAGAGATACAAAAAAGCAGCTGTAAAAGGCGTCCCCGTCCAGGAAACACACAGCCAGGCAGACAAGCTCCAAGCATGGGCGGTTCTAGACAGGGGCCAACAGGGGCCTGTGCCCCTGTAGCTCATGTCTTGGCCCCTGTTATGGCCCCTGTACCGAAGACATAATACTGGATCTACACTGGAACAGACAGGGTCTTTTGGATCCATTTCTTTTCTTTTTTTCTAAAATTATTATTATTTTTTTTTTTTTACAAATTCTGTTTTACTAATTATTTAAAAACAACAAAGCGATAGCTTCAGCGGCATTGAAATAGAATCCAACTTTTCATCTGCTAAAAGATTTTTTTTTCAAAACAAACTAATTTTTGCAGCTAAATTTATCAGTTTTTCTTGAGTTCTAATTCAGATTTTACAGAAAACGTAATTTTTACTTATATTAAGTCAAAAATATGTAAAATTCCTAAATTATGAATATATATTGACCTAATAAGACATAGAATTTTAATTAAACCTAATTGAATAAAAAAAATGTCACTTCATTTTATGCTTTTCTGGGCCCCCATGAAAAAATGCTGGCCCCCTCCTGGCCCCCTGGTACATTTGGTCTAGAACCGCCACTGGCTCCAAGCCAGCTCCCATGTCAGAGGATGAAGAGAGCACATACAGTTAGATACAGTCAGAGAAACAGGACTACACTGGAAAATAGGCAGATCTCCAACATCTATAAACAAAGGTGTTGATGGCAGCAGCACAGCTGATATTTCTCACCAGGGTGGAGTCACAGCCAAACAGGAAGACAAGGCAAAGCTTCTATGAGAAAAAGCAGAGAGAGAATAACGTTAGAGATTGAACTAACAGATTCTGCAGAGTGGGAGAATAGAGATAGAATGAGGCGGAATGATGAAATATGGGTCCCTATGTCCTCCAGAAGTCTAAGCCTATAGCAGCATAACTATAGAGATATAATGATGCTCCCACCACCATATCTCAACATGGGGATGTTCAGTGCAGGGTTACATGGAGTGCTAGTTTTCCCTCATGCATGGTCTTTTGTTTGTGTCCTTAAAGAAACCCTCACAGCACACCTTGGCTCACGCTAACGACCATGTGTCCTCCTACTGCAACTTGGTCTGTCACCTAGAATCTCATTAAAATATAGAAAAGCTTGTTGCTGTAATGTGGCAAAGTGTAGGAAAGTCAGAGGGGGATGAATGCTTTCATGAAGCCAAATCGTCTAAGGCATTATTTTCTTTTAAGACTGAGTCATAAAAGCGTATCTGGCAGCATCGGCTCGCTAACCTTCCCATCGCAGAATCCTTCCTCAATACTCTAATCTATTCCCTAAGCTGCCAAAGCAATTGTTTGACAATGGCGCAATGTTGATGTTGTTTACACCCCTGACCCTACAATCCAAGCAGCCTTCCATAATCCCACTTTCCCCTCTACCTCCTATTTCTTCTCTCCCCTGGTCTGCTAGTGTCGCGCTCCTGGATGGCTGGGGGTATGGCTTTAGCTTTTTCTTTTCAGTTATTCTTTATGACTGCTGTGATGTACCCTGACTGTGGCATGTATTGAAGCTGCGCATGCAGTCTCTCATCCTCAGCTGTCTGTTCCCCCGTCCTTGACTCTCAATCACTGTAACGTTGTTGTTGAAAAGGGAGGTAAAGCAGTGCAACCTTCCTTTGCTGGCTCAGGCAGCTGAATCAGCTATTCTGTTTTTCACTTTTGATCATTCTCATTGGGCCACATGCCTGTGTATGTGTTTTATTCCTGAAGAGTTGTTTACTCTTGTAGGAGGCCAGGAGGTTGTCAGTCTTTTTATGTTGAGAAATATTAGAAAGCATAACCCTTTTTGGAAGAAAGCATTTGTTGATAAATTATTTCTGGTCACAGGTTTACATAAACACCATCTTGGTCATTTTACCTTTAACCTTTAAGGCTTTATTTGAGCTCTTTTTGTTGTTGATGGTTTTCTCTTAGTTAGAACATTATATACTTGGTTTTAATAGAATATAAAAACAAACATTAAGCAAAAGTTTTAAAATTTGCATTTCTGTATTGGCTTTCTCAATGATATACAATCATCTAAATCCTTTAATATTCACTTTTTCTTGACCTTCAACTTGTCATGGGACTACGGATTAAAATTAGCTCTGATGGCTAATTTGCCTGTTATAGTTTTCAAAGTGGGGGGCCATTAGTGGATGCTTGGGGGTCCTCATCTAATCCTCATCATTATTAATATATTTCTCACTCCTGCAACCTGGTTCCAGATGAGTATAAGTATTCCTACTCGGTTTTAAAGATTTTACTTTTATGGTTTAAATATAAATATTACATATATGCATAGATATTTGCTACAGACATAGGTTTTATAGATATAGATAACAAATTTAGATATAATCAAGCATTTTTTACTTTTTGACATGAAATGTGGGGAGGGAGCTTTAAATATAAATAAAGTGCAAAATAACTGAAATAAGACAGTAAGGAAGCCCATTTCCCCCACTCTGAAGGGGAAAAAAAACTAACCAACGGATATAGTATAAGAGACACAAAGTATCACCTTAATACTATCACTGAAGTATAAGTAGTATTATTTAATCTGACATGTATACTGTGGTAGCTGAAGATAAAAATAAAGCATTTTTGTATGGAAGTGAATCTCTTAAGTACCTGGAGCCAAGCACCTGTGATTGTTTGTGAGAGTGCACTTGTGCATGTAAAGTTTATCCAAAGGAAAAAAAGCTCAATGCTGGTTGTGAAGAGCCAAAGACGTGCCCCCCCAGAGCACTGAGGCCTGCGCAGGGGGACCCAAACCCCACATGCCCAAAGGGACCCCCAAAGTAAAGGCGCCCAAGAGGGCGCCCCCCCCCCCCTCATAATATGAGATATTATTAAATACTATCTCATAATTAAGACTTAAGTATCTCATAATTTACCAAGTGTTTTCCCTGCTATAGCGTGTCTCTCCATACCTCTACTTAAAGGCCTCTATATGATCAACTGATGGCTTGTACAATTTTCACTTCTTCCCTGGTCTGTTATTAAACACAGCTCTTTGTAATTATCAAGCAATATTTGTGTACCTTATCTGTAAATGTACAAAGTTATCTGAAAATGTATTTTAATTTGTAACATTATTATCTCTGTATCTTACTAATCCCTTCTCCCCCCTCAAGTTTAAATGTTTGATCTTTCTTCCTTACCAATACACTGAATTTATAACTCTTGTAAATTCACAAATGTAAAACTTCAGCATTGGCTTTTTCATTAGAAAACCAAACTAATAGTTGCTAAATATTTTAGTGAAACACTTGAACATTTCCTCATAGTAATGAGACAGTATCTCATAATTATAAGATTCTATCTTATAGTTATGAGATAGCTAAATCACTATTATGAGATATGATATCATAATTATGAGATAGTTAGGTTTGTGTTTTATTTTTCATCAAAATGGCGAAAATTAGCTTCCATTTGGAAATGTTCTTATTTTCCAATATTTACTTAGAAGGCGTGCTCCCTACGCCCTAGTTGCAGACCCTTCAACACACCATTCGTTGTCAGTTCAGACAAAAAAAGTAATTTTCACCCTTTATAACTTTAAACATAACTGAAACTCTTCAACTAAAATTGAGAACTGCCGCTTTTGTGTAGCAAACGGAGGCTGCAGCTTCGCGCAGCTTTATATGCTGGTTGAAGCATATTCCTCCTGAATAAGGGAACGACTGAATGGCCTCACAGGAGTAACTCTACCTTTTTGTTTGTTTTTCAATTAAAGTTCTTAAAAAACCTTTATCCTCATTGAATAAAAAAAGGGAATCATTGTTTAAAACAAAAAACAAATCTAAAATTTAAACTTATAAATCCAGTTTTTTTTTTTTTATACTTGTATGTTATTCTATCTCTGAAAAAAATCGGCTTAAAAAACAGAATTAAAGAGAACTTTGATGCCCAGGATGAGTCTGTGTAAACCTCTGACCATAATTGTTTAAGCTTAATGAGACGGGGAAATATTCTCAGTGTTTGGTTGCATCCTTTGATTTTATTCCTGACTCATTACTTTCAGCCACAGAGTTTCCATTATGTTTTAATGAGGATCAGCCGGTTAATCTGAGATGGCTCATTCAGCGGGTGTGGAGTTTGTATTTCAGTGTCTGTTGTAATATCAGTGTTGTGTCGTGGTTCGGCGTACACCAACAGTAAGGGGCCTCTCCGTTCCCATTCTCTGTCACAACACACTCGACCATCTGACTGTTTCCTGATGTCCACAGTTCACAATCATAAAAAGCACAGGTCACCGTTTGTCGCTGATATCCTCGCCTTA
This sequence comes from Cyprinodon variegatus, assembly GCF_000732505.1. Lineage (NCBI taxonomy): Eukaryota > Metazoa > Chordata > Actinopteri > Cyprinodontiformes > Cyprinodontidae > Cyprinodon > Cyprinodon variegatus. The sequence continues at coordinate 480,055 of NW_015150462.1, read as the reverse complement.
CCGCCTTCTCTTTCAGGCCCGCTCAGCCACATCAAGTCCAGCCTGCTCGGCTCCACCTCCGACTCCAACCTCAACAGGTACAGCACCATTAACAAGATCCCCCTCATCACCCTCAACTTCTCTGAAGCCAACAATGAAAAGAAGTGCCCCTCCCCTCCTTCCTCTGAGAAGACCATCATTGCTCCAAAGGTCAAAGACCGAACACACAACGTCACAGACAAGGTCACACAGGTAGGTTCATGCATTTGGGTTCATTTTATATGAATAGTATTGACCGTCACTGTTTTCAGTCTTATCTGTTTAAAAGTTAAATAACCCTAAATAGTTTTTTATTAAATTAACTTCACACTTGGACTGTTTTGTGTGACTTCAATAAAATGAAATGAACAGATATTCTGTTAAAATGTGAATTTAATAATAGATCATCCAGTTAGAGGTATCATAAAGCACCATTAGCCATAGTTACACCCTCTGACAGAGGTTGCTACAGGACGTAGGATGAAGGAATCAAATCAGACTACAGTGGGTAATCTGATGTGGGCAGATTGAATCCACTGTCTCATCTGTCTTCTCGGAGTCTGACGATACTAATATGTGAAAACCATGGAGGTGTCTTTCACCTGTGGTGCAGAAGTTGGGATACTCTTACAGCTGCCAGACGGCGTCTACAGCTTCAGGTGGGTTTCTAGAGTTACAGTCAGGTATGGAGGTCATCACCTCAGCTCCTGGCGGGGCTGAGACCAAACACCTATTAGAGTGGCACTGTAAAGTAATGCATTCCCAGGGGTAGGTCAGAGCTTCCTCCAAACCACTGATTCCATCTCAGTTTTACATTCACTCATTACCAGAGTAACAGATAGAGGACAAAGAAGTTGACCCCTATCTGCACTCTTAGGTCGCCTCTGCTGGAGGCCTCAGACAGTAGCCAGAGGCAGAGTGGAAGCAGCCCACACTTTATCTGACTGACCTCACAGTGCTGCTAAACACAGCTTAGAGAATCCAGGTATGCCTGAGAGGTAAATTAAGATGGATTTTAGGACATTGATAGCCCTGCTGCTTAGGCCTTGCGTGTTGGTAAGGTGAATGAAATGATGCACAGTTTTCCTCCTTATCGCTATCTGAAATGGTTGGGTTGTTTCCAGGGTCTGAATCTTAACACTTGCCAAATACGAATAAGGAAGACCACACCTTTGCCACTAGATGGTATATAGTTGAATGTTAGGATAATTATCATTGATGTTGTGTGAGTCTATTGTACCCCAATATAACCTGCCTAATCTTTTCCTCAGGAGTTTATCTAATTAGGCCAGTTCCTCTTTCCATCTATATACAGTTATCATCTTCATTATGTACGTGGCAAAGATTTGGGAATGGAATGAGAGTGGTGTCCTTGATATACGAACAAAGTGTAATATCTTGATAAGGCTAGAGCCGTGGATGTTTCCTCATCTGCAAACATGTATGATGTAATAATGTGATGACATGGCAGACTGGCATTGTATAAAATGCTTATTTAACTGTGAGTTGTGAGCACTCAACGAGATGTGAGCCTGGTTGGCAAGCCTTCTGTAACCCTAAGCAACTTCTCTGGTCTGAGTAAGATTATAATTTCTATCAAAATCGTTGTCAAGTATTCCTTAGAGATAGGGTGAGGAGCTCAGAGTAGAGCCGCTGCTCCTTCACATCGAGAGGAGCCAGTTGAGGTGGCTCGTGCATCTGTTTAGGATGTCTTCCTCGTGAGGTATTCCAGGCACGTCCCACCGGGAGGAGGCCCAGGACACGCTAGCCTCGTGAGACCATCCTGATCTTGCGAGCTTTCAAGATTTCACTCGCTAATCAGTCTGGAGACTCTCCGTTGAAGAAAATTTGGAGCCCTTCACCAAACAAACGTCCAATCAACGTTGAGGTGTGACGCAACGAGAAGCACGACAGTTCAGTCTAAGGAAACATGGCGGCTTCAGCCGATGAAACTAGCGTTAGCTTGGCTATCGAGCAAGTTTTATCGGAATTACAGAGTATTTCTTCACTGAAAGAAGAGCAAAAAACTGCTCTGGAGGCTTTTCTCAGAGGAAAAGATGTTTTTGCTCTTCTCCCGACTGGTTTCGGCAAGAGTAGCCTGGCTTGTGGTTGTGTTTTCGTTGTCGGTCTGTTGGTACGTCATATGCTTCTTTGATCTGATTGGTTTATTTGGCCCGTCTATCACCAACATAGGCCAATCAGCTAACCAGTATTTTCGCCCCTTCCCAAAATTACTTCAACGGAAGGTTTCCAGATGGATATGCGGAGCAAATCCATCTGGCGGAGTCAGGTTAAGGACACGCTGGAGGGACTATGTTTCTCGGCTGGCTTGGGAGCGCCTTGGGGTTCCCTCGGAGGAGCTGGCCCAAGTGGCTGGGGAGAGGGACATCTGGACGTCCCTACTGAAGCTGCTACCCCCGCGACCCGACCCTGGATAAGCGGAAGTGGATGGATGGATGGATGGATGGATGGATGGATGGATGGATGGATGGATGGATGGATGGATGGAAGTTTCATGCTTATTTATTGCATATACGTTAGGAAGTGTTATTTAAAGAGTTTTTCCTGAGTGATTTCTTTTCAGGAAAAAGAACCGGAGAGAGAGAGCCTCAAGGTGTAAGCTCCCCCCCGATGATAACTTTTGAGAATTTATCAAATCGACACATTCGGAGACTATTTAAAATTAGAATAATCTCTTATGTAATTAAATCAACCAGGATGTAAATAAGCAAATGTAAAAAAAAAAAAAAGACTGAAAACTATGCCTCAAACTCGTCAGTCGTGAGTTATAATTAGTGCAGGTCGAACACTTTAAGACAGAGTTAAGAAAAGCTGAGATTTGGTTTGAAATTTGACTAAATCTGGAAAATATTAGGGGGTATGATGAGTATATTTGCAAAGCACTGTTGCTGCATAAGGCGGCTCACTATGAGGGAGATGGTGGTGTGTTTAAATCTGTATTCAGTTCTCAAAAATCCTTGCTATGCAGAACACGGAGACATGGGACACCTTCAAACCATTTCTGGACTTCTTTTTACATATTAAGCTACGATCAACGCTCCGATTTTGACCTTTTCTTCTCTTGTTCCCCTTGCTGAACACTCAGGATGTAGGGTTCACCCAGGAAGCTAAGGCATAAAGAAAAATGTGTCTCTACGCTCCATGCTTCTTACATTTTAAAATATTTCTGCTCATGTTTTATGCCCACATGAGCTTCAGATGCCCACTCCTCCCCATTTACGTCTTAATTTAAATGCCTTTGGTTTGTCTCAAACTGAATCATTGATTACGGAAACCACAGCATGAAACTTTCAAATCCTAAGAATCCTACTTTCTGACAGAGGAACTCGCGTTGAACAAAAACAGGAAGGAAAACTCCTTCATTAGCATTTTTATATGAAGCCAAGTGCATTAAAGAAGCTGTCCATTATCACACCAGAGAGTATGAGCTAAGCTAAACTAGATACAATAAATATTTAAGATTTAGACATAGATTGGCCACAGCACAGTAACCTAGAGCAGACTTTCTGCCAACAATCTGACTTCTACCAGTTTCTGCTTGGCAAAGGGATAATATATCAATATATACTGATGGCTAGGGGAGTAAAACACAATTTTCATGTTGTCTCCATTACATACAGTCGTTCATTAACTACAGGATTCGACTTAAATGATTGTTTGCTTTGTAATCTTTTTTTTGTAAAGTACAATGATGGTTGGAAGAAATTCAATCCTGGGTTTAATGTAGGCGAACATAATAAAGCTTGTCTGACCTTTACCGGGCTCTTAAATTTAATCAGCAAGTGTGTCCAAGTCTATAAAAGCTGAAGTTTACGCTTCCCATTGGACTGTGATGTAGAGGTGTTTTTCCTAAAATGTCAGAATAAAGAGACACCAGCAGTTCTTTTGGAGAAACAACCTTTCCTTCACTGATGATTCTGTTATAGCTGATAGAGATGTTATAAATATATATACCCCTACCTTTTTAATCCCGTGAAAAAGTAATCAATCCATGGACAGTGCTTCTATGGTCCAATTAAACATGGAGAAACTTCTAAAACTGCTACAGATGCATTAACAACTGGCAAGCAATGGCCAATAGGGATGTCAGTGCTGATATATGATGCATCCTTAGTTAGAAAATCCATTACAAATAAGAGTACCATGTGGGAAATGATAGGGAAACCTGGAGGCGCGTGATCGGAAGGAACAGACTTCCTGATCTAAACACGAACTGTGTTTCATTATTAGACTTCTGTCCAAGTCACGGATTGTCTATAATGAACACTATGTTGAAGCAGGGTGTCCGTCAGCGCACCTGGCACTAGGCCACCCTAGGCTGGAGGTCAATGATTGAATTTGTAGTCATATCATCTGACCTTCGGCCGCAATCTTGGACAGTTGGGTGAAGAGAGGAGTTGAGCTGCTCTGGAAGAGGAGAAGGCCAGACACACTTGGCAGGCCCAAGTGAGTAGTGGGGGGCTCCTTGAAACGTCTGGAGTGGTCTGGGACGTGTTCAGCTCCCACCTCTAGGAGAGCTTCTCCCAGATTCTGAGGGAAGCTGGAGACATGAAGTTTGAGAAGACCATGTACTTTGCCTCCATTTTCGATGTGGCTGTCCATAGCTGTGGCCATAAGGTCTATGGTGCCCGTCTTGGCGTTGATTCTCCAAGCTGGTGGTTGACACCAGCAGTAAGGGATGCTTTCAAGCTAAGGAAGGAGACTTATCCAACCTTGTTGGGTTGTGGGACTCCTGAAGCAGCAAGTAGGTACCGTGAGGCCAAGCTTACCGCTGCCCAAATGGGTGGAATTAGTTATTTCACCTTTCCGATTCATGATCCACCACGAACGGGTTTGTGCTTGAAGAGGGAGGATTCAAACTTCTGGCAAGAGAAAAAACACGTAATATGTAGCCAACATTTGGAAGAAGAATGTTTTCAAGATGACTTGGATAATAGCAGATTGTGAGAAACATCAGATACAGTACTGGGACTTGATCAACAGCCGCTACCGCACCACACCGTGACGTCACAAACCAGTAGGTGGCAGTAGTGCTCTTTGGCAAACATGGATGTCTCTGGTAAATCACATTCAATGAACACATCCTTTATTGAACAGTATGTAATAATTTCATATTTAAAGTACTTTCAGAACTTTGTATTCTGAATGTGAGCGGACTTTTTTATTAAAGCAGGAGTCTTCAAAGTTTTCCAGGCCAAGGACCCCCAAACTGATGGCGAGTTGGGGCGGGGACCCCCTAATTATATACATTCGATGAAATTGTGTCATATCAAACCGGTCCTATAGTCACTCTATTACAGATGGAGTAATGTAACTAAAGTAATTTCGCCCTGGGATTATTAAAGTA
>NW_015150462.1:470104-474160 GCF_000732505.1 Cyprinodon variegatus | reverse complement strand
CTTGAAAATATGGCAGCAGAGGTATTATTTTGGTTAAAATGTGAAGAATCGTGTTTGGATAAAACAAACTAATAAAATATATGCCTCATGTCCAACACGGTGGCCAAGGGGTTATGATTCAGGCTTGCTTTGCAGCAAAAAGTCCTGGGCACCCTGTGTACATTGAGTCAAATGTGAGGCCCCAATCTGAGAGCAGTTTTTTTTTTTTTTTTCAGAGCAGAAATCTCTACTTGGTGATTTGATAACACCTCTTATCGGATAGAATAGTTTTTTTATTTGATAAATTGTAATAATTATTGCAAAACTTGGGATTTCAGTAAAAAATTTTCCTAGTAGCTGCAAGTTGACAAACATATTGTTGGAATTAAATCCAGTCTTATACTTAGCCTTTATGATGATGTATTACTCTTCCTCCAAAATTCTTAAAGTTCTTTGAGTCACTAAAACTTAAATGCTACAAATATTAATTTACTTCAGACTTTTGTATCATTTAGGGGCAATCCAAAAGATTCACACTATTTCAGACTACTACTCATTGAAAACATAAAAACAACAAAATAAGACCAATAATAACCAGTTAGAAGTGTACAACATAATCTGCATTTTAATGTTGGCTTTATTGCAGAACTACTGGCTTCTACACTTGAGGTTAGATTTAAATGATCTTAGTAAGTGGAGAAATTATTTTTATGATATTTATATAATGCTAAACATGGGAAACATCCTTTCTTTCTAGCATAGCTTATATTTTTATTTAGTTGGACCATGATCAAAATGGCCATTTTACACTCCAACGTTTAATAAAGTGGAAGTTTGATGAATAATAGAACGCCTTCACTTTTGTCCGTTCTTTTGGTTTCTGATTGATTTCAAAGGTTATTCCATACAGAGGGTAATAGCTTTTGACCCTGTCCAGCACTCAGGATGGAGAACTTTCTAACGGCCATTTCAGTTAATAGCACTGCAGCCGTCTTGGTGTTATACATCATCCCCCTCTCCATCGACCTTCCTGCCTTTATAATCACTGGGATTCGAATGGTGACCAGGAATGAGATAAGGAAACATCCAAAGATGATGAATACCAAATTTACTCTGTTTCAATTCTCAGCTTTATCACTCACGGAAACGCTCTCTGTGTCCTTCCACTCCACATTTTGTCCCCATCCTCATTCTCTCTCTCTCTGATCCTTCTTTGGACTTTTATAATTACTACCAAAGGAGTCCAAGCCTGTATCTCCTTCTTGTGAAAATTATCTCCAACAAAATTAGATGCCAATAGTAACAGTAAAATTAAATGCACTTTTAATAGGTTTTACCTTTTCTTCATGCAAAGCCTTCATTTTTTTATTTACAGAAGCCGAGAATGGTCGTAATCGACTTTTTTTTTTCTTCCTTTGCCTTCTCGAGATAATGACATAACTCTCTTTATCATGGTTAAACCTTTGATTGTTTTCTCTGGATAACAAAACAAATGTCTCATTATCATGAAAAAACAGTTATTGAGTTCTTGAGATAACGAGATGATTAACCTGTATGAGTAATGAATGAGGCTGGCCAACAGCCCTGGATTCCCAGTCCATCCATGCCTGCGGTGCCTGTAGTTTTGCAGCCGCGGTACCGCATGTGCGCAAATAATTAGTTTTTTTAGTTTACTTTTTAGTCATTGTCAGGTCGTGGTGGATGATTGGATTGCATGGAATACAGTAGAAACATATGTATTTCAATGAAAATATGGACTCATTTTGGGGGTTAATGCATCTTATAACTTACAGGCGTAACACCGGGGCTGTGCAGAAAACACCAGGTGAGAGAACATAGGTCTGATTGCTTCTGAATCAGAAGTGGAAGCAAATCATCAAACCAACAACGTCGTCTCGTTACCTAAAAGTTACACATAGGCTGCCATGACTTATCCTTTCCTGCTGTTGTGGTATTGAAGGATGTAATTAGTCTTAACACACACCAATCACTTCATTATCATGAGAAAATGCCTTTTTTTATCTTTATATAATGAGAAAGTTAAGTAGTTTTCTTGAGAAAACCGCTGTGACAAAGTATCTCAGGGACACAACCGCTCTTGGCTTCCAGATTTATTTATTCTTTTCTGCTCAGACGCTACAATAAGTCATGGAAAGATATAGAGCCTTGCAACCATATAGACACAGAGTGAGCTTTATTTTATATTTCACATTTTTGGACATATTTTATTGATATTCTATTACTGTGAAGTGGTGCAATGCTATAAAAGGGAAGTAAAACGGCTGCTAGAACCCGATGAGTAACATGGAAAGGGAAACTAAACAGTTATAAAACTACACTTTAGTGCTCAATGACAACAATCATTAGGGTGCATACAAGTTCCATATGTGCTAGTTTTTATATTAGCATTTTAGCTCTATGTAAGTTTTAGCTCCATGTCAAATACACATAATTTTAAAAGGAAATAACAACATTATATTGTGTCTCACTACACTTTATGCTGATATAGAGGCTGTATTGTAGGGAATTGGGGAAACTTTTATTTTGCAATATATCTGCAATAGATCTTTCAGTTCTTAGTACTGATTTTAAAAAACAAACAAAAACATTTTACCTAAAAACAATGTGGGGAAAATGGGCTACCTCTGCACCGCCACTCTGGCAGATGGGGCCAAGGAGCCCCTTTGCTGTGCGGCGCAGCACCATATCTGTAGTTGAGAAAGTCACAGTTAACCCTGTAATGCCAAATGTATCATATTTGATACATACGGTTTCTGAAATGTTTTGCGTCTGACACCTTTTGCATTATTTAATGGTAAAAACTTTGCTCAAAATCCTATTGTACACAATCAGATATACCTGATAACAGAGGGCAGAAGACTACACAAAAAATAATCTTGACTTATCGCATAGTAATAAATTATTAATATCAAAAATGTATTTCTGTTTTTTCTTTTTACATATTTTGTTAAAAGGCCAAATAAGGACTTCAAACCAAAAAAAAAAAGTTTTTTTCTGTTTTGTTTTATTCTTGGATCGGGCTTTAAAGGGTTAAATACTTGGACTCAAACCTGAAAGAACATCAATAATAAAAAAAAAACTGAATGATCAATACCTTCTAATGAACATATACAGAACTTGCTTCTTTTTATCTATACATTTCATTTTGATAGCTGGTTAAAATATTGCAATATATAGTTATATTGCCTAATCGCGATAATATAATATTGTGACCCACGTATCATACCGCAACAAAGTCTCCAACTCATGCATTTAGTGCAGGATGCATTTAGCATCCCGGTTGGATGATTTAAAAGTTGCAGCATTGCTACTTAAAGTTATAGTGGAGGATTTTATTTTTCCATGTGGATCATCAAAATAATTGGTTCTCCTAATTGCCAATCGTTTTGAAATGTTTGCATAAGGCCGTCCTACGTGCTCGTCCCCATTTTCACCTGTGTTCGGTGGAGGAGGGAACTTTCCAGTAGCTTATAAATATGACAAATGTGAATTTTGCGAAATGATTCAATTAATAATATATCAGATTAAAAAAAAAAAAAAAAAACTCCCATTAGCCTGTTTGTTATCACTGTGTGCAGCTACTTGGTTTAATCTTGAAATGCTAATCTGTAGAATTTTAATTTAATTACCAAAACACGCTAAATATATAGATATTATTTTACCAGTCAGAGGGAAACAGTCAGGTTTGGAGCCACTTCATGAAGGATGTAACAGCTGTTGGATCTGTAGAGTTGAACTTAGTCAGGGCTCCAGCATCAGTAAGGTCAAAAACGCCTCACATTTGAGGCAACATCTACAGAATGTCGACACCGTTCTAATTAAAGTTTCCTATTTTATTTCTATAGTTCTATGTTCTGTTTCTTTGTCTTCAATCACATTTTTGGATTTCATGAGAATTTGGGTTGGACTACAATTGGACAGTTTATATCCTCTCTATGTCCATGTTCTGGCTGGTATATATAGTCCCCAATATTGGTATTGGCCTGCTGGATTCCATTCTGTGGCGTAATTTTGGGGCGGCCATTTTGGATTCCATTATAGACCGGCTATTTCACG
>NW_015150462.1:460859-469397 GCF_000732505.1 Cyprinodon variegatus | reverse complement strand
AAACGGTGCAAATCAGAATACCTGTCATCATAAATGGATAAATAACCCTTTAAGATATACAATTCCTTTACAGAGTAAAACTTTTTATATTGGTTCTATACCCTGAAATAATGAATATACCATCTATTTCAAGTATAAAGATGTTACCAATAAGGGTTATCAGACCACAAACCTACTCTGGATATATAAATTAATGAACATTTGAAATTTTACCAAATGGATACGATAGGAGATTTTCATAATGTGAAAAATTTAATCCAATTTTGATTTTTGATTTTTTTTTTTTGACAGGGAAAGATGGTAATCAATGTTGGTCGACTTCTCTTCATATTAAATCTCTGAATTATAGATATTTTATTCTCTTTTTTTCCCCCACAAATTTAGTTTTTTTTCTACATTCTTTCATTAAAAATCTACATTTAGAACTACCTCTCAGAAAAAAAGTAATTATTTTAATTTAAGCAATTTATTTTAAAGTGACATTGGTTTTATTCCTCTAAAATCTTTTAAAAATGTGACAGCATTCCATGAAGTCTGATTGAGAGCCAATAAGAAGTAAAAATGACCATAATTAAAATGTATATCCTCTTCTTTTAGACTTGTATCCACTCCTGTTCATTGAAAATAATGCAGTACTTATAGAAATCCAATAAAATACATGGAAGGTCATTGTTGTAACTGTTACAGCCTTGCTTTGAATATTTTTAAATACTTAAGGATGAATGATGTATGAAAGGGAAATCATGCTTAGAGTCTGCTACATAAGGTTATCATTCACTTGCCAGATGATGTTAATTTACATAAAAACTGCAAACTTCCTGCCATATTCCTCAATGTTTTTAATCTTTTTATAAAATGTCTTTTTTAAACTAATCTTCGTTTTTGTAATTACCTGTCAATCATTAAAAATGTAATTAAATCCAGTGAAATGTTGGTGAAATTAATCTATTTTAATAACATATTACACTAAATTGATAAATGTGTTTTCCTGCAGGTTCTTTCCCTGGGTGCAGATGTGCTGCCTGAATATAAACTGCAGACTCCACGTATAGACAAATGGACCATCCTCCATTACAGCCCTTTCAAAGCAGTGTGGGACTGGCTCATCCTGCTGTTGGTCATCTACACCGCTATTTTCACTCCGTACTCCGCTGCCTTTCTCCTCAACGACCTGGAGGAGAGGAAAAGGCGGCTCTGCGGCTACTCATGTTCTCCGCTGAACGTGGTCGATCTGATGGTGGACATTATGTTTATAGTTGACATCCTAATAAACTTTCGAACCACTTACGTCAACTCCAACGAGGAAGTAGTCAGCCATCCAGCCAAGATTGCCATCCATTACTTTAAAGGCTGGTTCCTCATAGACATGGTGGCGGCCATCCCATTTGACCTGCTCATCTTTGGCTCAGGATCAGATGAGGTGAGAACAGAGAACGACCTGTCATCATGCTGATTTGGTTTCAGGAGCTGTGTTGCATGTAAGGTTTAGACATCAGGGGTCCGTTTCACAAATCAGTTTTACTGAAAACTCAGTTTTCCAAACCTGAAATCAGGGAAACTTTTTTTTTTCCTTTTCACAAAGAGAGTTTCCTCAACCTCTGTTTTAGTTACCATAGTAACTTTCTCCCCAGAGCTAACGTGGTCTGGAGCAGGTTTTCTTCAGTAAACTCAGTCTCCTCGGGCTCCACTCTACTTAAAGCCAATCACCATTTTTTTTTTTTCCTTATTTACTCTGTTTTCTGCATAGTTTTATGCATTGATGAGATCTTATTAAAGAACAATCTGCATTTTTCCACACAATTAAATATTTTGAACGGGAGACGATTGGCTGTTGACAGAATATGAGTTCTATTTGTTTTTAGTTTGTATAATATGAGCGACATGAGCTTACTGGCACAATCTGAAGCCATTCTATGGGACTAATGAGCGCTAATGATGACCATTTATTGGGATAATAACGTCCAAAGCGGCTGGAAAACAGGCAATTAATATTTACTGTGTGATGAAAGACAATCAAAATGAGGAAGAACCCCATGAGTTAATGAACAGGTCCTATCCTATATTTATATATATATATATATATATATATATATATATATATATATATATATATATATATATATATAAAATCTAAATAAGTTGTCTATTATTTCAAGATTCGATTACTCATGATTAATTGCTTCAGCTCTAATCTAAAGTTTGTACATCTGTAACGGACCACTTTAAAGACTCGATGACGGACTGAAAAACATGATGGTGCTGTAGTCACAAGCACTACTACTCGTGTAAATTTAACAATTTTGATTCAGCTAAAAAATAATAACTAAAGTATTTGTAAGTACACGCTTTATGTCCTTTTCCATAAAATTTACCATTTTCTTTTTCATATTTTCACCCCTGTTTGACAGTTATTCATTGAGAGTTGCGTAACATAAAGAGCTTTATCCCTTATGTCAGTCTGCAGAGTTTTTGTCCCATGTTTCGGGACCTTTTGCTCTGACTATATTCACCTCAGGCCCAAACTGATGACCCAACGCTTCTACTTCTCCTTTATTTATCCTGGTTTATGACGCGTTCGCTGCAGCATTGATGGTCCTGAGCAGTAAATCTTAAATGTTTACCCTCCTAAATCTATCCGACACTCGGCTGTCAAATCTGCTTCCCTCTGATTTTTTTTTTTTTAAGAGTGAGACCGCAGCGCCTTAAGCAAGTCAGTTAAAAGGTCTCTGGCTTCTGCTGATGACTCTGCAGCACAGAAGCTTTCCTTGTCCATGAATGTCTGAGGGAGATAATCAGACTTTCAAAGAGAGCAATTACAGGATGATAAAGTGGAAAAAAACTGCAAAAAGGATGAATGTTTTTTGTTCAGGAAGCATTTAATTTAATTTGCCTCAACAATGGAGAATCATTAGTAATAAATAAATTGTAATCCTGAACCTGACAAAGTTATAGGATTTATTTACAGAACCTGCGCTTTGAGAAAAATGCTTTGCTGATTCAATGGTAATGTTTAGGCAACAAAAGGAACATTAAAGGTATTTTTCATTCTTTTATTTCCTTAAATCATTAGCTTTAGGCCTATTAATATATATAAAAAACATGTCATAAAGTATTTATCATGAGAGATAAAGTGTTATTTAAAAAAATTCAAATTTAAAGAACTAAATATAAATCTACAAAATTATAATTAAAAGAAAAAAAAAACTATCAGGGCTGCAACTAATGATAATGATAATTTGTTAATAGGTTATTCTATTGATGCATTTTTTGAAATAAAATGACAGTTAAATTATTGTTTGGTGATGCAAACATATGTATAATAGGAATAAGGAAATTAGGATTTTTTTTTTCCAGATTAAAGCAAAACGAAACGAATACAAATAATTCAGTTAGGGCAATTTTACAATGAATGTAAACAAGTGAATCTAAAACAAAGTCACTTGTGCATATCTGGATAAAACTTATTCACCGATAAGAAAAGGTTTTACATCTTGAATTTAAAAAGAACAATACACAATTTACAAATTACAATTACAATTTTGATATAATTGTTTATTATGATGAGGGCTCTGGGTGGGGTGCTGTTTAAACTAGAGTCACTTTACTCCAGTTAGTGATTATTAATTTGCAAATCAAAATTAATCTGATTGTTTCAGCCACAAAAACAATACAAGTTCTATTTTTTATTCCAGGTCTAATCCAGCCACTACTATAACTGATTCAGATAACTATTTACCAGATGCTTTGGAGATTTGCCCAAATAAAAAGGAAATAAATTCGTTAATGGTTTATGATTCTCTCAGAAGCCTGAGTTTGTTTGTTTGTTTGGCTTAGTTTTGTGTTTTATAGCCAAAATTTCAAAATGAAGTTAAAAATAACACAAAATTTGATACCAGACATTATACATGATGAAATAGTGCCTGATACCTGTTCTAATGGATTTATATTCAAATTTTTTACACCATGAACAATTAATATTAAAAGTTCAGATTAAATTAAAATCAACTCAATGATTTTTGAATTTCAAATAGGATTCATTTCATACGTATAAAGTAACAAAGGATAAATACTATTTTCATCTACTCAAGTATTTTTATTTTATTTTTTCTGAACATTTCTTATTATATTTGAACACAAATATCTGTACTTGCTTCTCCTTACTTTCTGAAAATCGGCTCATTACTTCTGTACCAATTGATAAAGACATAAAAAAACAAAAACACAAGAAGAATCTGACCAGATGGAGCCCAGTTAAGTTATAAAGACTCTGACATGGATGGAGATGGGGGGGATGGAATCATTGCAAATGATGGAACAGATTGTAATAAAACATTTCCAATTCTTCACCTCTTAATTAGATTTTAAACCTAGATGTTGATTATGTTTCAAAGAATATTTGAAATCAGAGCTATTTGTAACTTTAATGCTGTGAAAACCAGAGCTCTGTAGCTGCTTATGTAGAACTTATATGCAGTTCAATCTATTTATGCAGTCTGAAAGGTCTTTTTAAAACAAAACTGGACAGAGTAAAGTTTATGTTCTCTCACACAGTATGATTTTTGCTAAAAAAAAAATCAAAATTGCAAATATTTTTCACCAATATTACGATTATTTGGGTTTATCTTCGCACTTGTATCAAAACCTCTTAGAAAACTAATTTCAGGGTTTCCGTTTTTTTTATTTTTTTTTGTGACCTTGAAAGCTTCCTTGTCCAGATTCCATTGTTATAGGATGTATTGTATACTTTGCATGCAAAAGTACCCATTTCCACTTACATGCATGGATCTTCTGCAATTCTCTTCTTCCTTATGTGTGGCGGTAAGCCTGCTTTAAGTGTTCCTGCAGCCTCACTGCAGCCAGTGGGAAATGGTGTCTTACTGATGTTAAATGTAATTTCAAATTGAGTGCCTCTGCGATCTAAAACTGAAGTTCTGTTAAAGTGCGATTATATTGCAAAATGCAGTTAATCTCCCAGCCCTACTCTCTACCAACACGGTGAGCAAAACAGGAAAATTAACCTACTTTCTGTACATAAAGCTGTTTCTTAATAGTTTTTATTTTATTGTACACAATTTAAGGTAAAAACTTTAATCTATTTTGTACTTCTATTAAGGAGTCTCTTTTTAACATGAGATTTTCTATTTTATTTTTTCCACCTGTGAAGGTAACATGATAGTGAAGCTCAGGCCCTGGCTGCAGGAATGAGATGTTATATTGATCTGTGAGACATGTTGATTTGATCCAGAAAAAAAAAATCTGCTAAAGTAGATTAAAGTTCACAACAGTGGAAGGCAGACCTGAATACATACGATTCAGCTTTGCTTATTTTGGCTAATTAGCCATTGAAGGTATAGTAGAGGTCACTTACAGCTGGTGGGTCTGACATAGTGGAAAAACTGAAAATCTTCTTTTGGAAAGTAAGCTTGTAAAGGGCGATGCAAACAGCAACTTTTAAACGGAGCGTGCATGAGGAGAAATGGGCTTGTGCACGCTCTCTCAAGCATTTAATGGACGTCCCCTCTTTGGAGTGGGTACAGGGTTGTGCATGTGCATTTTTATTTTAAAAAATGGAGAGGGCGGGTGTTTTTTAAAATTCGTAAAAATCCTCCACTATACTTTTAAGGTTTATTTATGTTTCACCTGTAAAAGAACCCTAAAGTTTTGTCTTGTCTAAGAATAAGATTCATTGACACAAATATGTTGCTCAGCATCTTGCCATACATTTCATTTAGTATTTCAATGCACACAAAATGCATCGTGATTGCAGAAAATGGTTTTTAGTCCTAATTATTTACAATTAGCAACGTGATCCTCCACAGGAGTCTGTTACTAGGGGGCTGGAGTGAGTGAAAGGTGCACAAAAATGAGCAGACATCTGTGCAAAGCCATGGCGTGATGCATGTCATCATCCTACTGCAGGATGATTTGTGGAGTGAAAAAATGTGTTCCCATTACAACTTGTGTTCAACACTCACTGTCAGGATGAAGAGAACGACAAGAGATGTATTTTTAGCTCCTCCAATCATCAGCAGGAACTAAAAATAGCACATCCACAAAGAGCTTCGGGGTTATCTATTTATTTTTCTAGCTTTTCATACAGAAACTTGGACTATTTATAGACATTTAATGCACCTGTGTTGCCTGGAAACAATACCTGAAAACATGTGGCTCTTATTATGTATGACTGGTTTCATTACTAAGGCACGGAAGTATTGTTTGAACCATATGAGAGTTTGACAGTCAGAAACGGGCTTTAATCTGCAGACTGCCTGATGGAAAATACATTTTGTGGTGGTAAATTTACCTACAGGAGGTTGGTAAAATAATCTCTTATTTTCATATCAATGCCATCTCCTGATCAGCTGGCATTATTTTCATACAGAAAGGAACTTGCAGTAAATA
Source organism: Cyprinodon variegatus (assembly GCF_000732505.1). Lineage (NCBI taxonomy): Eukaryota > Metazoa > Chordata > Actinopteri > Cyprinodontiformes > Cyprinodontidae > Cyprinodon > Cyprinodon variegatus. The sequence continues at coordinate 462,995 of NW_015150462.1, read as the reverse complement.
CAAAAGCAAAAGAAAACCTTTATTTATAGAGCACTTATCAAAAGATGTTTTACAAAGAGCTTAACATGGAAAGCTTATAAACCAAAGATAAATTACAGCAGCAATTAAAGAATCACATAATGAATGCAAATTAAAAATGCATCTAAATAAAAAGCATTTGGACAAGATGTGCAGGTATTTGGAAGGATTTCACATGATCAACTCTGATTGTTCTCTAGTTTAGGAAAAGATTATTCTACAGTCGCACAGAAAGCAGTCAATTCTTAATCTGAATGTGGTAGAAAGGAAAACTTTAATGAAAGGTAGATTGATTAGCATCAGATGATCAATGACGTACGAAGGAGACGGGCTAGTTATTGCTTTATAGACATGATTTGCACTGAATCTTGAATTGAGTTTGCATGCAGTGAAGGTCTGAGACCTGGAGCAATGAGAACATTCCTTGATGCTGAACTGCAGCAGGCTTGGGATGCAAGCAAACAGGGATCAGTAACACATTCTAGCTGTTGAGGAAATAGCAGAGGATGTATTTCGTAGATAACAACAGCAGTTTTTATTAAATTGTTAGTTAATTTGATTGCTTGTTTGATAATACATAAAAATTAAAAAAATTATTTTAAGATGTAAGAATTTTGTACAAGTTGGATGAAGGGAACCATTTACAGGGAGAACAGTATAGTCGGAGTATTGAGCATTCAGTACAACACAAGGTGAAATCAGTATGATTAGTTCTCCGATAAAACTTTTAGTTTGCCAAGTGGAAGATTTGTTTATTTTTTTTGTATTAATTTTTTTTTTTACCAGTAATCAATAATAATAGTTTGATGAAAAAAAAAATGATGTTAACGGATCCAGGAAAAGATTAAATTGCTAAATTTTAATAATTTAAGGAATTAATCGTTGCTACACAGAGAACTGCTGCTCAGAAAGTTTAAAGATAATTAAAAACAAATAATTTTCAATTTATTGATTGGTGTTAAATGGTGTTGCCATCAATGGTGTGGTCTAGAGATTAAACAATAGAGGTCTTTTTAAGGTTGATGGTGATTGTTATCATTATTGACACTATTTAGGCCAAAGTAGCTTTTTCTTTATTTCAGGCGATATAAATGTTATAATGATAGCAAATGTTAAAAATCTTAATTTTAGCTAAACAAAGTCAACAAATCAAATAACAGTGGATAGCAGAGAGAAAGAACAGCTATGAGAAGGCTTTGCATGTTCTCAGCAAGTAATTTCCCTCTGGGATTATTAAAGTATTAAAGTATTTCTGAGTGCAAGGCTGATGATGGAGCTAATGAATTGGCAAATGCGTGCAGGTATCAGCTGATACAAGGAAAAAAGAGGCTAATATCAGCTAAAAATGTTCGCTTATCTGTCTATTTCTACTGTAGTGACATCCTTAAAGAATAGCTTATTTTGTTTAAAGATAGGGTTCTTTTAATATAACGAGCAGTGGTATCTTATCTGTAGATATCCTAACCTTTTTGGTCTCTGTGATTAGAACAGTTTGTTCAGTTGGGTTATTATTCTCCATTAACAGGCTAGTTTAATTTAGCCATTCACATGTCATTATTGTTTTTTTATCTGTATTTTCTTTAAATCAGCACTCAGATGTACCTGAATCTATTTGTTTCAAACAGCTAACTGTTCATGTGGCTGAAGTGGCTGAGAGGAGGGTGCTGTCCAAGCTTACATCTATCGTGGACAACACCTCTAACCCTCTGCACCAGAGTGTAGAAAAGCTGAGCAGCTACTTTAGTGAAAGACTTTTACACCATGTTTGTAAAAAGGAGCGCTACCGCAGTTCATTCATCCCTACTGGCATCAGACTTTCCTATGTGGCACTACAACCGCAATAACTTGTGCAATAACTAATGTGCAATCACTATTTATTACCCTGTGCAATAATCTGTTTATATTTATTACCCTGTGCCATAACCACAAATATAAATACCTATTTAATATCCTGTGCAATAACCTGTTTATATTTAATACCCTGTCCAATAACCATAAATATAAATACCTATTTAATACACTGTGCATTAACCTGTTTATATTTAATACCCTGTGCAATAACCTGTTTATATTTAATACCCTGTGCAATAACCATAAATATAAATACCTATTTAATAC
>NW_015150462.1:456635-460398 GCF_000732505.1 Cyprinodon variegatus | reverse complement strand
CAAAATGAAGGAAGGTTTGTTTCCTGTAATTTATTTATAGCTTAGGTAGTTGTAATGTGAGAGATTTGATGTTGTCTCTGTTATAGGTTTGTAAACTTTAGTGTCCAATTGATTGCTCAACTTTTCTGATATAGTTTCTTCTTAAAGATACAAACTAGCTTAAGTGACTCTATTGCATAGCTAGACATGAGCAGCCTCTGAGTAGAGGTATGATTGGAGTCGATGTGGAAGTGAGTCGTTTCCGGCTGTTCTATTACATGTTTTATTGGCAGATCAGGTTGCCTCCTCTCCACCTTTACAAATTGAGGGGAAACAGAATTAGGCCTGCTCCCTGAGTGATATGTTCTGTTGGTGTGCAATGGTATTATGATGTCTCCAAGATAAGATAGAGCTTGGCCATTAGCAGCACTATATGGGGGGAAAAGGCACGACTCTAATTTCCATTCTGGCTGTTACAGGAAGCTGTGATATAAAAAGTTAGGATCATTTACAGTAGAACTGCACGTCTTTTCAAAACAAAAAACAATTGGACAGACCAATCCTTTTTGATGATTATAAAGAGAAGCTACTCATTTTAGATAATCAAGATGAACAAGAGGTTACCAGGCCTTTGTCTTTACGTTGACTCGACACATTTCAGCACCACTTGAAGAAAGCATTTCTACTGATGTTTGTGGATGGAAACCTCGTCATGTGAAAACCACAAACCTTGATGGAAAATGAATACAAGTGTCCCTTCAGGGACATTTATACTGAACTCTGCAAAGTGATTTACTTGTTAACAGTTGGAGATGCAAAGGATGCATTTGGAACGATGGAAATGGCTAAAATTGGAGCAAAGCAAGGTGGAGATGGGTATGTTAGCAAGTGGAGCAAAGTTTCCTGGACTTCACAAATCAAATCTTTTCTGTCAACTTGTGTCATGTTGACCAATCAGGGACTAGGTGTGGTCAAGACATAGGGTGATGAAGCTTTAATATTGCTGGAAGACATAACACGTGGAGTAGGAGGTGGTTCTTGTAGAACTGAGAATGGATCTTGTAGACCGAGGGACGCGGGCGCCTTTTTTTTTTTGGCTTTTCAGATTACAAACAGCCCCATGACTTGTTTGGTAAAATCGAGATCAACCATTTTCTTCAATAGACCTCAGGATCCAGTAAGCGAAATATTGAATATTTGATGATATTTTGAAGACTATTTGAAGTGAGCTGGGTGGAAATTCACTGCGGTGTTCAGATTGTCGGCATAAAGGAAGTGGAATATCAAGCCTCCAACGGAAGGTGCAAAGAACGCAAAGAATTTGCCATTGTGAAGTTTTCACTAAGTTGTTCATAACAAAGTGAAAGGAAAAAGAATGGAAATTCTTAAAGGCACAAGAAAAAAAAAATCACAAAATATTTATCTATACCTTTCTTTACTCTGAAACCAAAAAAGAAACTCCAGAACTTCAGAGGCTCTAGCGTTAAGATGACGCTAAAATCCCAAACTCAATATCGACTCTCCATCATGGGGGCAAAAAAAAGGACAAAGGCATAAAAATATATTAGTTACTTGGAAAAACTCCCCTTTTCTTAACCTCAAAATGGTACATGCTTTCTCAAAAGAATCACATATTATATTAGTTAAATGTGTACAAATCCATGAAAAAATAAATAAATAAATCAAGGTTTCTTCAATGTGAAAATAATCCAGAAATATAAAATTAACAATAGTAAAAATATGAAAACACTTGAATTTAATATGGATATCATGCCAATTTAGAATTAAATCTGGATACAGCGTTTACCCTCATATACTCATATTAAAGCACAGTGATGGGAGCATCATGATCACACATTAGTGCATTTCTTAATTAAGTTGGATTACAGTTAGATGATACTTTGATGCTAAAAGGTCAATTAATCAAATTAATTGTAATTAGATGTGGTCTTGAACCCTAACTGCCTTTGAATTACCCCAGCCTTTGCACCGTGCATGTCGTCAGACTGAGCCGGCTCTTCTGTCCAGGTCACTCAGTCAGCTGTGCTGCACCTAAGGCGATGCACGCTCACAGATAATGTGCAGGAGATAATTTAGGCCTCATCTGTGTCTATATGACTCATTCTCTGTTCGGCGAGTTGTCAGAGTCAAGGGCACATTGTGATGGCAGAATTCAACGCAGGGTGATTGGGAGGATGCAGGATCTGTAATGGATCCATCAGACAACCACTCCCTCCTAACCAACTGAGGTTCACTCATAAATAGTTGGAATAATCTGTCATATTTACTCTTGCATGTAAAGGAGGTGTAATTAAACAAGCAAAGATGTGAAGAAGCGCTGCTGCCGCTGCAGACTGTGGATTACTGATTTCCCCCAGGATATTAGGGTAATTGTCAGGCGTGATAAGGAGTGGTCGGACCAATTAGCTCTCTTTCTTTTTGTGTTTGCAGCTGGGTGACACTAATCGATTCGGATGAGTGTCATAACTGTACTGTATGTCCCCTTAACTACTACTCAAATCAACTCGACTCAACTACTTAGTTCACATAACGGCCTTTATTTAACCAGGCTGCCGACATTTTTGATCCACAGAAGCTTTTAAATCTAAAGAAAGCAAATCCATCGATGTCTGTTTGCTGAAGCTCCTTCAATCCTTTAACTTTGGGGCTTTATTGAAGTTTTCTGTATATAATCAATGCATGTCTGCTCTACTGGAGCGAAACAAAACAGTGCATTATTATAGGGTGGAAGATTTTTTTTACTTGGGCTCTAGTGGCTTTTATTTTTGTAAGTTTTGAAATTGTGCAGACAAGAAATGCATTGACACCTTAAGGCCTCTGTACATGGGTCGCATTAATCCCTGCCATGCGGCGTCCATTTTTATTAGCAGAGACGAGGAGGCTGGTTATAGTTCGGAGTAAGATTGATGAAGACTTGGTGGGGCAAGAAAAAGATTTACAATCTGTTGCAAAGCTGGAAAATTGCTATCAAAGGACATTCCCCATCAAGTCAGAGCTCCGGATATTTTCCATACCACAGAAACATCAGTTCATAAACTAGCTGGCTGTATTGTACCACTGTGATATATTTTGATTATTTGTTGGGAAACATGGCTATTTTACAGTATTTTTAATAGCTTTAAAGTTGGCCTTTGAATAAAAGGTAATTTTTCAAACTATAGTCTGCAATTTTGATTATCAAACTTAAAGGAGGAAAAAAAAAAGACATTGATTAATGAGATTATGAAGGTGAGCGTCCTCTAACATCTGGTGTGAAACTAACAGGCAAACATGGAGGCAGCAGTGTGATGGTCTGATTGTAGAATGCTACGATTTCTTTTTCTTGGCTCAAGAGTAAATTATTTTTATTTGTTCCCACAATGTATTCCTTTAATGGACCTTGTTTTAACCTGGTAGAAACACCCCAGGTGAGATGAACTAATAGCATCTGAACACTAGAGACAGATTCAGATCAGTTGGCAGCTTTCCCAGGGTGAGCAGTGACGCATGGTTAGGAAAACAAGCTAGAATTGAACCTACAACTCTCTAATTACAGGGAGGTTAGTCTTCTATTATATTTAGATCATGTTTAAAGATGAGATGTGACAAAAAAAAAAGAACTGAACAATCTGGTATTAAGATAAAAAAAGGAATAGGACACCTACCTTCTCTTAGTATGAAAAGTATTTATGGAGTGATAGCATAGTTTGCACCAATAAGCTAGCCTCGTGAGACCATCCTGATCTCGCGAGCTTTCAAGGTTTCACTCGCAGATCAGTCTGGA
>NW_015150462.1:454166-455770 GCF_000732505.1 Cyprinodon variegatus | reverse complement strand
TATATTCTTTTTCTTTCATTTTTCAGAGTTCAATGACAACTCTAAATAAAAAAAATGAATTTTCTGTCAATTATTTCATGGTCCGGGCTTTAAAGGGTTAAAGAGAAACATCCAGAAGGTTCTTTGAGCACCTTTTAACTGTGCGCTGTTTGGGTCAAGATTCCTAACTGAAAAAAAAATCTGGATTACCTACAGTTGTCATCTCAAACATTTACGTCAGTTGGGTGGTATAGAGTCTTACAAGTTGGTCGACATCAAACTACTGAGATCCAAATGTTTGCTCCTATTGAGGAAAAGAGTCCTGTTAATACAGCTAAACAATTAATCATGATTAATAGATTATTGAAATAATCATCAACTAATTTAGTAATAGATTAATCGTTAAATGGCATATGGAGACTCTAAAACATGCCTTTAGCTGACAGAGCGACCCATAGAGCAGTAATTATACCAAAATTATAAAAAATATATGTAAACATCTTGCAGAACTCCTCACGTGGAAAAGTTTCAATTTCGCAGTTTAATTTTGCGAAAAATCTTCTTTAAGGAACCTTCAGCGATACGATTATTAATAAAAAAAATAATCAAAAAATAAATGCTAAATTTGCTAAATAATCAGTAATTGCAGCTCTACCCAGTAGATTGGAGGCAATAAGTTCATCACAAAAAAGTATTTATGTGAATGTAAGACTATCAGATCATAAATATTCATTACACAGAATAACATATTTCCAGCCTTTATTTCTTGCAGTGTTGATGGTTATGGGCATCTATCAGGGAAGCAGTCTTCTTGTGATTTACAGACCTGTTATAAAACATTAATAGATGAAAAATGCAGGAAAAATGAGGCTGAGCTGAAAACTCAAAGCATAAAAATTAGCTTAGCCTGACATTTCTGCTTAAAATCACCCTTTTTTTTTTTCCAACGTTATCTTTATTGGTTTTTCAATAATAGTCAGGACATAAGTGTGCTCTCACATCGAAGGAAAAGTCCAGGGTAGTTAAATTATTGTCCGGCGTTCGACTTGTCTTTCCGGAGTATTTTAGAGCAGCACCTATGACACACAGAGTATATGAGGAAATACAAACAAACAAATAAAAAAAGAACAAAAAACAAAACACAATGCCCCCAAGCCCAAACCCCCCGGAGAAGAAAAAACAGTTACAATAATAACGGTTTCTCTATTTTCCAGAAATTAGCCCATACACTACAAAAACAATCTAGAGATAAGTGAAAATGTCTTAAATTAAGTGTATTTACCCTTAATTTGAGTAGGTAAATGAGAGTTTACCAATAGAATTGGTATTTTTACTCTTAAAATAAGATAATTACATAATATGCACTTGAAATAAGACAATGCTATTGTTTTTTCTTATTTTAAGTGTAAGTTGTCTTGTTCCATTGGCAAAATGTCTCTTTTATCTCCTCAATCCAAGAACAAATGCACTTATTTTAAGAAAAAAATACTTGGCTAGATTTTGTTTTTTTCCTGTGTATTATTTTAGTATTGTACGTGGTTCAGAAAATACAAACTCGAATATATAATCCAAAGTCGTCAAGTATACAAATGAAGATTATCTTAGGACACTGCAGGGGACCAACT
>NW_015150462.1:442326-453506 GCF_000732505.1 Cyprinodon variegatus | reverse complement strand
ACCATTGTTAAAATCACCCTTTCTACTGACCTAGTGTAATAATCAGGATTACAGTTGCTGATTTGGGATTTAATTTCCTATAAAGACCATTAGAAGGTTGAAATATTTCACTCCCTGTGAGGAATTTATACCGGTTTCACTTTCTGAGATGTGTCTTAATCCTGTCTCTGTTCTTTCGCAGACCACCACCCTGATCGGCCTGCTGAAGACAGCCCGTTTGCTACGCCTGGTGCGAGTCGCTCGTAAGCTGGACCGCTACTCTGAGTACGGTGCTGCTGTTCTCATGCTGCTCATGTGTATATTTGCCCTTATCGCCCACTGGTTAGCCTGCATCTGGTATGCAATCGGCAACGTGGAGAAGCCTTACCTAGAGCATAAGATCGGCTGGCTGGACAACCTCGGAGTTTCCATAGGTACCTTCTGATGACCAAATCTGATGACGCCACGCATGATTATAACACACAATTACATTAATATCCTTTATTTTTTTCAACAAGGGAAGAAATACAACTACAGCGACCCCAGCTCAGGCCCGTCTATCAAAGATAAGTACGTGACAGCTCTTTACTTCACCTTCAGTAGTCTGACCAGCGTGGGTTTTGGAAACGTCTCCCCCAACACCAACTCTGAGAAGATCTTCTCCATCTGCGTCATGCTCATCGGATGTAAGTGGCCACGCCGTTTTCTGAACTTTCGTTCCTAAGCCGGCCGTATCCAACACCCAGCTGTGTTCCATTTCGCCAGCTCTGATGTACGCCAGCATCTTCGGGAACGTGTCGGCCATCATCCAGAGGTTGTACTCGAGCACGGCCAGGTATCACCTCCAGATGCTGCGAGTCAAAGAATTCATCCGCTTCCATCAGATCCCCAACCCCCTCAGACAGAGGCTGGAGGAGTACTTCCAACACGCTTGGACGTACACCAACGGCATCGACATGAATATGGTAGGAGTTGGAGTGTTTTGGGGTGTTTTTTTTTAACGTTTAATACACAAAGAACTGAGTTTGTTTTTGCTTCCCGCTCTTCCTTCTCTCTCCTCTAGTATCATTTGTGAGTTGGGTGTTACGAGCACCATTTTTTTTGCTGAATGTCAGCTATCCTGTCCTGAACAATGCTCTTACCAGCTCAGTGTGACGCTGCCTAGCTATGCCCCTGGCATAGTGTAATGTTTTCATCTGTTCAGTCACAGTTACTTTGGATGCAGACAGTAACTGGGGCTTTGCTTACCATGATAATGCTCTCGGTACTTATATAAGTTTGTCTCTTCCATGTCTGCCATGTCAAATGGAATGACCCCGCCATTCTGGTAAGAGCAGGAGGTACATGTGCAACTCACCTAATGTTTTTCTCAATGTCCTTCAGTAGTAGAGCTTCATCTAGCTGTGTGTCACAGTAGTAGCGGAATGCTTCAAGGGTTTTTTTTTTTATTGTTTTGAGGCATTTTTCATTGTTGTCCCACATATGCATGGTCCTGAAATATTTATGTTACTTCTTTCTCATAAACTGAGGTGCGTTTCGACTGAAAGTCATTGCAGTGTAATGACCAGTGTTGTATAGTAACAAAGTAAAAATACTTCACTACTGTACTTAAGTATATTTTGGAGTACTTTATACTTTCCAAGAGTATACTTTTTTTTTTTTGAGAACTTTCACTTTTGCATGCTACTTTTACTCCGATACATTTAGATACCAAACATGTATCTAAATGTATCGGAGTAAAAAACGAGCGAGAGAGCGAGAGAAACGCAAATGTTTTGACCCCACCTACTGACTACAAAGTCAGGTCTTGCCTGAGCTTGTTCATCAACACCAATAGGATACGCCTTTTTCGCAAAGCCAGTCTAAATTTATCCTACACTTGGTTGTTTATAATATTTTAAGTGAATTTAACCTTCAAAGTTTACCAAAACGTTAAAAAATGTCATTCAAACTGCACTACTTTTTATTTATACTTTTCACTACATTACTTGAGTACATCTATTTTTACAGTAATTCTTCTACTTAAGTACAAGCCATTTCCGATACTTTAAGACTTTTACTCAAGTAACATTTCAGTCAGTTACTTGGACTTTTACCAAAGTAATATTTTGGAGAGGTACTTATACTTTTAATTGACTCTGGGATTTCAGTACTTTATACAACACTGGTAACGACACTGAGCCAAAAAGATTAGTATGGTAGTATTTTTTAATTGTAGGTAAGCAGAGCTTCTAATGCACACTAAACCTTTAAGGGAGAGTCCTCGATGGCGCCCAAGCATTTTGATTGGTCGCGTATTATGAGCCAATCATCAAAGTTCTATTCAGAAAAACTGGGATTTTTTTCCTGACCTCTTACAGCGCTGACATTTAAACCAATTGTGAGTAATATGATAAGTAAACATAATATTTTATCACCAAAAAATGTTCTGTGATCTCAGGGATATTTTAATCTTTAAAACTATAACGATCAAATTAGCAATGATTTCACTAATGTTTTAGAGTGTAACCACATTACAGAACCATGTAATACAGTATTTATCATCATTACTCACTTAATATCTGTTATATTATATATATTATATATTATATTCGTTGCCTTGTACCTGTGCAATGACAATAAAGTTTAATTTAATCTTAAATCTAATCTAATTATATATTTTCACTAAGTTTGGAGCAGTTTTAATCCTTTAATACCAATTGTATCACATATGATGAGTTTTTAGGATAATAAATCATCAGTTTGATATTATATTTTCTCAAATACTTGATTTTTACAATCTGACACACGAGTGAGTAAAATATCTATAGTAAATTGCATAAAAAAGGCTTTTATTTTGGCAGATGCAGTTTGCTTTTAATGGGGTTGAAAAAAGGGTCTTAACCCCAAACTGCTCCCCGGGCGCCACACAATGGTGGCCCACTGTTACCCAAGGGGATGTTTGAATGTAGAGGTACATTTCTCCATTGTGAGTTCAAAAAAGTTCAATTATTATTATTATTAAATGAAACTTTTTAATTCAAAAAAACTTTTCTTGCTCTCCAATTATGAGCATCGTAACACATATTTTTTGTATCTTATAGATTATTTAGGTTGTTTTACCATCGGATTGGTTGAAAGTTATTTTTTAGCTTATTAGAGAAATACTGATATTTTATGCAAAGTACTTCTATAGGAGTGTGGACAATTCTTTACCATAGATACGGTAAAAAATATATATATATATATATATAAAGCAACTAGATATAAAATACAGCCTGTAAAAAATACACAAAAAAAGAATGTTTCAGTTCTATACAGACATAACTGAGAGTTGACGTCTGCGTAAAGCGTTGCTTAACACTTGCTATTCAATACGCAACATTTACTGCAATTAAAACATTTACCAGTGAGGCGACTGTTTCTCATTAAGCCAGTTATTAACATAAAAAAAATCGATGTCTTGGGTGCATTTTCTTCCTAACTGCCAGCATTTATGATGGAAGAGACACTTCCGTTGTTTCTTAGACATCCATATCGATTTGAGGTGTTTGGATCGAGCCATGATGCTTTTTAAGCTTTAATATCCCCATTGGACCAGCTCCTGCAATGCCACTTATGCCTCACATTAGCTGGTGTATAAGAAACAACGGGAACAAAGGTTTCTGCTTTGGATTTTAGTATGTATAAAAAAAAAAAAGATGCTATTAATTAGGTTATTTCTGGGCGTGCAGCTGGCGTCGTGGCCTTAGTCCTCGATGCGGCCGACCCGGGTTCGAATCCGACCTGTGGTCGTTTGCCGTATGTCTCTCCCCTTTCCTGCCAGCCTACTGTCCAAAAAACGAGCCACTAGTGCCATAAAAACTCAAGAAAAAAAACTAACTTATTACTTTTAATGCTTTAAAATGTTTCTAATCAGTTAATCAAAATTAACGTATTAAAGTCCCAGCCCTAGAATTACTTATCTAGTTTCATTTATTTAAAATGTTCAATGTTAAAATGTTAGAACGTTCAATGACAATTCTTTAATTGTTAAAGTTAAATATGTTAAGACTAATGCGAACACACTGCAGAACATCTTCTGCCGCAGGACTAGGGGATGCAAAGTAGTTTTAAGGTGAGGATCATGGCAGGAAAAAGTCGAAACACAGCTTTCGATGTATATTTTACTGTTTGCAGCATCTGATTAAAGCATGTTTCTGTTTTTAAAACCCAATGGTGATGGTCTGAAATAGACCAACTAATAAGTCTATCACTGATAGGCTTGCATGCGGCCTAAAGGAGGTCTGGTTTTGCATGAAATCTGTGTATCCAACCACAACCCCATGATATCCATTGGGTACCAGAGACGGAGTGAGTCATTCCTGTTAGAGTGGGCACTGCCTCGCCGTCCACTGCCAGGTTTCCCTCCCACTGTGGGAGACTTGGCCGTGAACGCTGCGGTGGCACCTGCGCTCGCCAAATGTTGTTCAGTCTTTCTTTTTCAAATCTAAAGCTTTTTTTTTTGTTTTTGTTTTTGTTTTGGTAACGAGCAAAAAAAAAAAAGATTCAGACTCAGGCAACATCTCCTTTGCTCTCTTCGTCTTCATTTTAAATAATGATAATAAAGATAAGACTCATTTGAACTGTCACTTACGTGTTGCCTTCCAGTGTCTGACAATGTGGTGCTTATTTACAGTCAGTTCAAGCTGTCCGTGGAACATTAGTTGCTTTGTGTTCACTTACATTTTGTCTTTAACTGGTAAGTGTTGAGTTATTGCTTTACAGCACCAGATAGGCAACAAAAACACATTATTCACAGTCTATTAGAATAGTTTTCTTAGAGATGTAAAGACTGTAGTGAAGATTTTCAGGTTTTATCACATCACAAACACATCTTTTGTTTTTTTTTTTGTTTCAGATTTTCATCAATTTAAAAGAAATAAAGAAAAACCCACAATTAGATTAAAGTCAGTTTGTTGTAAGGTGACTATAGGTGGAAAGGTGGCACTGAACATGAAGGTGTTAACTTCCATCATGCAACCTGTGCTGCTGATTATAGCTGAGGATTCAGCTTCGTCCCACTTTTTGTTTTTGTTTTTCACTGTTTGGTTTAGTTTTTGAGAAGAAGGGAAGAACAAAAGCGGCAATTATAGTAAAATTCTCTGGAAATTGACATGCAACATTAACTTAAAGCAAAAGAACTCGGTTTTTATGAACCTTCCAAAACCATTCATGTTTGCTTTGACCTGTAATTCCTTCTCAGGTTCTGAAGGGTTTCCCAGAGTGCCTACAGGCTGATATCTGCCTCCACCTTAACAAGAGCCTCCTCCAGGAGTGTAAGGCGTTTCAAGGAGCAACTAAGGGCTGCCTCCGGGCCCTGGCCATGAGGTTCAAGACCACCCATGCTCCTCCTGGAGACACGCTGGTCCACAGCGGGGACGTGCTCACAGCGCTCTACTTTGTGTCCCGGGGTTCCATCGAGATCCTGAAGGACGACATTGTGGTGGCCATCTTGGGTGAGTTCACCAGTAGCTTAGCTTGATTAGTTTGCTCTCAGTTGGATTTTCCTGCATAAAGCTAACATCAAGTGATGAAAGAAGTTTTTCATTCTTACTGATTCTATATAAAAGTAATGGGTTCATATCGTTTTCTCACATTCTGCATGAATATATATATTGTTTTAGAAATAGATCAATATAACAGCTGAATAACAGTTTACTAGTAATTTTTATATATTAAAGTAAATATTCAGGTTTGGGTAATATTTGATGCATAATTCAGGAAGAAAATAAACAGATATTCTTTATATGTAGAATATTTTCACAATTCCAGTATTTCCCCTTTTTTTTCATTAAATATTGAAATATTTACCAATAAATTCCCTATAAAAACACTTATTTACAGTAGTTGGAAAAGCTTTTACTTCCATTATGGCAAATAGATTGACCAAGGATGGTCATTTCTTTGCTTTATTCAGGCCGGTGCATTACAGAACTGTGGAAAGGATTGATAGGTATTTTAACTCTAAACATAAACTAAACCAATAGTTAAAACAGCTTCACCCATCACATCCAATTAGATTTTTACAGGCTTGATAAAAGAAGTTACACTGGTAAACTCCAAGTGTGTCTTTAAAATTTCAGCACAATTCAGATCTTTATTGAAAACATGTTCAGTAAAATGGAAAAATATTAAAAGGGAACACAAATTATTATTATGACAGTAAAATAACACATTTATATCCTAAGAGGATGGATAGAAATTGAGGAATAAGTCTATATGCCTTTTTATCTAGTTCTTTATACAAAGAAAGTAATTAATTTATTTTAGTTATAATATAACATAAAGATTAATTTGGTTGAAATTGAAGAAATTTTTTCATTTATATCTCAGGAGCTGAAAGAAATATGATCCCCAAATTTAAATAAAGGCATTTTTCACACTTGGTAGATGGTGTTCAGTCATATAGTTTATTACATAAGGGGGGCAGAGACAGCAGAGCAAGCACTTGATGCTGAAAGAGCAAGAAGCAGGTGGAAGGCGCACCAACAAGGCAGCGAGCAGGCGGAGACATGGAGCTAAGCTTACGCCAAGATGGAGTCGTGCTTTAGCAGAGTGTTTATGCAAGTTTTGTGTGCAACAGACCGGTATCACAGGTCTGTGTATGCTAAGGTAGTTTGTTTTTTTGTTTTTTTTTTAAACCAAACATGGAAAAAAAAACAAACACAAGTATTTTTGTTTTCCATTTATTGAACCAAAAGAGAAAACGGATAATATATCATTTTTTTTGCCCTGGAAGTGACGTATTTTGGCTTGTTATCCGGTCAGGGCTCTACTTTCTCACTGCTTACCTCAATAGTCTCAGACCTCCACAGGGATTCCTTATAGAGTCCTGCTGCTCCAGAGCAGAGGGGAGATCAGGTCTGAGAGCGGAATTGAAAGCTGATTAATGCAAAAGATACTCATGAAGATGAGCGCATTTTGGTGGATATTTAATGCAGTTTAATGTCTATGTATGTATGTATGTATGTGTGTGTATATATATATATATATATATATATATATATATATATATATATATACACACACTAGGGGTGGAACGGTTCGATTCACGGTTTCGTGGTCACGGTTTTCGGTTCGATTCGGTATATGTTAATTGTTACACCAAAATCCCATAAAAATTTATGAAATTAATGAAAAAATCCCCCCAAAAATAATGGATTGTAATTATTTTAAATGATCCGCGGAAACCCTGGATCATTTCTGTATGTTTTGCTGCTTTGAATTTAATCATCTCGCGCATGCTCTCTACCATCTCCAAGGGACTCAAAGGGGAGCGGACGAAGCCACAGTGGAGGCTGCAGGCTTTGCTTTGAGCAGCCGGTCTGGAGCGCAGCGGGGCGGAGCGCTGACGGAGTATGAGGGATTTCTGGGTTAGCATAAACAAAATGTGTTGCACAATGCTTGCAAACTGTTGCACTTTTATCCACAACTTTCTTTCCGCCGTCATCGTAGGTCACTCTAAATGCAAAGTGGTCCCATACAGCAGACCTATAAAGTGCTGCTGGCGCGTCTTCCATCTCCTGTTCTTTCCCACTCGCCATACCCACACAATTCTCCACAACAACTGATTTTTTTCCCTGCTACACTCGGCTAAGCTGCTTCGCTTCTTCTTCTTCTTGTTTACTACTGGTGGTTGGCTTTGGTCGCTGTAGCGCCACCTTCTGCTCTGGAGTGTAAACGCTTCCCCTATGAGAAAAAGGAGCAGCGCATGAACCGAACGAAACACACGCGAACCGAACCGAGACAGTCGAACCGAACGGTTCTGACGGTTTTCATAAATCTCATCCCTAATATATACCTACGTGTGTATATATATATATATATGTATATACACATAGGTTCAAAGAGACACAAAATCTCGTTTTTATTCATTCCACTGCTAGTCTGTTTTGATCAAATAGAAATAGAGGCCTGCCTCTAATTCTGGCCTCCTTCTAATAATGGCCTGAACCAAGATGCACCTGAGTGAAATAAAGGCCCTGTCCTATATTAGAGGATTTACGGTATATATCTACACCAGTGGGCAGGTGTAGATGGAGAAGTGCGACAGCCAAAAATGGTTCCCAGTCCGAGCCTGCTAATGACCGTGTATTTCTACCGCTGTCTGTCCATGGCGGTGACTCTGTACGGGTAACAGAGGGTAGCTGATGTGTTTCTCTACCGAAAGCCATGGTTTGAAGTCATGTTGGGAGCTTCAGTCCTCTACTTAGCAGCTGAGTGAGGCCTCGGTCAGCTACACATCCTCGTAATGCATAAATGAAAGCAGAACTGCGTATGATTTCTAATTAGCCTTATTAATGAGTCACTGGGACACATCAAAAGAAGCAGGAAGCGGTCCAACTGACGGTCCCATCAGTGCAGCCTGCTTAGCTTTGAACTCCCTTCTTCTAGTGCTAAAGTACTGATGGCGTGCTGTGCTGCAATATGACTGCGTCTGCTGCTATTTTGTGTAAAGTTTCCCAAGATGCAGCGAAGAATAGAGGGGTGTGGGCGGACACATAATGGAACCAAAGTTACAGAAGATACAGTGTGTTTAGAAATGGGAACAAAGAGCAGAGAGAAAGTGATAAAAATAGAAGCTAGAGGAAGAATCGATGAAGAGAGAAGGTAAAATGACAGAAGATTAAAGGTTTTGTGTGGTCGTCTCTGCACTGCGATGCCGAGCGTGACCACAGTCGCAACCGAAGCATATATTTCCATTGACATCTTTCAAGTATAATTAGACTATATCTCATTTGCTCTCCTTTTCCCTCCTCTCATAAAACCGGCGGCTGTGTTCTTAGTTTTCCTTTTTAAGGAATTTGGATTCTGCTTTAGTTTTTTTACTACAATGTTCTAATAAATGAAATGTGTGTCGAGGGTTTTGGTAGGATCCAGACGTCGGTACATCCGTGCAGCGCTTTGACCACATCCGTCCTTCTTTCCTCAACCATCACCATGATTTGCATCCAAATGATGGTGGCAGCCACATGGCGTGACCTATCAGATGACAGGATGTGATCACTTTGGGTGAAACCAGAGTGCGGTGGCTTTAGCCACAGCAAACCAGGAAAGATCCTTCCTCCTGTCCATGCTTCTCCTCAGGATTTAAATTTTCCATCATCCCTCTGCGTTCACCTTTAGGTAAAAACGACATCTTTGGCGAGATGATCCACCTGTTTTCCAAGCCGGGGAAGTCCTGCGCTGACGTACGGGCGCTGAGTTACTGCGACCTACACACCATTCAGAGGGAGGAGATCCTGGAGGTGCTGGACATGTACCCAGAGTTCGCCGACCACTTCTTCACCAACCTGGAGCTGACCTTTGATCTCCGGGATGAAAACGCAAAGGTAACCAGCATGAAGGTGAAACTCCATCTGATCAAAGAGGCACTGAAGTGGATCGAGGGCTTTAAAGTAAAGCCAGCGATTCTGCTTCACTTAAAAAAATCATTCATTTGAATTAAGGCTTTTCTTGATTAATCCTGCTTAGCCCCACTTTACTTAATACTCCAGCTTTGTAGGAATAAGAAATGATCATTGAGTCGGATATTTATTTTCTAGTTGCCCTTTACTGCAAGACTTGTTGGAGCTTTATAGGCGGACATTAGAGCGAGCATGCTCCCAGTAAGCATGATGAATAAAGTGTAAGAGTGGCGTAATGTGATCATAACTCTACATCGTTCAGCTTTCTTCGGAGCTGAACTGAAGGCTGTGGTCAGTAGTTATTTATTTAGACCGGGCGGCTCTCAGAGGAGATTAGACACTCGAGAAACATGCTAAGATTACGGCGAGAACAGGAGAAACACGGCGCCCTAACAGGACCAGCAGCGACTTGTGTTACTTAGTTAAAAAAGACTAAAAAAGACAAAGCAAAGGTGACGACCTTTAATGTCCTTTACTGCTGAGAGCTTTTAGTTAGTTTAGTAATCTTTATACAATTGAGATTTTGTGGATTTTTTAAAACTGAAATGCTAACATGTGTCGCCTTTTTTTCGTGTTTAATAACCCTGAATAAAACGTAGCTGAGTTAAATCTATTTCAAAGCCTTTATTCGGGTTGTTAGAGCTGATTTCAGTGTTAAGGAAACAATAATGTCCTGAATATGAAGCTCTGAGTTTTGATTTAGAGGAAGAAAAGCTGCCTGATCTCAGAGGGATTTTAGTTTAAATAAAAATAAAAAATTTTGCCGAAGTTGTTCAGTTTAATCTAAAAATTCATAGGAATATTCGTGCTTAATTGATTAGTTAAATAGCCGTCAACTAATTTAATGGTAGATTAATAATTCACTAAAGTAAGAGACTAAAACATACCTTTAGCTGACAGAGCGACCCACTTAGAGCTGTAGTTATATGAAAATTCTAAAAATATATATAAATATTTTGCATTCAACCCTTTAAAGCCCGATCCAAGAATAAAACAAAACAGAAAATTACTTTTCTTTGGTTTGAAGTCCTTATTTGGCCTTTTAACAAAATATGTAAAAAGAAAAAACAGAATTTTTTTTTATATTAATAATTTATTACTATGCGATAAGTCAAGATTATTTTTTGTGTAGTCTTCTGCCCTCTGTTATCAGGTATATCTGATTGTGTACAATAGGATTTGGAGCCATTAAATTATGCAAAAGGTGTCAGACGCAAAAAATTTCAGAAACCGTTTGTATCAAATATGATACATTTGGCATTATAGGGTTAAGATCAAAATCATCACTTTTTCGTTAACTTTATCACTTGGGATAACTCCTTCAGGGGAATTCTGCTTCCATTAGCTTATATAGAGTAGAACGGGTTAAAGCAAGAGGCCATTAAAGATAAAAAATACCACAGAGTATAAAAAGAGTATATATAGCATAAAAAAGCATAACAAAAAGAAAAAAGTTGTAATGTCCTGGAATATGTTTCTCTTTGCGCAGTAGAGAGCTAAGGGAAGACCACACAGTAGTTGACTTGTGTTAGGGTTAGGGTTGTGCAGAGATGCACTGACCTTAAATAAGTAAAAAATTACACAGGCTACACCATAGTTGGCATGTGTTATTGCACAGTAAGAGAGAAGAATATTGCACATTAGTGACAAAAAGTGAATAGGTAATGTTTTGCACAAGATGTCCAAGGAGAGGGGTGCTGACATTTGTCTCCATCTTCTAATCCTCTAATATGCTCTATGCAGAACTCCTAAAGTTAAAACTTTTCTTTTTTT
>NW_015150462.1:440225-442157 GCF_000732505.1 Cyprinodon variegatus | reverse complement strand
AGTAGTTGACTTGTGTTATTGCACTTCCAATGCATTTCTGCACTGGAAGTGCCTTATAAATAAGTAAAAAATTACACAGGCTACACCATAGTTGGCATGTGTTATTGCACAGTAAGAGAGAAGAATATTGCACATTAGTGACAAAAAGTGAATAGGTAATGTTTTGCACAAGATGTCCAAGGAGAGGGGTGCTGACCTTTGTCTCCATCTTCTAATCCTCTAATATGCTCTATGCAGAACTCCTAAAGTTAAAACTTTTCTTTTTTTAATTCTGTAAAAAATCTTCTTTAAAGAACCTTTGCAATCCGATCATTAACTGTATAATTTATTAATCAATTAGCAAAATAATCATTAGTTGCAGCCCTAATTTAATCCTTTCTTCAGTCTAAAAGGTGAAAATATCGCTGCTTGGTAACAGTTAATACTTTTCAACCTATGAAAAATGATTTTAGGAGTTTCAGAGACGCTACTCTACTTTACTGCTGCTCTCTACAGCAGCAGAGATTCATCTTTTACCTCCAACTGCAGAGAAAAATGACTCTACAAAACTGAGTTTTATCCAGATTTTTATTTTCTTTCAATTTAACATGCATTTCTCACGGTTACATGGAAACTTTATGGTGCTTTTCAACCTGATCATTTGTTTCCTCCTCTGCAGACAACCTACCAAAGTAACTCCAACATGGTCGACGTGAAGTGCCGAAGAAGGGTTTCGTATAAGAGAAAATCCTCCACAGGTAAACCTGAATAATATTCCCTTTTAATAATAAATGCCAATAGTATTCAGACGCTTTATATGAAATTAACCAGGGGAATCCAAACAACAGGCTTATAACAGTGAAAGTTTGTGCATAGAACTTAATTACCAGCGTTATTTTTAAGCTGTCCTCTGGATTGTTGGGTTTATTTTTGCTTGTTTCCCTTTAATGACCCCTCCTCTCATCTCTTTCACTCTAATTGGATGCAGCTTCCCTGCAGACTGTCTAAACAACTTATCTGATGACTCATGTGATCTGAAATATCAAGAGATAGTAGGTCAGAGTAAGGCGGGACCTTCTGTTGCATCAAATCTGAGGCGCTCTTAAGTCAAACTTACTTTTAAGGCGACAACAATTCAGATTCTTTAAAGAACCGTATGTCAGTGAGTTTTATGTGGTCACATTTATGTTTGTTGTAATAAGGACATTTGCCTGCACCTGTGCAGAGAGAACAGGTGGAGCAGAGTCAAAAAAAGATGTTCCTCTGTGGGCCTGAAAATGGTACAGTACACCAAGGCCTGCAGCACGCCGCTCACCTCCCCCGTTAGCAGGTCAGAGCTGCAACATGAGCTAAGGCTGGATGAACAGAGGCATCATGTGGAGGTTTTATTCCTGTAGCCTTTGCTGAGCTAAAGCAGAGACACAGCAGGCTATAAATGCATCCTAATGTAGTGTCTGTTGGACAGAACTTATTCCTTTGATTGTTATTTTCTTCTGCGTTCTTACGAGCCTAATTTTCACTCATGTTCAGGTTGTAACGCTTGAAAATTATATTACTTTTCATTTCTGGATCCCTATCTCAAAGAATTTTTTGAAATAGTCAAAAAATTGAGCTTTCATTTCATATAGTGGCATCTGACTGTTTTTTTTAAGGTTACTTTATACTTTTATACTTTAAGTAGTTTTTGGAGCACATACTTTTCCACTTTTACTTGAGTAAAGAGGTCAAGTTGATACTTCAACTTTTACCAGAGTGTTTTTAAACTGCAGTATCTATACTAATACTGAAGTAACAAATGTGCGTACTAATTAATACCCTTTTAATATCCCCAGGTGGCTTTAACAAGTCCTGATGTAACTCTGCTGGTTCTGATTGGAACAGTTGGCTGGGATTGTGAAGTGATCACAAACACTGGCAGTTAAATGGAAAATATGGATTAAATATTAGATGTTT
>NW_015150462.1:437321-439504 GCF_000732505.1 Cyprinodon variegatus | reverse complement strand
TATTCTTATTTTTTTTTTTAGTAATTAAAATATTTCTGTTATTCTTGTTGTATTGAAAAGGGTATCGAGTATCGAATATTTTACTTAGTATCGGTATCGAGTTGAAAAGTTTAGTATCGTGACAACCCTAGTGCATTTTCATTATTAATCCGTGTCCTCCATTGAAACTTTGAGCTAAACAAACTGACAATTATTTCTACAGCGACATAACCGTAATTGCATAAATCTAAACAAGGACACCCAATGGAAAAGTTGGAGCAGCTGCAAATCCAATATGACCGACACACTAAAATGTAGTGAAAGTTGCTGGGCTCCCTAGCCCTTCTGATGTTTTGCATCTTTTTAAACCGCTTTTCCTTTTTGTCATAACATAAAGATATCTCCTTTGTTAGCATGTCCTGCTAATCGAGTTCTCTGACCTCCATTTAGGATGTGATGTCATTTTAACCTCAGACTCCAGAGATAAATTTGGAGACCAAAATTAGGACACTATTTTTAAGGTGACTGCTACATGTTTAACTCCTGCAGGCCAGTAGGTGGCGCATGTCACTACCGGATCTGTACTGGTAGCACAATCCATACCATCAGCTAATTTAAGCATGTGCAACCAAATATGCATCTCCACCTCTATTTTAATTTGTAAAAAGACCTTAATTACATTTTCCCTCCCTAAATAAGGAAGCGTACTTAACTATAATGTGTTAAAGGTTAATAATGTATTTCCTGAGAAAATAAATGCATTAAAATCCTTTATTTTATCACTCATAGTAGCTTCATCTGGTCTGTTCCTGTTTGGCTGTGATGCCATCCTGGAGAGAAATATCAGCTGTGCTGCTGCCATCAACACCTTTGTTATAGATGTTGGAGATCAGCCTTTTTTCCAGTGTATACCTGTTTCTCTGACTGTGACTGGCTGCTCACACTGAGCCTGGTTCTGCTGGAGGTTTCTTCCTGTTAAAAGGGAGTTTTTCCTCTCTACTGTCGCTACAAGCATGCTTAGTGTGAGGGATTGCTTTCTAGTCAATGAGTCGATGCAATCAACTGGTTTTCCTTAGATAGAAAACTTTGAATCACTTTTACTGGATGATCTGGTGAACTGTAAAGTGCCTTGAGATGACGTGTGTTGTGAATTGGCGCTATAGAAATAAATGGAATTGATTAATTCAGCTTAAGCGTTTCATGGTTGATCTATTGCCCAGTTTTTAAGTTCAGTTGACCACCATGTTATTCCAGATTGGTTTTGGTTAAAAACTTTTAAGTATTTAGAGCTTTATCATCACAAATAATGTACCTAAGTTCAAAAAACTTAATCAGTCGATGTTGAAGGGCTTACAGTTTCTTCTTTAAATCTACTTGTCCTCAGTTTAACCCTCAAAGTAAGGTAGTCTCTACCTGTTGTCAGAGATAATTAGGCAACCCTGACATCCCCAAAGGCAATCTTAGCAGAGGAGTTGCTCTTCTCTCTGCAGATTTCCTGATTACCTTTTCCCCCCACAGGCTCGCACAAGGAACCAGCGGCCCCGCATTGCGACGCCAAGCAGAGCAGGAACGTCTACGCCTCGTCACCGGTTCAAGAGAGGAGAGAGTCTGATGAAGAGGAAGAAGACAATGAGGATGAGGAAGAGGAGGAGGAGGAAGAGGAGCAGAGGCCCTTGTGTTCTGGTGTGCTAGGCTACCCGGTGGTTAGGGACCATACGCTGGGTCTGGGGCTGAGCAGCGCTCCTGAGGCACAGGCTGGAGACCCGCCACAGAACCAGGAGTATAAAGGTGAGTCTGTCAGCTGATGGGTTCACTTTGAACCGTAAATAGACTTTAATGTTTACAGAAACGTGGGGCAGTAAAAGTTTTTGTTTTTAACATCTCACAAGACTTTTCCCATAAATAGTTTCTATATTTAACACCTGAGCTACAAACGGAGAATCTCTCAGTGCAAATGGGAATGACATCATTCTTAGAGAAACGTTTATGTAAGATTTCTAACTTTAGCTGATTCTATGATGGTCTACTAGCTATGGAAGAGCATTAGGGTCACTGAAAAAATAAAAAAGTTAACTGATTTTTAAATATTATTTCAGATTATTATGGGAAACTTTTTTCTCAGAATTCGGACTGAATTCTGACTTTTTCCTCTGAATTCTGACTTTAATCTCAGAATTCCGACTTTAATCTCAGAATTCCGACTT
>NW_015150462.1:423582-435508 GCF_000732505.1 Cyprinodon variegatus | reverse complement strand
TTTTTTGTTTTTTTCCAGTGGCCCTAATCCTCTTCCGTAATTATCAACAGTTTAAGATGTTTTTTCTTTCCTTGCCTCTGGAAAAAGCTGTTGTATAAAACAGCATTTTACCAATTAAAAACAAATAGGGAGGAGGACGGAATAAAACAGCAAATCTGGGGACATTTTTTGAAGTTTGCACAAGGGATAAGGGTTTCATAAACTTTTCTCTCATGGTTACCTTTTCATACTTGAAAAAAGCTAAATATGAAGGGATTTTATGATTTATCGGAGCACCTTAACTAAGCTGATATCCCCTCCTTAGAGAAAGCTACTGACAGTAGCACTAACAGAACATGTAAACTATCCCTGATATTTTAGACCAAATGACATCTTTAATGTTTCATTGTTTGGGAGGATTGATGTTTGAGTTGCATTGGTCAACTGGGATCCGTTTCACATCCCTGGATTGTGTCTGCAGTGTCATTTTCAGAGTCTTACTCTGTGTGAGTAAAGCTACTGCTCACCTGCTGCATGTCAGATATAGAAGCAGTGTCAGCGCGGTGATTTGGTGGTAATATCCCATAATTCAGCTGTAACAGCTGTGAGAGGATTACTGCCGAAGTAGAACGTTGGGGTATTGATTACAGCCCACAGACGGGGACGTTTGAGGAATGTCGTTTTAATCTCTGGCTATTCATTTCTGGAATGAGGAGAAGAAATATCCCGGAGAGAGACTGATGGCCTGTCAGGGTCGCATGCGTGTTTTATTATAAGGCCTTCAGTACTTGGGGAAAGTATTTATATCCATTTAAACTCACATTACAAACCCAAACTTCCACTTTTTTTTGTGATTCAACAGCACAGATTTAAAAAAGAGGCACAAATGGAATCTCTTTGAATGTATTAGTAAAGCATGGTGGTGGCAGCATTATGTGGAGATGCTGGTTTATGTTTTACAGAATTGTAAGGTGTGCTTTTCTCCATTTTAATCAATCAAAATCTTTTTCTAGAGCTCCATGCAGAAGACTGGGTGGGTCCACATCCCAGCGAGGGGGCGGGGGAGTCGGCCCAGAGCCCAGAGATGCACGCTGGGGAGGACAGTGACACGGACCTCACCTACGGGGAGGTGGAGCAACGGCTGGATCTGCTACAGCAGCACCTGAACAGGTGAGGGGCGATCATATCCGCCGTCATTCCGTCTATAATTGGCTGGAAGTCGTACAGATTTGAGGCTAGACACCCGCTGCAGCCGTGTAATTCAGAGGGAGAACTACTGTATGTGAGCAGCTTGCCTGGTTCCAGATGAGGGGGAGGCGGCCAGTCAGTGGCCGTCTATTTATAGAAGGAGGTGCAGACGCATGGCACAGACTTTGACGTCACCATTGGAGATTTGGAAGTCTTTATCATTTTCAGAACTTCTTAAGTTGCCCTTTTCTACTCTGAGTCCTAACCAGAAATTCTAGAGTTCCTTAAAAAAAAAACAAGTATTCACATCCCTGATTCTGACGAAATGAGTTGATCTTAGGTAAAACACTAAATAGTGCACAGAATGAGGGCTTCAACTAATGATTATTTTGCAAATCGATTAATCTGTTGATTATTTTTTCGATTAACTGATCGATCAGACAGAAAAAGGTTCCTTAAAGCATTTTTTTTTTTTTTCAAAATTAAATCAGGTGGGATTCTGGATAGAGCACATTGACAGATAAAAAGGTTTTTAAATAAAAAATGTTAATATATTTTGATATAATTACTGTTCTAAGTGGGTCGCTCTAGTACTCAATTTAACGATTATGTGATTATTAAATTAGTTGACGATTAATCCGATTGTTTCAGCCCTACATAGAATGTTCAGTCTTATTTTCTTTGGCAGGTTTGGACGTCGTAGGTAAAAATTTCTTCTCTGTAACTGAACCTCACTTCACCGTCCTCCTGACAGTTTTTCCTGCTGGATTTATTTTTAGCTGCAGCTTCATCACGTTTGGCTACTTTGATGAAAGCTGGGGAAAAAAAGGCTGATTTTAAGCCCATCTGGAAAACAGCAACCCTGAACATACAGCCAGAGCTTCAGTTTCAACATAGAAGTATATGCTGTTCTACTTTTAAAGGTGTAAATGCAACCAAAAGTAGTTCTCCAATGGGATGAATATAAATACTAGCTGCCTTTTCTTTTCATCTTTGCCTTTTCTTTCCATTTATTTCAGTTTGTGGTTGCAATGGGACTTTTTGCCTAGTTATAGTGGTAGATGGCTACTGTAGGAAGCTCATAGTCTCCCCCTAGTGCTTAAAGTAGGTGTTGACATCACCTTGATTAAATACGCCAGTCGGAGCAGATCACATGCATTCCTCCAAATCACATTTATCCTGATGGGTGCACTTGCAATCATCTCTGCTAATGTTTGGCTTCATTGAAGAGTTTAATTATTGCAGAACCTCTCTAGAGTAATTACAACCAGGCGGCTTGTTTTAGGACAGATGTGCTCATTTGTTTTGTTTTTATCCAGGTTTACTCTCATTTCGCTGACTAATTGAGTTTCCACAGAAATCATTTTCAGAATGAGGGTTGGTTAACTGAATTACCTGCATGCAGCGTCAACATTCTGTTTCCATGGTAACTCATCTTTGTGTCATGGTATCTTTTTTAGGCTGGAGTCCCAGATGTCGACGGACATCCAGGCCATCTTGCAGCTCCTCCAAAGGCAAACGGCAGTGGGCCCCCCCGCCTACAGCACCGTCACCTCCAGCCCGGAGTACCACAGCCCGACCATCCGGGTCCAGCCGGCGTCTGCCATCCCGACGGAGCTCTGCCTCGACCCGCCTCCACCTCAGCCACAGGTAAACCGGGCTCCAACGATGCCCAATTCTTCTAATAACCAGTTATGGCAAACATATTATGCTTCCTGATTAGGGGAAATCTTAAAGGGGTCATAGAATGATTCTATAGGGTATTTGATGCTGGCCCTTAAGGTCTCTAAATAGGGTGTGTAACATTGGTTGGGCTGAAAATGACATATTTGCTGTTCTGAGCCCTATTGCAAGCCTGGTTATAAGCCCTAGAATGAAACGACAGGTTTTCTTCCATTTCTGGTATGCCCATGAATATTTAGATGAGCTGTGCGCTGATTGGTTGGTTTACAACGAGCGGCTAATTTCCAAAATCATCCAGGATTGTAGTCGACTGCAGTGCAGCACGTAGTGGAAATACACCGGGCATTCGAACGAGCCATCAGCTCTGGGTCTGGTCCGGGAACCCTGGTGGACAGATGCATGGAGCCAGCGGGGGACGGACCGAACCCAACCCGGTGACAGTAGCCTGGACACCGTGCTTCCACCCACATGCCCTTACCACCCTCGGAAGTTTAGAATTGTGAGATTATGGGGTTTGAACTTCTCTGTACGTCCATTTCACCCACTGAGCTATCATTATTTATCTATGACCCCTTTAAGAGAAATGCAACCTTTAGACTCCTTGAGATTCAAGTCAGTTAGTTTTAAGAGGCAAACCAACACACATTGAAATGTAGAGACTTTATTGCTGTTTAGGTTCACAGTTGCTAAAAAAAAACCCACAGTTCAGTTTCTCACATATTCAGGTGCTTTTCAGGGTCAACTCTAGTGTTTATTTTTTTATCTTCCTTACCGTCTAAGCTTGATAAAACACAGCAGACCAGCATCTCTGTGCATGTAAATTAACCTCACCAACCGCCCAATCAAACACAGGCCCTTTTAATCCAATCAAAGTAACCCTTGCAAATATTGCACCTAGTCGCAGAGATTACAAAACCAAATGGCAGGATTTAAGAAAAAAGACCTATGAAGTCAGAAATCTGCCACTCAGGCATGTAAACTTTTCCTGATTTAATATGAGGCCACAAATACATCACATTGACATCCATGCTACTCCTCTGCGCTAGTTTGTTTTTTGTGCTACTTTAGATTCTCTCCTGCTCGCATTTGGACCTGTTTCTGTGTTCTCATGTCAACTTTTACCACTTTAGGGGGGGAAAAAAACCGAGGAAAGTAAACTACCTGTGATTGGCTGCTTTTCAGGAAATCCCACAACTCGTTTTCTTCAGGCTAGTAACATTAGCAAAGCATCTTTAGGCTAATTGCTGTCATCCTTAAATTACTTTAACGCAGTCAAATGTGTTCTAACAGTGGCAGCAATTTGTCTAAAATGATTGGTTAGTTTGGAACTTCATATGAGCTAAGCTAACATTAGCTTTGTTGTTTAAATTAAGGAAAGTGAGACTTGAATGAACTGTAGTTTATGGCTGAATACAGTCTGTTGTTCAGCGTTTTTTTCTTTTGTGTCCAGCTTTGTTTATATGATAATCACTTAATGGATATAAAGTCAGAATTTTGCTCTTTAGGAGAACAGCAATTAGCCTAAAGATGCTTTGCTAATGTTAGTAGCTAAGATGAAAACAGTAGAGGTGGGATTTCCTGAAAAGCCAAAGGTAGTTTACTTTCTATGTTTGGTTCCGTCCTCAGATGGAAGAAACGGGTCAAAACGCGAGGAGGAGATTATCTATATACTAAGCCATGAATGTGTTGCATTTGGGGCCACATAGTATTAAATATTTCCATGGAGAATAACGATTTAAAAAGGTTTACTTTTCTTCCAGGCCCTGTGAGGTGATGCAACATTTTCTATCGTTTGTTTTATTATTTAACTGCAATAACCATACCTTATCTAAAGGTTTGAGTTTTTAGAGCCAGATAGGATAAGCACTACAATGAATAGAAGCTGTTTAAGGTGGAATTTAAGATGTATTAGATGTGTGTGTATATATATCTTCAATTCCACCTTAAACAGCTTCTATTCATTTTATTGCTTATCCTATGTGGCTCTAAAAACTCAAACCTTTAGATAAGGTACGGTTATTGCTTCTGAACCCATTTTCTACCGCAGGTTTTCCTTCCACTTAACTTTCCAGTAATGTGCTTGGATGGAGCACAAACCACTGGACTTTGTTTTCCAAGTTTGAAGTCGTTTCGCTTCCATTCCATGAGGTTTTATCAATTCAAATGTGTGGAGTAGCGCTGAGTTCCAGGCTTTATAGAGTAGCCCAACAAAAGCCTTCTTGTGGCTTAGAAAACTGGTCCACCCCTTAGTGAAGGGGAGTTGTTAGGGTCGTTGTTGGCCTGGCTAAACAGGCGAGTTGTCTTGATCACCTGCATGGCGATGAGGATTGAGAGGATAGTGGGAAGGGATCAACTCTAATGCAGCATTATAGTTTTTTGAGAGCTGAAATCTGAGTCCATCCCCTCTGTTTAAGGTTGTTTTATCTCTTTAAACAAATGGCTTCCTTCACACCCTTTTCAAACCACCTGTCTTCTTTGTCCTTAAGGTGTAGGTAGACAGCAGAGTCTTGTCCGGAGGAGGTAACCTGTCTGTGTTGCGTCATGCGTCTGTGGAGAGGTTGTTTGGTTTCTCCAATATAAAGATCAGAGCATTCCTCTCTGCATTGAACGGCATACACCACTCTGCTCATATTTGGTCTTAGGGTTTTGTCTTTCGGATGCACTAGTCTCTAAGGGTCTTGTTTGGTTCAAAATGTACTGATATTTTGTGTTTGGAGAAAATCCGCTTGGGTTTTTCAGAGACTCCAGCAAAGTATGGGGATGATTCTTTTTTTGCATTTAACCGTCTCATTCTTAAGTTCTGCTGCGTGTCTTTTGGATTTCCTTGCTGATTTGACAAACACCCAGTTTGGAGAGCATCTTTGACGTGGTTCTGTTCTTTGTGCTTCCCTGAGTCAAAAAGAAGATACTGGTCTGTGTGAGTGGATTTCCATCCCCTTCCATGCTCAAACAGTTCAGAAAAGGTAGCTAGTTGTGGTCCAACAAGTTAATGTGTCTTTTGAAAGCTTTGATTCTTTTTGCTGGATTTTGGTGAAAGGGTCCAAAGCTCACTTTTCCATTTCTTCAATGTAAAGATTTACAAGGATTTACAGACAGGAGCACAGTTGTTCCATTGGATCTCCCGTGTCACCAGTTGTAGCCAATCTTTACATGAAAGAAATAGAAAAGAAAGCTTTGGACACTTTCAGAGGAACACCACCAAGCCATTGGTTTAGATATGCAAATGACACGTTCGTCATAATCCAGTAAAAAGAAGTGGAAGCTTTCACAAGACACGTCTACTACCCAACTAAAACAGAAGGGAAGCACAGAGAACAGAAACACATCAAAGATGCTCTCCAAACCTGTGGGTATCCAACTGGGCTTTCGTAAAACCAGCAGGGAAAACCAAAAGACACGCAGCAGAACATAACGATGAGATGAATAAACGCAAAAACATCACCATCCCATATGTTGCTGGAGTCTCTGAAAAACTCAAGAGTTTATCCAAACACAAAATCCCAGTACATTTCAAACCAAAAAAGACCCTTAGAGACTAGTGCACCCTAAAGACAAAACCCCCAGACGGAATATGAGTGGAGTGGCGAATGTAGTTCAATTAATGCTCTGATCTTTATATCGGAGAAACCAAACAACCTCTCCACAGATGCATGGCTCAAAGGAGAGCGACCTCTTCCGGACAAGACCCTGCTCTGTCTAACGACACTTTGAGGACCAAAATGTAAACGTTTTGAACAAAGAAGACAGGTGGTTTGAAAGGGGTGTTGAAGGATGTTAGAGAGAAAAACCAACCTTAAACAGAGGGGGTGGACTCTGGTTTCAGTTTTCAAAACCAGTTTAGCCAAGGCAACAATGACCCTAACGTCTCCCCATTACTAAGGGGTGGTAGTTAAAGCTGCACGCTTTCTAAGCTAAAACTAGGCTTTGTTTTGGTCCCTTCTATAAAGCCTGGGACCGAAAGCTACTCCAGACATTGTGAGTTGAGAAAGCTTCCTTGATGGGAAGCGAAACATCTTCAAAGTACAGTTTTTTGGAATGACTATGACCTGGATGACTGAGTCTTCACCAACGCATGCAAACATAATTTATTGTTTGTCTGAAAAGGGGTATGAAAGAGGGGAACTTACTTAAACATACCCCTTAATTTTGTAGCAAAACTTAGTAGCTGTGGGTATCAATAACACTTGAATAAGTTTAAATAGGAGTTCTGAGAAAAAATGTATTAAAATATGTTTTCACACTGGCTGAACATCTAAATTCTGTCATCTCCAAAAAAGAAAGTTTTCTCTTATTCTGTCACAAATGTGAATCTGTAATCAGAGGATAACCTTTCTTGTGATGCTCCACAGGGCCCCGACTCGGAGAGTTCTTCTCCGAAATCCAAAGAAACCTCTCCAGTCCTCGTCTGCACACAGACTCTTCCAGATGGGAACTTTGCGGGGCTGCTGGAGAGCGACTCCAACGCCGATCAGAGACACGCGATAGAGCCGCCTCACCAACAATCGCCGCGGTTCCCATCAGGGCGACAAGCTTCTCTACCCGACGTCCCCAACAGCTCGGGGATGTTGGGACTCCACAGGCCTGGCTCTGACCCGGGTCTTCCAGGACAGTAACCCCCCCCCTCCAACCCTTAAAGACTAAAGGTCTTCTCTTAAGCTTGACTCAGGGTCTAAGAAAGAGACTGAATATGCAAAGGATTAAAAACTGTAGATTTTCTTCCATTCCTTTTGAGAACATCTGAACCCTCCCCTCCCCCACTGATCTAGATGTACATATCTATTTATGTAAAGTCATCTATATCCTGTACATAGTTCAAATATACCACTGCCAGCAACACAAAGCACCTAATGTGCTATTTCTAGATATGCATGATTTCCATACTCATGTTTTCTGTTCTGTTGCATGTTCCTCACGTGCTGCAGCTCACGAGGCGTTCGGGTGTTATTGGCATGTTGCTCTCATTTCCTGCATCTTCTGCCTCTACATAGGGGACAAAGCTACTTGAAACAATCACTGAGGCATTACTCTATTTGGCAGCGTGAAATAATACAGCTTTCTCTGAACCTGGAGGCTACTTTCAGGAAAGTTGGGCTGTATTTGAAGACATCTTCTAGAACTTATCAGCCTAGATCCAGGAAGTAACCTCAGAGAAAATATGAGTTTAACTGCTGTAGATTTACTCCATGGCTTTTAGGTTCTGACCTTTCTCTGGAGAAGATCTGTCTGGATGTTTAGCGTGCCTACTGTCCACAAGAGGTTAAACTAAACCACTTCTTCCAATCCCTCAACTGGAAGGAGACCTCGCTCAGCACACTGACCGCTCTTGTGGGCATTTTGAGAGCAATAACGACGGACCAGTGAAGGTAACCCTCGGTGTTTCTGAACAGCAGATATGAGGGGAAAAAATAAGCGGTAAATATATTTTTAATAAAATTAACAAGGCACTCCTAACAGCATAGAATGCTTTGAAAAGATAAAGGTTTGTTCTACTAATTCACCTCAGAAAGCTGCACTGTTGTGGTTTAGTTTTAGCCTTAGCAACATTTTCCTACCTATAAAGAAAAAGCAACGTAGTCATGTCTTGCATCTACCCTCTCCCTTTGTTTGCCTTTTACTTTTTGTCAAAGAAACAGAAAAGCATCCGAGCTGCCCTGGTGTACATGTCCTTAAAGGGATCCACGACTAGTTTAACATTTTGTAAGAGCTCATTTGTAGTATTCTTCATCCACAGAGGTCGCCATTTTTAACCTATGCAATGCATGATGGGTTAATGATGCGGTTAGTTCTTAACTGTATTGTAAACACAGGAAGGCTAACATTATCAGAGCTGTTTCTTATCCTACAGCATTTAACTGCTGTAAATTTAGTCAATACTTATCTGTTGAAACAAATGTGATCGGCTTGGGATCTTTTTACAGTACTAGCTAGCGCTAATGCGTAATCAAATCAACTGCTTAAAGTGACACACAGTAAGTCATAACGCATATTTTAGAAACTGTTTTGATCCTGATTCTAACTGTAAACAACCTGTCAGGTAGCATAGCTCTCCATCTGGGTTAGCAGCAGCGTCACTACCCGATCCGTCCTGCACATGCGCTAACAGATATACTGGGTTTCCATAAATAATGTAATTATGGTACTAAAACGACTTATTTCTATTCTTAACTTACTAAAAAATAGTAATACACATCTGTAAAAAAATGTTTTATGCTTTTTACAGTTTCTCCGTTAAACTGCTTCTCTGACGTCACCATGGGACATGCTCAGAGCAGTCGGGCAAAATACAATTAAACCATGTTTATCTGCATTTTAGTGGTTTCTTTCTTTAGATTACGCACTATATAGCATAAGGATAAAACTCCAAAGCTCCCAGAAGTGGCGTAGGATCCCATTTCTGGTGCAGATCGGGCAGAGACCAGTGATAAAACAGGAATTTAAGGCATTTATTTTCTCAAGAAATACATTATTAACCTTTAATACATTATATTTTAGTACGTTTACCGTTTTTCGGGAGGGAAAACATCACTAAGGTATTTTTAACTAAATAAAATTGACGACAATCCGGAAGTATATCTGGATGCGCGGGACGGATCAGGTAGTGACAAGTGCTTCAGACTCAAAAGGTTTATTTAGTTATATGGAGCTAGCATACATCTTTAACCCAGAATGCATTGCTGCAACATCATCAAACTCAGCCTCCGGATGTTGTTCTCGGCCCCTAGTACGCTTCTGTTCCAATTGACCCAGATTTATGCTGTGCGTTCCCGTTCTCCCAGAGTCCATACTTTCCTGTGTTATCAAAAAACGTTCTTGTGAATTGAGAAACGGCCAATATCTTATAACACAGGTGTCAAACTGGTTCCAGAAAGGGCCGTGTGGCTACAGGTTTTCTTTCCACCAAACAATAGCACACCAGACTCCTGTCATGTCATCATGTTCACATTGGACTCCCTTGATGAGATGACTTGAGTCTGGTTTGCTATTGCTTGGTTGGTAAGAGAACCTGCAGCCACACGGCCCTTTCTGGAACCAGTTTGACACCCCTGTCTTATAACTACACAGCTTAGAGCAGTGTTTTTCAACCCTGGTCCTCAAGGCACCTGCCCTGCATGTTTTAGATGTTTCACAGCTTTCACACACCTGTTATCAATTGATAGCAGATTATCAGCCTTTGCTGAACTGCAATCATCTGAATCAGGTGTGCTGAAGCTCAGAAACATGCAGAGCAGGGTGCCTTGAGGACCAGGGTTGAAAAACACTGGCTTAGAGTATTTTAACTGCATTTACATCTGAAAGTCTATCGTTAAAACTAGTCATGAATCCCTTTTAACATTTACCTGCAAAACTCTACAGCCAGAAGCAACCCATTTATCTTCACAGTGAGCTGGAACTGGTGGAGATGGGGGATTTGGTGCATGCTTTAGGTCTTCCATTATATCCTGAAAAACTACAACTTCCTAAAAGAAAGCATAATTAGAAAAAAAAAAAGTTTGGCCTCCAACAGCCTTAGCTTTACTCACCTGCTCTAGCCTTTATAAATAGCATCAGTGCAATGCAACTAAAAGGTCCTCTGCTGTCACATGTAGGTCTACTCGGTCATTTTACATCAAACTGCATGAGGAAGTTAGTGGGGTTTTTTTTTTTTAGTTCTGTGAACAAATTTAGTCAAATAACGGCTCATTATTTGCATGGAGACGGCACATGGAAG
Source organism: Cyprinodon variegatus (assembly GCF_000732505.1). Classification (NCBI taxonomy): domain Eukaryota; kingdom Metazoa; phylum Chordata; class Actinopteri; order Cyprinodontiformes; family Cyprinodontidae; genus Cyprinodon; species Cyprinodon variegatus. Next base: position 424,950 of record NW_015150462.1, on the reverse strand, counting down.
GACCATAGACCTATTTTTCTAAAACCTAGAGATTTCATCGGTTGTCAGTTTTCTATGGTTTCTAAGCCTGTTGATGATGCTGGATGCACTGCCTCTTATTGTAGCAAGCTGGATGTGGGGTAAGCAGAAATGCATGTTGCATTTACTGTACACGGTTTGATAGTGCATGCAGACCCTCCCCTAGAAGAAAACTCTAAATTAAAGACGCGAAATAATGTGAGGATTCTTCTTACTTGAGATGCAGAACAAACGTTCCTGAAGTCGGACTCTGCTGAACTTTTTGTGCGATTTGCAAAGTTTTGCACAGAGATAAGCAACCTTTGCTGTACTGGATCTAAACGTCACTTTTTAAATCTAGTGCTGTTCAATTGTTTTTATGCATTTTTTTAAACGTTTGCCACTGTATTTTATACAACGCGACACTAAACAGCTGATTTGAATGTTTCTGTTGACTATATTTAAAGAAATTACATATATATATATTGTGTAAATAGACTGGAAAAATGCACAATTGTATAAATGAATAAAGAAAATGAATACAGAGTAAACTGTGTTTTTTTTATTGTAACAAAAAATGAGGAGTTTCTTACAGAGCTGTGAGTGCTTGGCTGTTTTGGGAGCGCAGTATTTTAGCCACCGACAGGTAAATATAACATTAATTATGCTGTAATTGGTTAAAGATCTAATTTAAATCACTAGTTCAGGGTTTCCTCTACAAGCATTATTGTACATGTAAACTTTATATAAAAAGAAAAATCTGAATACGAGCATATTAAGATAATGGCACAACAGGTATACGATTATTTATGTATAAATTCATTGTATATATATATATATATATATCCCACAATAAGAAAACTACAGGTAGATTATTAAATACAGATATTTAGGTTCTAATTTAAAGGTTAAGCTGTGAATAATGCTGCATTTGCTTTAGAAGTACGGAACACACTGAAGCGTTACAAACATGGAGTCATTTCCTGCCGTCTCGTATACTGGCCTCCGGTAGCATTCCTGTGAGGCACTGACCTGAACGCTCTGACCTCTTGGTGTGGGGCAGGGGGCGCTGCTTAGACCGACATCGTGCAAACGATGAACTAAAGAGAGGGAGGGAAAAAGAAGGTGTTAGTTTTCTGGTGAATCAGCAATCTGACAGGGAAAAAATAAATCTGGTCTTTAACGAGAGCGCAAAGTCTAAGTGCAGCGCCACAAGATAACGGCAGGTTTAAACATGAAGATTCTGGAAAGTACTTGTAATATATACTAGTAAATAAAAAGTCCTTTGGATATAAACAGCTGGGAATGACTACAAACAAAGTAGATGGGTTTTTTTATAGATAATTTAGAGCTACAGCAAATTTGAAAATA
>NW_015150462.1:421846-422947 GCF_000732505.1 Cyprinodon variegatus | reverse complement strand
AGCAAAGATCGATTCACTGATGTTCCTCTGAGCTACAAAAGCCTGAGTCGCAGATTGAGGGGGAAAAAAAAGTCCAGGTTCTCCAAAAATTTTCATTAACAGGAGAATTTAATTGATTAATCACCCAGTCCTTCTCCCTAGATACCGTTGCTAATATGCTCAGAGAAATCGCTCCGGCATTGTTTGTAACAACCGCATCATGCTACGGCTGATGAACGGAGCTAATTCCTCTCCAGCAGGATCAGTTCTTTTAGCTCGGTTTATACCCCACACATTGAACTGGGTCTGCACCAATAAGTGATGCAAACATGCTGTCCCCGCCCCTCAGTGCAGGCCAGTGGTCTGTCAGATCAGCAGACCAACATACCCATAATCAATACGCAAGACGTCAGAATGCATGTGTTTGCTAGTCTGACACAAAGTGTCAGACTAGCATACCCATTTACCTCTTTAGTTTATCCCTTTAGTTTTGTACAAAAAAATACACTTCAAACTATGGCTGTGTATCCTAGCCCAGTAACCTAGCCCCACCCGCCAGCAACCAAAATCATTTTTGCCTGCGAGTTTGGTCTAGCCTCGATCAATGCCCCAGGCCCTAGAACTGGCGGACCAATCACAACGTAGAGATGTGTTTTTAATTTCTGGATGCAAAGTGGGCAGGGTTTTGAGGGTGTGATGACAAAGCTGCGCGACGCTGGAGAAAGCGCAACAAGGAAGATGGCAACCACTATTGAGCAGTTCTCGTTCGACTCAGCTTTGGAATCAGTTTTGGAAGGATTAGACTTGGGGTTTTCGTTTAAACATGAGCAGGAAGAGGCTCTACGCTCATTCATTTTTTAAAAAGGACGTATTCGCTGTTTTACCGTCAGGCTGCTTGTTTACTTCCTGTCGTGCTTACTACATCACAGTCAGTTCCGCTCATTGGTCAGAGTATTGGTCAAGAGGCACAGACATGGTTGAAAAACGAGTTGTTCTCATCAATAATCTTCCAATGTCTCATTCATCGGGGCCAGACTAAATCACACATTTAATCTCACATTTAGTTTAGTTTATTAGGCTACATGTAACCCTTTAGTCATGTACGAAAAAAAAGCAATTTCA
>NW_015150462.1:418067-421831 GCF_000732505.1 Cyprinodon variegatus | reverse complement strand
AGCAAAGATCGATTCACTGATGTTCCTCTGAGCTACAAAAGCCTGAGTCGCAGATTGAGGGGGGAAAAAAAAAAGTCCAGGTTTTCCAAACATTTTCATTAACAGGAGAATTGAATTGATTAATCTCCCAGTCCTTCTCCCTAGATACTGTTGTTAATATGCTCAAAGGAATCGCCCCTCAGTGCAGGGCAGTGGTCTGTCAGATCAGCATACCCATTTATCCCTTTAGTTTTGTACAAAAAAATACACTCAAATGGCCGCGTATCCTGGCCCAGTAAGCTAGCCCCACCCGCCAGCGGCCAAAATCACGTTTGCCTGCGAGTGGTCTACCCTCGATCAATGCCCCAGACCCTAGAACTGGCGGGCCAATCAAAACGCAGAGATGTGTTTTGAATTTCTGGATGCAAAGTGGGCGGGGTTTTGAGGGCATGGAGAAAGCAAAACAAGGAAGATGGCAACCACTATTGAGCAGTTTTCGTTTGACTCAGCTTTGGAATCAGTTTTGGAAGGATTAGACTTTGGGTTTTCATTTAAACGTGAGCAGGAAGAGGCTCTACGCTCATTCATTTTTTTTTTAAAAGGACGTATTCGCTGTTTTACCGTCAGGCTGCTTGTTTACTTTCTGTCGTGCATCACAGTCAGTTCCGCTCATTGGTCAGAGTATTGGTCAAGAGGCACAGACATGGTTGAAAAACAACGAGTTGTTCTCATCAACAATCTTCTGATGTCTCATTCATCCGGGCCAGACTAAATCACACATTTAATCTCACATTTAGTTTAGTTTATTAGGCTACATGTAACCCTTTAGTCATGTACGAAAAAAAAGCAATTTCAGGTCAGATCACCATACGCTTCAAAAAGTAAGTAATTAAATTGTTTTTTGTACAGGACTAAACGGATATATACCCGTTTAGGTAGTTTTACGTGCATTTTTCATACAAAACTAAAGGGATAAACGGGGTATGCTGATCTGACGTTTGTAGTGTCAGACTAGCATAGGCGTATGCAAATCTGATGTCTTGCACATGCGTATCGACTATGGGTATGCTGATCTGACAGAACACCAGCTGCAGCGGGTTGCAGAACACAAAGTTAAAACAGGAGGCACAGACCTAATTCAAAGCGGAAGAACGGAAGAAACGTTTTTCTGTTGTCGCAAACAGCCACTGGATTTTGATTTTTCTTTCTATTACGTGCAAACTAAAAATCAAATATTTAAAGCAGTGAGTCATTAAGCAAAGTTTTGTTTTTTTTTTTATCAAAACTTTTTATCTAAAATATATTTTGCACATTCTGCTACAAGCACACCACCTATTCATGATCATTGACACTATTGTTCGCTGCCATTTTGGAAGAGTGATGTCAACAGTTTCTCCTCTTTTTACGCCATTTCCACTTCACCTACCGCCGTGTCAAGTAGAAATATCTACGGCGCTTTTATGGACCAGCGAGACACCCCAACATACTAGTATAAACAAACATGGAGCTAGAGCTTGAATACAAAAGAAAAATTCAACTTTACAGAGACGAGCTGATCTAGAGAGAACATTTAAAACCAATCCTCTGTATGAGAATTCATGTTAGCTTTTAATAAGGGGCTTAGATTTATATTTTCCAAAGATTTTAAAAGCCATGCCTCATTCACCTTCACCTTAATTATGCTTTGTGTCGTTATATAAGAAATATTTGGCGGTGAGATGAGAACATGGGGAAATAGGGGCGGGATGAATGTTTTGGAAAAAGGAGGAAGACAAAAGGAGTCTACTTACATCATCGTATCGGAAGGAGACGGCGCCCTGCTGCATGGTATCCCTCCGCCTGAAATTGTCTGAAAGGGGAAAAAGGAAGCGGTGAAGACAGGAATTCAACCGTCATAATTTCAGTTATTAAAGGCTCAATCAGATGCTGCGTTCATACCTGTTAGCGCTCGCAGTTTAACGCAGCACGCCACGTAGTCGTCAAAGTAGATTCTGCCTCCTTTGTTGTAGCGTTTTATGATGACGTTCAGAGCCTGGGGACTGATGCGGTAACCTGATGCAGAAGAATCAACAAAATTTGGCTTTAATCCAGTCACAGTCAGCAGATCTCTCATTAACTATTAAATGACTTTGATCAGGAGCCGTCCTTTAGCAGGGATCCATCATCATGAACAGTTCTATCCCTCACCCATAGCATTGATGGCCTGGGACATCTCATGAGGTTCTACTGTTCCGCTGCGGTCCTGGTCAAACATCATAAAGTTCTGCTTCCAGCCGTTGAGAGCCGTGAACAGCTCCTTGAACTCGTTGAAACCCATCTTCCCTGTGAAGTCCCGCTGGAGAGAGTCTGGCTAAGGTTCACTAAACTGCAACAGAGGAGGTTTAAAACTCATTCACCCCAGAGAGGCGTCCTGGCAAAGGATACGTCTAGCATGGCAATCATGATCCTGCAGGTCTCCAAGCTAAATGCTGCAAAGATACAAAAAAGGAGGATTAAGTTCACTGTACAGTCCTGTAATGAAGATCAAAATACTTTTTTGTTGTTTTTTTTTTTTCCCCTTCTACCATAACCTTGAATTATTCGTCTATAGCAGAGTCGGACCATGCCCCTGTATTACTCTAACTTGCATTAACTCTCTACCAGTTACCTTCATCCCATGGAAACTAGACTGAGAGCTTTTGTGAAATGATATCCCCAAAAAAAAAAAAGATGCCTTTATAAATTCCTACAAAAAGGATGACATTTGTCCTTCTCTTCTGTGGAAAACACTAAAAGCTGCATATCGTACTCAGCTAATATAAACATGATGAAAAGAGCTTAGCAAGAGGAGCTTATTAAAGCAATATCTATGATGGATGCTCAATACTCTGTTTCTCCTTTCCTTGAGCTCTAGAAGAGGAAGCTGGACCTCCAAACAATATAATTTGCTCTCAACTGAAAAAAAAACAGAAGGTCTCCTATTAAAATCAGGGGGGGTCTGTCTATGAACACGGTGACAATCCACACTCCCGAAGCAGACTGGTTCCACTTTGAAGGTGAATCTTGCATCTTCACTTCTCTCAGAGCCCTGCTGACTTCCAGCTACCCCCCCTCTCTCTGAAAATACACCAACATCTAGGTAGACTCTGAATTTTTTCTCTGGCAAAGACGAGACATGTGCATAAACTGTCTCACAAATTTGGCCTCCCTCTATCTAGCTTATTTTGATAATTCCAAGTCCGCCAGCTCCTTCAACATCATGATCCCAATTTTCCATTCATAACATCACCTTCTCATCTACAGGATCTAATAAAATCTACGTTCAATTCTAAAAGACTGGTTTCCAGAATTAGAATTAGAGCAGACTGGGTGGATGAGTTTGGGAGGACTTGGAAGAGGACACTTGGGAGAGCGCTATATTAAGAGTAAACAACAGAACTTCCTGTGCCAAGCTAAGCATTATACACTTCAAAACCCTACATCGCATCCATTACTCCAAACCAATACTGGCTCAAATATATCCTAACACAGATGCAAGCTGCAACAGGTGGCAAAACACTCCTGCTGATTGAGCGCAGATGTTTCGGTCATGTTCAACCCTGGCAACCTGTTGGTCAACCATCTTTAAAACCTTGTCAGAAGCATTGAATACTAATCTTCAATTCAGGAATAGTACACCCAAAACATGATTAGCCTTCATTTTCATTCATTTGCGCGCTTTCAGGAAATCCTATACACTACTGTTTATGCTCTAAAAACATTCTAAATGACTTCGTTTCGAGTAAATTCTGGATGCTACCCACTCA
>NW_015150462.1:413056-416446 GCF_000732505.1 Cyprinodon variegatus | reverse complement strand
TCAGAGGCTTTTGAACATACTCTTTTTGTTTCATTTCTTACTTGAGCTTATTTTCAGTATGGTGTAATGTTTGCTTAGTTATTAGATACAATAATACTGTTTGATCAATGGCTAATAAAGGTACTATTGGTCTTTTGTTGTTATTTTATGCAATGAACGATCACTCAGAGCCAGAACCACCCTCCTTTGTTTGCATTTGAATGAAAAGAGTCATTGTTTTGATCGGTGATTAATAATTCTGCTTATGGTCTAAATTACTAAATTAGCGAAAGAAAACTGGATTTTAAAAAGCCAAACTAGGAGTCCAACATTTATGTAAAAGTCACAGAATCCTGGTGAATAAACAATTTACATTAATAATAATTTAGCTAGTAATCATTATTTGGTTTTATCCTTAATTCTTCTTCTAGTTCTATTTTTTTTTATATTTTTATAATCTTCTGGTAAAATAACAGTTGCAAATCTTCAGGTCATGTATTCATGGAAATTGCTTTTATTTGTTGAAACATATTATTTTTCAAAACTAGTCACATACGGGTAGAAGATTAAGGTTTTAAAAATGTTTCCGGTCCCCACTGTCCTTGAACGCATCAGCTGGGAACATGTTATTCTGTAGCTATGTTTAGCTGTTAGTCATGTATCCACACCTGTCATCTGAGGCCCCGCCCACCACACAAAATAAGGTCATACGACTGAAGCCACGAGAGGAAAAAGAAAAAAGTAGTTTTAACTTTAAGTTTTAAAATGTTTTCTTTAAAAAAAAAGAAAAAAAACCTTAATTAGGTTAGTTAGTTCTTTGTTGGCCCCAATTTAGCTCCATAAATCAGATTATTATGACCACAATTAACATCCAGGTAATTTAAGGCGTATATTCAGAATTATAAAGACAAAGAACAGCTCAAGCTCAATCCGATCAGGTGAAAATCAACATCTCTGTGTCTTGCTGCAGTTTTGTAATTGGATGAAGTTCCAGACTTTGACTAGGCCACTCTAACAGAAGGGATGAAAATGCTGTCTGGATGTTTAAGGTTGTTTTTCAGCTGGAAGGTGAACATCTGACCCACTCTAAAACTTTATTAAATAACTCCCCTTTATTCAGCTCCATCCACCCCTGAGCATAATGCTTCCTCCACTATGTTTCATTGATTGGTGGAGTCAGTTAAAAACGATCTAATGGGACAGGAAACCAAGACGACCAGAAGATGCGTCTGAATCATTTAACTGTTTTAATCACTAAAGGTGCAGATTCAGGTTAGTAATAAACCTGTGTCTGTAGCCCATCATGATTTGATATTATCTTTATTATACCGTCTACTGTTTGTTTTAATGATTTTATGCCTTTAATAAGATTAGCTTATCACATGTTTGGCTTCTGAACGGTAAACATACCTAATAAGAACAGGTCAAACGTGTTCCTGGATTGTTAGAGACTCAAATACCGGAGCATTCATTGTTCTTTCATGCAGAGGAGGAACTGAGAATATCTAATGCCACTAAACCACAAGATTTAACTGCAGTCTAAAGCTCAAACCACATATTTACATAGAGTGTACAAAAACCCCCTTTTTTCCCCCCTCAAAACTGACATAGAGCCTGACCAACCTCATTTTCTTGAAGTTGGTTAAAAATAAAAATTCTGCTACAGTCCAGAATAATAAGAAAGAAATGTTGTTATTACCATTTTAAAATTCCCAAACCTTCCTTACATTACTTTAATATTCTAACTTCTGACAAACGTTTTGGTATTCCTCCTATAAGCGTCTGGTAATGTTTGGAATACTGGACCCAATCCATGGCCACCATTTTCCCCTGGGATGAGCACTTCTGAAGGCTAAACGTTGACTTTCTAAGTAACCTGATATGAGGCGTAGGATATTTGAATATAAAGAAACCGATCTGTGTCTAAACATCCAGGCTGATCTGCTGAAATCTTGCTTTATTTCACTTCCCATTTTTGTGAAATGCACTAGTTCCTAACCTGCACAACATCATGCAGCCACCCCTGTACTTCACAACTAGAAAGCTTTGCAAGCTTCCCCATTTATAGTCAAACTCCTCTGCTTTAGTTCCATCAGACGACAGGGATAGGCAGCTAAAGTTAAAATCTTGACAAGTTGAAAAACGATTTGTTTGTTTTTAAAGGAACGGCTTCTTTAGATGCAACAGGTGAGTCTTCATTCCACTTAAATGTTATGTATGACTCGATCAGACGTCATAGGATTATCGTCGTCATATTTAGGCTCATGCATTTAAAAAGATAAGTTACAGTAATCTTATTGTGTAAAAAGATAAATAAAACTCATTGGTCTGGCATCTACCAATTAGAAAAGCTAGAACAGGAAATGTTTATTCTATTTAAATGTGTATTTTTCTAGTTCACTTGTTTTCAGTGTTTGAGTTCTTCCACGTCACAAGAAAAGCAGGTCAACTTACGGTTGTAGCTGCCTGTGAATCCAGCCTGAGTCAGACACCTCTGGAGCTCCTCTGCGTCCACTTCTCCATCCTGCACAGATCAGGGACAGACATTTGTGTCATTGGCGTCCGCTACCAGCAGTCAATACTGACACCATGCTGGATTTATGTTTCAGAGTTTAGAGACAGAGCTAGGGCCCTATGTACATATGCTCTTTAGTAGTCTGTCATGCAGCTGTCAGGGATTTAAATTCCAACTTTTAAACATTTTACCAATTTTCCTGTCAGATTTCTTTGAATAAAATCAAACTGAAAAGAAGAAAATGTTTGGATTTTTTTTTTTTCATGTGTAAAGACTCGTCTGGGCTTGCAACAATAAAGCCAGCTAAGCCCAAGAAAAAAAACTGAAACCTCCGTTCTAAAGAATTTCACATGGTTACGACATGCAGCCCACCTACGCTTACCTGTCCAGCTATAGCGGTGAAGTAACCCCACATTGGATCATTGGCAGCTGGGGAACCGAATCCACCCTGGAAGCCTCCTCCATACCCCCCATATCCTCCAGGGGGCACCTGGCCTCCCATGGGTCCACCCATCTGCCCAGGCATGGGGCCTCCCATAGGGCCTCCCATGGGTCCTCCGGGCATTCCTTGGGCTGGCATCCCTGGCATGGGGCCACCGTACTGAGGAGGAATCAAACAGAGATTTTAAACCTTTGAACATCATTTATTTATTTAATTTAAGGCACCGTCCAACCTTCCAACTCGCAGTTCTGACTTTCCAACATGTTTCAGTTGAAATGTACACCCTGGAAGTTGAAAATATGAACTTCCGCAGACAAACTGAAACATAAACACTGACAGGATCCTGCTCGCTTATGTAGAGGTTTCTCTCCCTGCATCAGATTATAGTTTCAATTAGGGCTGGGCGATAATTCAATAACGATATATATCGATCAATAGACGTGTGGCGTAATAG
>NW_015150462.1:408037-411240 GCF_000732505.1 Cyprinodon variegatus | reverse complement strand
GAGACTCTATACTCCAGTTAACGATTAATCGATTACTAAATTAGTTGACATTTATTTCAATAATCAATTAAGCTAATTGTTTCAGCCCTCGTTTCATTCCTTGTTTCATTAATTTGCTTCAACATTTTCTTCTGATTTCTCTGCACGTTTCTCTCTAACCATCTCTCTGTCAGTGTTGATTTGAGATAAATGTCTAAACATGGAAACTAAGCCATTCTTTCAAAAAAAGTATTTAAAACCATTTCTCGTTTCCTGCCGTTAATCTGTGCATATGTGTCTGGCACACCATCTATTTCTCATCGTCTGTCTAGCTAGTAGTTTTTCTGAGGAAACTTCAGCTTCTCAAGCCATTCAGGCTTTCAGTTTTAACACTTAGTTCCTCATTAAATGCACAATTCTTCAACAATTCAGTAATTGTTGAGGCAATTTCTGTTTGTTAAGCTGTACTTAGCTGATAGTCTTCCTTGTTCTCTGCTAATCTTTCTGCTAACACTGGTTTAGGTCAAACTGTTAATGTATTACGGTTTAATAGGTTTTCTGTAGTAAAGTTCAGATAGTTTCTGCCAGCTTTCAGCTTAAGAATTCAACATACAGCATTCACACTGAGATTTCACAGAAAATATATTATTTTTCCTTGTTAAACTAGCAGATATAAGTCTCTAGTTTATGGGTGACTATAGAATAACCAAAGAGCTTTTACATCCGTTTCTATAAAGCTGTGGTCATCTGCATACATTCTTTGTGGCTGTGACATCTCGCTGCACTTTTATGAAAAAGCTAAATGCATTTCTGCTTTGACAGGGACGAAAATCGTTCCCCGTCTGAGCCTGGGTGGAACATTCAGAATAAATGGATGGAGTAAGGGATTAAACGTGGGAGAACATGGGGGAAAAAATTGCCTTGACATGTTGAGACCTGATGTAGAATCCAGACTCAGTAATAAGCCGAAGCTGGGAGAAGATCCCAATCTGACATAGACCTACAGCCCAGCTAACAACCAATCGGATGAGGAGATCTGTAGCAAGACCTTTGACATTTAATAAAAGAAAGCATAGAACAATCTGAATCTTAAGAAAAAAAAAAACAAGTTTAAAAGGAAGTACAAGATATAAATTAACACACTTATGGCTTTTTACATTTGGGTTAAAATTGTCAAGTAATTTGATTGTTTTGGTTAAATTATTAGGGTTTTTCTTTAATCCTCCAACATGTTTCAATATCTGCTTTGTTTTGTTAAGTTTTAAATAGAGGGTATGATTATTTTTACCTGGTCTTTTAGAGTAAATAACATTTTGCTATAATAAAGCTTCACAGTGATTATATTATGTTTTATTGCTATTTCAAAGTGGCTAAGAACAATTAAAAGGTTAATTCATTGCTAAAAAGAAAACTGTAATAAAATACAATTAACAGTAGAAAAAAAAAAAGACATTTGCTTTGAACTGATACTTTTAATTAAGCCCACCTGGCTTATTAAGAAACAAAGTTAAACCCTAATTCTTCTGTTTATCGTTATACTCCTTAGCCCTTTACAGGGCACTAAGTGAAATACTTTGAAAATACACATTTCCAGCCAATAGTGTTATTGGAATCCAGGAAAAAACCTTATTACCTTTGTAACATTCTAAAAATATGGACATTTTAATGGCAAAAATGAATGTCAACAAGAAACGCCAACTTGTCCAAATACAATAAGAAAATTAGTAAAAACACTCAGAGTGAAAGAAACTATTTTTTTTTTTGGTACAACATAACCTTAGATGCATTAATGCTGATACTGGCACTTAAATATAATTGTTATCTAGGTTTATTAACTTTTTAAATTTCCAATTAAATTTTTACCTTTTTTTCTTGACCTGTTAACTTTTTTTCCCCAACTTAATTTACAGTAGGCAATACATTATTCAAGGGCTCATCTAATTGATCAAATGCCAAAATAAGATGTACAGCCTAACTTGCCTGAATATGTTAGGAAAAATAACAAAAGCGCTTCTATAAGAAAAACACATTTTTTTTTAGTCCATCATAACCTTAAAGGCATTAAAACTGATACTTACATTTTTTGGTTTATAAACCTAAATATAGTTGTTACCTAGGCTTATTAACTTTTAAATACTTTTTAACCTTTTTACCTTCTTTTCTTGACTTGTTAATTTTTTTAAACTTAATTTCCAGTAGGTAATATATCATTCAAGGCCTCCTCTAATTGGTCCAATGCCAAAATAAGATGTACAGCCATGTAGCAGTATCTTTGCTGAATGGCTGATATAGATCTTTTGCTTCTAGACCTCACTGAGGGGGAGGGGCTCTATTTGTAAGGGGTATGCAAGTGATCAAAAACTGTAACTTGCACACCTGATTCAAATATTTAATTTACTTCCTCAGTGTGCAACCAGCCTCTCCAGACTCCTGCTAATTACCTGATTATTTGACTCAGGTGTGCTGAAGTAGACATCTAAAGATTGGACCTCAAGGACTGGATCTGAGGAAGCCTGACTTAGATTATAAGTAAAAAAATATAAGATGATATAAGTTAATAGGACTCCATAAACTTTATTTTTTTTTTAAAGTTAGATGAATTTTATTTGCCCCCAAGCCCCTTTTCCTAAGTGACCCAGACACCAGATACCATCTTTTCTTCTGAAAGCACAGCTGTAGCTCATAACTTTCACAGGAAGCTACAGGCTAGTTTGTTTTTCTAGCTAACGGCTAGCGCGAGCGCCTCGTTAAAAAAGAACAAACACGCATTTAACTCACCCCGCCGTATCCTGGATAAGCCATCTTGTCCGCACAGACCAGGTTCAAGTTTAAAGCTTTTCAGGTAATAAAAAACTCGCTTCAATTAGGCTTCGAGGCGTATCTGCTTCCGAGAAGTCGGAGTATTACGTCATATCCGGTCTTTGTACAGATATCGGAAACTCTCGGGTAAACCAATCAGAGAGGAGGAGAAGCAGACGCCCGCCTATGTACCCCTCCATATTGCATTTTATTAAATAAAACTAGTAATTATACTTTTTAGGAAAAATCCAACATGATACGAGCATGTTTCACATGCGGAAGAGGATTAGGGCCACTGGAAAAAAAAAAAAAGTTAACTTATTTTTTAATTTTATTTCAGTTTAACATAGGAAAAAAGTCAGAATTCTGAGATTTTCCTCAGAATTCTGACTTTAATCTCAGAATTCTGACAGTTTACAAACATG
>NW_015150462.1:386630-400804 GCF_000732505.1 Cyprinodon variegatus | reverse complement strand
AGTTATTGAAAACTTTAGACTGGGTTCTTTGATTTAGGTTTTACCATAACAGCATATATAACTACACTGCTTGATTGTCTGAATAAATATGATTTCATGAGTTCAAGTTGAAACTCCTGTTTTCGGATCCAACTACTCCTACACACCTTCCCTATTCCCTTTCATATGTTTCAGTCTATAAATGGTTCTGAAAACAATCACAGCAACATAGTTTTAAGAGTTTTCCTCACTTTACATTTGGAGGAAACCTATTGGCTAAACATGTTTTATTTTTATCTAAAAACAATTAGTCTTAAAAAACAAGTTAATTTAACCCAGATTGAATGCAAGAGGTGGAATATGAACTACAGCTGAAGAAGCTTGGACCAAAGCAGTCATCAAATTGAGAGAAAAGTTGTTATACAAAGCTTAAAAAAATGTTTTAATAGAAAAATATTCCACTTGTAAATTTAATTTAATGTTTTAGCAATTAGAATTTGCATCTTGCCTTCCTCTAGCCACTAGATGGTGCTATTGGAAGCTGTTATAGTAGGAGCCCTTGGACCTTCATTTCCTCACTGCAGCTTTTTGATAAGGAGAAACTCTTAACAGATCCTTCCTCCTGAGCTGTGATCCACGGCAGCTTCTCTAGATAAAATTAGCCTCTTGGCTGCTTGCTTATCTTGCAGCCATTCCTTAATTATTCCTCCTTCCGATAATAAATGTGATATTTTCAAAACCTGGAGTATAAAAGGTCCTTTTCAAGGGACACACAACTCCCACTTAACCTTTAAGTTAGTTACTTTTAACAAAATGGACAAGCTTAAGGAGAAATAGCTCATTTTGCACAATCTGATCTCATCAAGACATCAAGTTGATGAAAATGTGATGCAGCAAGTACATAATGTGCTTCTCCTGAGTGTATGGGCTGGAACTTTCTGTTCTCTTGAGTTTTGTGGATCCTTGTGGTTATAAATCAACTATACACCATTGGTGGGGGGTTTCAGCACTCATGCATGACTGCAGCAACTGGGTCAGTTGAACCCTGGATATGAACCATTAACAGCCAAGAAAGTGAAGTTGTTGCAGATTATTTTGTGGAAACATCGTTAACTAAAAATATGTTGTTTTTTATGTAAAGGTACTCTAGTTTTCTCCTTCAGCCCCACAAACATCCATGTTTGCTCAGGTTAAGATCTCAAATTGTACCTCTGTGACATCAAAAGTTACTGCATCCAGCTAAGGAACTGTTCAGGTTGAATCCCACCACCACTGGAGACGGTCGTCGGCCTCATTACTCTAAACAGAGTAAATAATCCCACCTAAATGTCCAACAGTTCCACCCCCTGACAGGTGCAGACTACATCTGTTTATCCCTGACAGTTATTCTACATGCAAATAAGTTCTTCACAGCAAAGATTAGTGTTTCTTTTTGTGGTTGTTGGTTGTGCTGGATTAAAAAAATGACATGAATGTGAAACTTTCATAGGTAATCATTGGTTTAGTGATTTGGATTAAAGAAATGAACTATAAATATTGTATATTGTGTTCTTCTACTTAAAAACCAAGCACTACTTTGTTGGCCTCTCTCATAAAACCCATTAAAATTAATTGAATTTTGTTCCCTAATCATTCGACTGAAATATGAGTAGAGAGTTTGATGCGTCTTTATGCAGAGGAGGAGACACTGTTTGCTAATGTTCCCCATGCAGATGTGCTATAAGGATGTAAACAGAAGCTCCGCTGGCTCATTACAAACACCGCTTTTCCTCTTAACAAGTCCCAAACCTAAACATAATTAAGATCCAAGCCAAGAATGCCATTACAGCAGTGACCCTTGCACCACATCTGCTGAAGTGACAGCCTAGCCTCCCTGTTTATCCCTGGGAATAAACACTGAACACTGCAATGCACGAGTTAGTAACAAGCTGATTCTCATCTATGGTTCTCAGTCATTTCTGCAACAGTGACTCTAGTGAACTGAAATGAAGAATCTGAAACAGTAAGTAGTGCATGTTTGTAAAGTGAAAAGATTCGTAGCGTTAAAATGCTTTTATCAAAAATAAATCTGATAAGCATAGTATGAACTGTACTGAACTCCACTTCCTCTGATAGACTTTTGGAAATCTAAAACTCTGCACACAACTGTTGGTTCATTTTAAATGTATAAGAAATACTTTTACACCAACTTTTATTTTTTTTTTTTATTAAACTATCTTAAAACATTTTAAACATTAGTATTATTTCATATATGATTAATATAATACAATAATTTTCCCTCTTCTTCCTGTTGTTTTCTGTTGGATCTCAGTGACATCAGCACTCTGATTGTCCAATAAGACCAAATGCATTCGAAGTGACAACAATAAACGGTTCCAGTCAGCTTAAGTATCTGGTAAATGGATTTATCTGCAAAGCGCCACTCCGCAAACAAAGCCACGCTGCATTAGAGAAGACATCCATGGTGTGTTTGTTTGCTGAGGATGTCCGGTGTGAGGGGAATGACTGCGTAATAATATGATGGCTGATCCTCATAAAGACACGGCTCTGTATTTGTTAAGCTTTTAACAGGCTGTTAACATTTACAGTCGGATTTTAGACTATGTACAAAAAAACTAACTCCCACTGTCTGTGAAAACACAGCAGAAATAGACGATTCAAGGCGGCCATGTGCTTTTACTAAAATGTGAATTATATTCTAAGGCTTTCGTCTGGTATTACCATTATCAGTCAAGTATGTGGTTTCACTTTCCCCCTTCAGGAACGGACGACCATTAATGAACGTGTAAATATTGAGTATTAATTTACTGGCATTTATGGCAGTCAGGTTATTGGCTACAGTCCCAGCTTTATAATACTGTGCTCTACTGTATATTGCAGCCTGGCAGCAATGCAGTGTCAGCTGTGATAATAGGATATCTGTGATAAAAGGATATCTGTTTTTTACTGACAGAAGGTACTGAATGGCCAAAAAATGGCCAAAAAAGTAAGAATAAGTGTTTCTATTTTTTATTTCTATTTTTTTCCTCTACTAGCAAATAAAATACTAACTTTGTTGTTGTTTATGTTAGTCAAACTGAAGCAATTTGTGATCTGCAGCATCTTAAAGAGAAGGCTGACACTTTGGTCACTGAGTGAATGAAGACTGCTAAACACATTTAAACTGGTAGTGGTTTAAATGTTGGTGCACAAATGGACTATGGTTTCTTGTCATTTTTACACTGCAAAAATTTTTTATCTAAATGAGTAATTTTTTCTTGAATTAAGTATTTAAGTGAGACACTTTCCCAACGGAACAAGACAATTTACACTTAAAATAAGAAAAAACAATTGCATTGTCTTATTTCAAGTGCATAATATCTAGATACCTTATTTTAAGAGTAAATATACTCATTCCATTGGCAATTAATGTTATTTACCTGCTCAAATTAAGGGTAAATACTCTTAATTTAAGACATTTTTACTCATTTTGAGATCGTTTTTGCAGTGTAGCAGCACAATCTCCCGGATAACTATCAAAACTGAAAGTAAGGAAATATAGATCACAGTGGTGAAGATTCTCAGTCATTCAGGTCATAGTCATTGCAAATAAAGAAAATTTAAAATAATACACTTTGTTTCTAAGTTTGAAGAGGTTTCGCTTCCCATCCAAGAAGCTTTTTCGATTCAAAATGTCATGTGTGTTGAGTCCAATTTGCATGCTTTCAAAACAAAAACAAGGCTTTGTTGGGCTACTGTATAAAACCTGGAACTCAACACTATTCCAGACATATTGAATTGAAAAATCTTCTTCAATGGGAAGCGAAAAAAGTCTTTAAACTTGTAAACAAAGTCCTTTTTTTTTAAATAGAATATGCTGATTAATGGTGCCATTATTTATTCTGTACCGTTTTTATTTCTCTGAAATTTCCCCTTAATAAGGTTGGGTAACTATCAGCTTCTTTAGCACTGATATTTTTTTACTTATACTCTTAACTTAACATACCCGAGTAGTACTACATAATACATAATCTTTTCCCAGAGTTTAGAGGCTATTTTCAGGACATTTGTTAAAACTAACATGGAATCTTCACAGATAACCCCTCTAAGCCGTATAATTACCATGAAACTTATCAGATATCACTTATCTTGAACCTTTCTTGGAATTTACTGAATACTTTCAAGAACTTCATGTAAGATACTGGAACTGCAATGGTACTCAATGGTTACATACATGAAACTCCATTGAATTTATCAGGTACTTTCAAAAAAACATTCACATACCCTGACTTTCTGGAACTTTACAGGAACTTACAGGTTACTTTCCAGAATTTACAGGGTACGTTTAGAAGCTGGGCTGTATTAGTATATAAATTGTAATATACTATAATTCACCCTAATTTTTGGTACTTTACAGCAACTTACAGGTTAGTATCCAGAACTTATAGGGTACTTTCAGAAGCTGGTCTGTATTAGTGTGTGAATTATCATTATACTATTATGTGCCTCTTACTTTCTGGAACTTTGTATGAACTTACAGGTTACTTTCCAGAATTTACAGGGTACTTTCAGAAGCTATACTATATGACTTGTAATATACCTGATAAAACAGGGGCTACCAAAGATTTCAGGAGTTCATTTAAAGTTCTGGAGAGTACATTGTAAGTTCTATATTATATCTATATAATAATCTCTAAGTTCCTACAGTATAAACCTGAAGCCATAAAATGTTGGTCTGTACCTGTCATGTATGAAATTCATAATTTAAGCAGCAATGGGCTCAGGACTTAGGAATCTGTACTGTGAACAATGGGTTGTTGGTTCGAGCCCCAATTCCTTCAGTCTCAGCCGTTGTGTGCTTAACCCTTTATAGGGCAAGTTAGCGTTTTTGATCACTTGCAGACCCCGTACAAAAAGAGCCTCCACGTCCCTCAGTGAGGTCCAGAAGCATAAGATCTATATCCAGTCATTTAGCAAATATCCTGCTACATGGCTGTACATCTTATTTTGGCATTCTACCAATTAGATGAGGGCTTCAATGATATATTACCTACTGTAAATTAAGTTGAAGTCAAGAAAAAAAGGTAAAAAGCTAATTGAAAAGTCAAAAAGTAAAGTTAAAGCCTAGTTTACAATCATATTTAGGTTTATAAACTAAAAAAATTTAAGTGCCTGTATCAGGATTAATGCCTCTAAGGTGATGTTGTACCAAAATACATTTTTTTTACTTTCAGAGTGTTTTTCTTGTTAATTTTCTTAAAATATTCGGGCAAGTTTCTTCTTACTACATTGATTTTTGCGATCAAAATATCCATATTTTTTTATTGTTGCAAAGGTAATGGGGTCTTCTCATGGATTCCAATAACTAAAGACTTTCAAAGTATTTCACTAAGTGCCCTATAAAGGGTTAACACGTTTGACCCACATCACCTGCTGTTTGTTGGTCAGAGGGCCCTGTGGCTCCAGTCATTTTTTTCCTTTTTCATTTAATTTTTTTCATAATAATCTTTTATATTTTAGCTCATCGCAAGCCTTCTTAATTAATCAAATAATGTATATTTAAAAAAATCTAAGATTTCACATTTTTAGGCAAACTTATGTACATAACTTCTTTAAATTAATACAAAGGCTTCAATTTAGACATTGAAATAAGTTGAAGAAGGTTTTTCTACAGTCAGCATAAACTAATCAGTAATTCCAGGGGAGTAACGCATGGTCAGCAGGCTGCTGTGTTGTGACGGCTGCAGGGTTGACAGTTTGGGGAAACCATTTCCTCAAACACTGGAGAACTTTACACCGCTGGAGATTTTACTGTCCCACCTTTGAAACTTCAGCTGGGATAATGTTTAACTCTAAAGCATGACTTTCGCGTTACTTTACAGTTCCCTCTGTGCGTAGCTTTGGGGAAATCGATGCGTTTTGATTGGGAAGGGTAACAATCGCAGAAACAATGGTAAGTATTTGTTCCAACTTGGATATTTTACTTTTTTTGTCTCATTAAAGGCGTTTCTCTGATTTTTTTCTCTCTTTTTTTTTATTTTTTATTTTTTTGCAGGTTTCCGTCTCCAAAGTTCTGCTCGGTGTCCTAGGGGTTGCCGTGGTGGTCATTTTGATTGCGGTCCCCACGGTAATATTTCTAAAAGGTGCGTGTTTCCCGTTATTCCTCCTGTAGCGGCGCGCCGCGCAGGCTGACAGGCGCGCGTCATTACGCACGGTTGGCTCTATGTTTGCAGTTTAAAGGGAAATATTCGGCTCACAAATGCAGAAATATTGGTTTCTCCTCAAGAGGAAACGCGATTTCTGTGGAGTTTGATTTGTGAGAACATTTTGTGAAGGAATGCGGTTTTATACAAGGATATTTTCACTGCAAAACAAGAAAACATGAAGGAATTATGCTGGGTCTAAAGTGTTGTAATTATGTAATAAACACAAAGACAACTATGTAAAAATGATTTGAGGGGAAAATATGGACACATTTTTAAAAATCTGGTATGGATGTCCAGTGTTTGAGGGAATACCAGAGGTTTCAAGTAACTAAGTACAAATACTTTGTTACCAGTGGTGTCAAAAGTACACACATTTGTTACTTAAGTAGAAGTATAGATACTGCAGTTTAAAAAAAATTCTGGTAAAAGTGGAAGTATCAATTTGACCTCTTTATTCAAGTAGAAGTGAAAAAGTAATACTTCGTTACTGTACTTAAGTACACTTTTTAGGTATCTATACTCCATTACTTATTTTTCTTCCTACTTCTGACTTCTACTCATTACATTTTCACACAAGTATCTGTACTTTCTATTCCTTAAGTTTTTAAAACAAAACATTACTCGCCAGAAAAGGATATTAATAAGAAGAAAACTTCTGTGTGGAAACTCACATCTTACAAAACAGATATTTTAATCACGTACCCTACATGATTCCCGAATAAAAACAATAACTTCTGCAGCAGCTGCATTTAGAAACACGTAAAGCTCAGGATAAAATGGCATCAATTCCCACAAGTGGATAACTTCTGAGGTGGCTTTGTTTGGGTTCTTTGCATTTTAAAATGAATTGCATGTTAAAAATATCAGAGGTGTCAAATAACGAAGTACAAATACTTCGTTACTGTACTTAAGTAAACTTTTTAGGACTCCATTATTTATTTTTCTTCCTACTTTTGACTTCTACTCATTACATTTTCACACAAGTATCTTTACTTTCTATTCCTTACATTTTTAAAGCAAACGTTACTCGTTACTCTTGGCTTCGGTTTAATGTTTATAAATATTTATTTCACGTCATGTGCTCCATCCAATGCAGATCATTGGCTCCGTCCACATCTAGAGAAAACTAGTGTCATTGGATGAGTCATATAACGCAAACACTCATTGGTTAGCTAAAGGAAATCATCAGAAGCAAGCTGGTGTTCTTCAAACTGCTAAAGTGAATTGTCTATGCCATGCTACAATGTGGGATTCAGAAAAAGATGTTGTAATGTCTGAAAGGTCGGACACAAGCGAGAGCGTATCGGGAGATGGAGACCAAAAAGACCTCCCTCATCCTTGGCCCTATCTCAAAGAATTTTTCAAAACAGTTAAAACATTGAGCTTTCAATTCATATAGTGGCATCTGACTGTTTTTTTTTTTGTAAAGGTTACTTTATATTTTTATTCTTTAAGTAGTTTTTGGAGCACATACTTTTTCACATACTTCAACTTTTACCAGAGTGTTCCTAAACTGTAGTATCTATACTTCTACTTAAGTAAGAAATATGTGTACTTTTGACACCACTAGGGAATACATAGTTAAAAATTTCCATTGATTATAGAAATAAATGATAAAAATGCTCAAATCTACATTTGGTTCAAGGATATATCTGGAAAGAAATGTCTTCCTCTCTTCCCATTTACAGGTGTTTTGGGTTTGTTCCTCTTTGGCTATTCCGCCATGATGAGAAAAATACAAGATTACTATAGAACTAAATATCTGTAATTAACCCTAATGTGATACATAAATATATACAAGTTACTTTAAATCGCCGCTCACTGAGGTGAGACTGAAATGATGACACTTAACGATGTGTGTTAGGGCTAATCAAATCAGCTTTAAGACAAAATTAATAAGTGCTATTTTGACTAAAACTGTGTTTCAGAGGATGAGGCGTCCATCACAAAAACGTTCACACTGACCGACGTCTTCAACTCCTCACTGAGACCAGCGTTCTACAACATGAAATGGATATCAGGTGGGAGAAATGGTTAAATCACGTCATGTGAACAGAACATGATTCCACTGATAACACTGAGGCGTGTACGTACTTGTAGAGCCGTAAAACTCTCTAAAGAATTTTATAATCCTGTACCTTTATCTGATCTGCCTTTCAATTGTTTTACAAGTGTTTTCATATGCAGTATATCAAGTTAAAGACCATGACTTTAGTCTTGATAGAGCTTTATAAAATCATTGGTATGAAGCAGTAGGCAACGTTGAACCGGAATTTTTCATATTTTTCTAGAAATTAATATCTAAAAGTAGATTAATCGTTCATTATAATGAATCTAGAGTAACGAAATTACTTTAAATCCAGTTATTGGACATCTTAATATCTGTCGGATCAGAAGCATAAATGGTTCCATTGTGTTTTGGGGGTTAATCTGGTGAATCTGAAAATGTATGCAAAGCATGTACGGGACACAGCTAACATGAGGGGGAAGGTATGGAAAATACCTTCTTGTATTTGTAGTAGTGTAAACTAACCCTGTACCTCACACTGAACACAGTGACCCCACAGGGAAACACGGTGGTGGCACTATCATGTTGTGGGGATGGTTTCTTTCAGTAGAGAAAAGGAAGCTGGACAGTTCCAGACCCCAATGCTTAAAATGGACATACTGAGGCTGTGGCTACGTCTATTTAAGTTATTTAGCTATTTGAATATGTCTTGTATTTAGCTTTTTGTTTGTATGTGAAGGGTGTTTATTGTTCTTACAAAAAAGGAAAATGTACTTGATTGAGATGTGTTAGTTGTGATTATTTTGCTTAACAAAGTGGAAAAAATATATAAAAATTACAAGAATAGGATGCTGTAATTAAAATATTGTAGGGAAAAAAAGGAAGACAGAGTTGGATGAAGCTAATTTCAGGGTAGAGGGATCAACATGCAGGGAGAAAAGATTAAAATTAGTGGCAGATCAAGCTAAATAATTGATTATCCTTTTTTTTTCAGTTTTTTGTCCTGTTTTTACGGCACTAGTGGCACGTTTTTTTAAAAGTAGGCTGATAGGAAATGGGGTATGAGAGAGGGGGAGAGACATGGGGCAAGGGACCACAGGTCAGATGCGAAGCAGGGTTAGCCAGGTTGAGAACTAAGGCCTCTATGCATGTGTCGTGCTCGCCAACCAAAGCGCCACCAAAGCTTGCCCATAATGGAAGATCCTTAAAGAGCTGACAGACATAAGTGATGACAGAGGTTCCTCTTTTAAAAGGAGAACACAGACACATAAGCAGACCCATTAGTTAACTGGTTTCTATCGACTTGCAGGTCTAATTCAGATATAATCCTACTTGAAACCAACATCAAGGCATATAAACTATTTCAATCTAGTCCAAGCCAGTTAAAAACTGCAAGAGTTGATGTTTCTTCAAGGTTTTGATTCAGTAGGGTCCAACACGAACACATATTATATGCATTCTCCTTTTTAAACATAGTGAAATGTAAGGGTGTGTGTAACCATTTGTAAGGCATTGAATTTATTGAGTACTGCAAAAACAGGACATGCACCATTAGCTCATTGTGAGTCATGCACAGCTCATTTCTATAAAGTTGTTTTTCTCTGTAACTCCTCTGGCTGATTCTCCATCCATTTCTCTGATCCTACACAACAGATTCTGAGTATTTGCACAGAGAATCCGACGACTCTGTCTCCCTCTACGACGTGAAGACAAGTGATGTTAAAGAATTTCTGAACAGAGACTTGTTTGTAAGTCATTCTTCTCAAACTACTAATTTTTACCCAATAAATGTCAGGATAAATAAAGTTAATCTAAAAGAAAATGGCATGGGTTCCTAATATTTCTTTGGACAATGCAGATAGCACGGCACGCCTATGACTACATGCTGTCTGCTGACCGCAGATATGTCGCTTTCATGAGCAACTATAACAAGGTACGGCGAGCTTTTCAGTCCTGTTTAGTGTCAAACATGACGCCTTTATGGATTTTAACCCCTTTATTTTGTTTATCTATCAGGTGTGGAGACACTCATTCACAGCTTCTTATAGCCTCTATGATCGAGATTCAAAGTAAGTCATCTATTTCATTATTCGTTTTATTCGTGCTGCAAAATTGCTGCTATTGCAATGAAATCTTAAACACAGATATTTCAAAATTTGATCTTTTTTTAACTTTGCTTTTACGATTATAAAAAGAACTGATTCACATCTCTTCCAGCAAAGATGTCAGCCCCGCTGATATTCCAGATATAGTCCAGTACTTTGCTTGGGCTCCTACTGGGAACAAACTGGTAAGCCTGCAGAAGACAAGTTCGTTTAAACATTCATGGAAGAAAGAAAGCCTAAATAGAAAAGCTGTGTCTGAAGACTAAGTACACCCTCTGAGTAGTTTTTAGAATCCTCTTTGCAGAAACAACTCCGTGGCCGTTTTGTATGTAACACATGTTTTCATGCATTTTTCTTTCCATCAAATATACCCTGCATACTTGCCAAGTATCTCAACTTTGGTCCCATCTGGCTAAAGAGCATTATTTCTAAACTCTCGCTTCGTTTTAGAAGCAGCAGGGCTACCTGAGGCATGGTCAGGGGCAGATTTACCATTAGGCCAAACTAGGAAGTTGCCTAGGGCCCCAAGTTCCTGGGGGCCCCATAAAACTCCTTTTACATGTATGGTTAATACAGCTATTCGTGCATATTTATTATGTTTTCATAAAATGCCATCAGTACGCTTATAATAAGTGTGTCTCAGCCCCCCCTTCAGTGTCCACCATATTGGATCAGTCCATTTGCTGCACATGTTCAGGAAGGTCCAAACTGACAGCAGCAAACCATTAAAAAAAACAAAATATGTAAAGAGCAGTGTTGCCAACTTAACGCTTTTGTCACTATATATAGTGACTTTTCAGACCCCTCTAGCATTTTTCTTACAAAAAAAGCGCCTAGCACCAAATCTAGCAACTTTTTTCTGCTATTGGAGACTTTGGGAACAACATATAAAAGCAGCGAACTCTGCTCTCCAGAGCAAGTGGATTGGTAACCCCGCCTCCTGCTCTCCCCTATCTTGTCTGCGGTCATGATTCATGCAGCTGCTATTTCATACAAATGAAAAATGGAGAACAATTAAGCAGATCATGGCTCATCTACAGTGAAAAGAAGGACTGAGTTATTTACTTTTGATGTCGCCTTTTTGGAAACACAGGAAGGAGCAATCAGCTAAGTGAGTTGGAAGCTTAGTGATTGGAAAAAATCTTTCATTGCTTGTGAGACAGCATGAAAAGTCAGCAGAGTTAAAAAAAAAATAGAGGGGAAAACAACAAGAAAAGGGACAAGAAGAAATGTAGAACAAATAATGTATAGTATATTCTATTAAAATGTATGTATCTGTATAATTGGTCGGTTTTAATGTGTTGTCTTCTGAATTCAGAGGACCCCCTGCCTGTCTTCGCCTATGGCCCCAAATTTCCTAAATCCGCCCCTGGGTATGGTCCCAGAGGTTTTGGACTATATTTTCCTACAGGACTAGAATTAGGTTAGAAATTCTGTGTGGAGCTGAAGGAGCAGATTGTATCGTCTCCTTTCCAGATCGGATCGGATTGGTTGGAATGAGAGCATTGGCCTGATCTTTGATGGCCTAAAATCACATTGTGATCCCACCGTCTCCGCTTTGATCCGATCTCAGATATCCAGAGTGATGGATCTCCGGCTGCTTTGCCTTATAGCAGCGGTTTAAGGGAGAAACACCATCTGTTTCTTGCCAGAAGCATCTTTCTGGCCTTTGTGTTCGAACATCTGCTAGAACTCCTGCTGTTATAGAGATGGATACAATCTTCATTGTAAAATGTGCCATTAATTACCTGCACCTTGCTGCTTTGCTCCGACGTAATTTCAAAATGCATTTCAGTTTTAAACACAACACTAGTTCTCTATCTTGGCCACTATTGAGTGAAATTAATAGAGAACAGATATAAATATTCCATCATGAATAAGAGATCTACTTTTTATCTGTTAAAATGTTTTATTTTTATTTGCATCACTGTATTAACTTTTCTTAAAGTTAATATCAGCGACTACCGCTATGAAATATGCTTTTTATCTTCATGTTCATTTCTTTTTTTGATTTACGATGTTTTCATTTTGCAGGCATATGTTTGGGACAACAACGTGTATCTGAAGACCAGCCCTGAGTCCCCGAGGCAGCAGCTCACTACAAACGGGGAGCCAAATAAGATCTTAAACGGGATTCCAGACTGGGTGTATGAGGGTAACGGAATTATATCAATGTTCAGTTTTTCCACAAGGAACCTCCCTATCTATGACCGCATTGGCAGCTTTTTCTAACTTGCTGTCAAAACAGTATTTTTTTTCCCTTGAAGAATTTGGTCAGGCATTTACTCCTGGCTTTTTTTTCTGAGCCTGATTTCTTCCAGATGAGGGTTTTCTGCTACAGTCTTATTCTCCTTCTGAGGAAATCTAGCTTTAGTATAAAATGTAAATCAATATACTGCAGCATCACATTAAGTGAAATATAATTACAGTAAAAAAATATAATCATGCAGCTACTTACTTAGCTTTTGATTTGCCATTTCCAGAGGAGATGTTCTCATCTAATGCGGGTTTCTGGTGGTCACCTGGAGGGAAGTATTTGGCCTATGCTGAGTTCAATGACACTCCGGTGCATAATATTGAGTACTCCTTCTATGGCGATGGGCAGTACCCCAGCACCATTTCCATTCCATACCCTAAGGTGGGACCGTTGTTCTGACTGTCATGTCCTCTGACATATTTTAACCTTTTCCAGCCCATCTGATTGTTTTTTGTTGTTTTGTTGCAGCCAGGTACTCCCAACCCTGTTGTGAAACTGTTTGTTGTGGATACTGACAACACAACAATAATCACTGAAGTTGTTGTTCCAGCTGCATTCAGAACAATGTAATACAATACCTTCAATCATATCGTTTCCCCCTGAGAAATTCTCTTAAACATTAATTTAATTTTGCCTTTTTCCATCAACAGCGACCACTACTTAGCAACCGTTACCTGGGTAACTGATACACGTATAGCTGTTCAGTGGCTGAAGAGACTGCAGAACCACCTCATCCTTCAGATTTATGACTTCAGCGGATCTGCCTGGAATCCCGTCGAGGTACATTTTTAAAGATATGCACAGACCTATAAAGTATTCTCCTTAAAAATAAACTCTTACCTTTTTTTTGCAAACTTTTTATTTGGAGTTAAAAGTGATGGAGAATTTTAAAAAGTGCAGCTGGAGCTAAAATATTTAGAGATTTAACATGTATAACTTGACAGATGCATAAGAGAAAAAAAAGATTAACATTTAAAGAGGACTCCTCTAAGTTGGAGAGTGTGCAGGAGTCATTATTAGATAAGCAAAATATATATCAATAAAAAATGTGTGATTTGGACTCAAAGCGTTTATTTTTCACTAACTAGGTGACTCCCAAAGGTTTTTATTAACCATTGTGTTCAATTTAATCCCAACATACAAATCCATTTAATCTTTGTAGGCCTCAGTTAGCCTTTTTGACAAACATCCCACAGCATGGTGCTGCCACTACCATGTTTGAATATGAGCAGATATACTTAGAATGATGAGCATTTAGTTAGTTTGTTTCATTCAAGTGCCTTCCTGTCTCATTTAAACTTACAGCGCAAACAGGTCTGATGCTTCTGCTTTCCTCTCTGTACAGTTTTGGATTTTAAGTTTGATATATTAACCTTACAGACCTAACTGTTCTGTCCTCTCGTTTTTTTTATCATATATTTTTAATATGTGTAACAATCAATGTAGGGTTACAGCTATCAATTCTTTTAATAATTAATGAATCTATTGATTATTTTTTTTATTAATCTAAGAAAAAAACTTCTGGTAAATTAACATCACTAATTAAATCAACATTTGTAATTCAAAAATAAAGAACCTCTTATTACGCATAATTAACTGTAAATATATATATATATATATATATATATATATATATATAT
>NW_015150462.1:358781-386620 GCF_000732505.1 Cyprinodon variegatus | reverse complement strand
ATATATATATATATATATATATATATATATATATATATATATATATGTGCTAAAACAATTAATCAGATTAATTGTGATTAATCTATTATTTAAATAATTGTCAACTAATTTAGCAGTCAATTAATCATTAACTGGAGTATAGAGATTCTAAAACATGCTTTTACAAAAAATAATAACAAAAAAATAATATTAGTTTTTATAATAATAATAATAAAAAAAATACATAAACATTTTAAATTTAAGATTTAAAAAACTTTTTTGGTCTGTCAATATACTCATTCCAGAACTCCGTAGGTGGAAAAGTTTTAGTATTACCTGGTTTAATTTAGTTCAAAATCTTCTTTAAGGAACCTTTTGCTATCTGATTATTAATCGATTAATTGAAAAAATAATAGACAGATTAATCGATATGCAAAATAATCATTAGTTACAGGCCTAATATTAAAAATAAAGATTTTCTTGTATTTTTTCTTTCAGCAGATTGCCCTGTTGTAGGGTCTGTGTACCATAAATTTAGCTCAGTGTTTTTCAACCTTGCTCTTTGAGGCAGACTACCCTGCATGTTTTAGTTTCCCAGCTCCAACACAGCTGATATCGATAGCAGATTATCAGGCTTTGCTGGACTGCAAACATCTGGATCAGGAGTTGAAGCAGAGAAACATCGGAATAATGCAGGGCCTCGCCTCGAGGACCAGGGCTGAACAACACTGCTCTAGGTAACCTTTCAATTGGATCACCAAATCTGTTGAGTACTTTATCAATCCGATTCATCTTTTCAACCCTAAATTATCTGTGAGGATTCACAGGGTTATGATTTAAAAGTAACACAGTAACTTTTTAGTAGAGCTTTTAAAAATGTTTTCTACATGCTCAGTCTCTCTGCTTAGAGCAGCTGATGTAATATAGTGCGTTTTTATGAAATGTGACTTATTGTGTTCATAAACCTGCTGTTATCTTGTTGTAGGACCTGGAGCTGACAAGCACTGGCTGGATTGGGCGGGTATGTTCACTCCCTTTGGTAAAATGTATTTATTATTTTCTCTAAACTATAACTTTTACAGTAAGACCAAGGCGATTCGTTTTTTACTGTAGGTCATTTAAAACATACGCAATTCCTCTGTGTTATCAAGTTACGGTACGGGTGAATTAAAGCCTTTTACAGGGAGCAATGCACACATAAAAATCTAACTTAAATTCAGTTTTTTAATTACTGGTGTCTTTCTGTAGTTCTCTCCATCAGAGCCGGTTTTTGCCCCCGATGGAAATAGTTACTACCTGATCATGAGTGACAGTGCAAAGTACAAGCACATCCATCGTGTGGTTAAGGTGAGCAGAATGATTGTACAGAAGTGAGAATGTGGAATAAACAATGAGGCAAAATGCTTGTTTTTTTTAGATTCTCTGATATGAACACTGATCTGCTTTGGTTTAACATGCAGGGAGAGGCTACAGCCATCACATCTGGAAACTGGGAGGCCATTGATATTCTCAAAGTCACTGCAGATAGTGTGTAAGTGTCCATCAACTTGTATAGAAGTTTCTAGACGTCATACATAAAAAAATATCTAACCAGTTATCAACCATCACCTGTTGGTGTGGCTAGATCTAGACAAAAGGTCAGCGGATAACTAACCATCAGGTCCTATTTTCACAACCAATGTCTGTTTTCAAGTTCCCAGACTTTTAAGTGCTGCATAAAATTCACCAAAATTAGTTCTTGCAAAAAAGAACTGCCTACAGTTCTTGCACAATATACTGTTATATTTAGGGGCGATTTTACATAAGGTTCCTGGCTATCTAGTAGGGTTTGTTTCCTTCTAAGTTTGAAAATCCGGGGGAGTGGCGGCCTAGTGGTTAGAGCATTGTGCTTGGGTTCTGGAGGTTCTGAGTTCAACTACCTGAGCAGGACACTTAAAAGGCTGGTTATACTCCCGCAGCAGTGTGTCGCAGAGAGCTTGTCGCAGGTTTGATGCAGACATTTTTGATTTATGCTCAATTTTGAAGCGTGGTCTGCGTTATGTTATATTCAACGCCACAATGCAAGAAGGAAAATCACAAACTAGCTGTGGGTCTAGATACGTCTGAGGCGGTGAGGGAATGGGGGCAAGTTTCTCTGAAAATGGAGGGTAATGAGGGCGAAAAAAGAGCGTGGATCCAGGTGGAAAAAGGGTCCCAGCGTTTTCGCACCTCGCTCTTTTAGCTGGTCCTGTCACTACACGATCTGTCCTGCGTATCCGCGAACAGATATACATCCGGGTGGCCATAAAGAATGTAATTATGGTACTAAAATTATTCTTTAACTCACTAAAGAATGCTAATACACATCTTTAAAAAATGTTTTATGACTTTTGTGAGACAATTTTGATGCTTTTTACATTTTCTTCGTTAAACTGCTTCTCTGACGTCATCACGGAACATAGTCAGAGCAGTCCGGCAAAATATGATTAAACCATGTTTATCTGCATTTTTGTTGTTTCTTTCTTTAGATTACTATATAGCATAAGGTTAAAACTAAACTAAAAAATAAAACTCAAAAACACTAGATTTAATCCAAAGCCGAAAAAGTTAGCTCCCATAAGTAGCGAAGGATTTCCAGTGCATATCAGGCAGAGACGACTGATAAAACAGGATTTTAAGGCATTTATTTTCTCAGGAAATACATTATTAACCTTTAAAACATAAGAGTTTAGTATTTCATTTAGGTCTTTTAACAAAATAAAATCGAGGGTGACCTTTATGTATATCTGGATGCGCAAATGAGCTGATGGCGCATGAACAGAACGGATCGTGCTTCCTGGACGGATCGGGTAGTGACAGGTCCAACTTCACGAGTCGTTTTCCACAATGGCGGTCATACAAACAAAACAAGTCGGTAAGGTACCAAACAGGAAATACGCATAGAGTAGAGCGGATTTAGATTTGACCAATCAGAGGCCTCCTTTCCGCGGTCACCTACAATTTGGGAGAGGTGCAGCAGAGTGTCTGCACCTTGAAACCTAGTTTCGAAGTATAAATCAGCCTTTACTCCATACTGCTCCCAGGGCACCACACAATGGCAGCCCACTGCTCCCCAAGGGATGGGTTAAATGCAGAGGATAATTTCCCCAATGTGAGATCAATAAAGTTCAGTTATTATTATTCAAATTTCGCATTAAAAAATCAACAAAATAAGTCCCCCTGTGTGCAGGGGGCATAAAAAGCAACACTAATGGTGAATAACAAACAGCCATCAGGTGCTGTTTTCTGCATAACAAGATCAAGCTCTGGCAAGCCCCTCAGCAAAGGGCTTACCTTAATATGAGAGGTCTCAATAATTTAGGTTCAGTTAAGACCCAAATTACTAAAGTAAGCTAGAGCTACTCTCCCCCATCTCTTTTTTCTATAGTATTTCTGTGAAATAGCCTCTGTGGCTAAAATTACACCACATTAGCTCTCACCCCAGTCCATTCTGGCCTCTTCAGTTATAATATATTGCTATTTTTTTCCAATTTACAGAACTTAATAAAAGTGCTTTGATTGTTTGTGCTAATTTAGGAAAAGGCATCAAGTGAAAAGAAAATTACTTTGAGTTCTTGCAAAAAAAATAATAAAAATCTATAACGCTATAGTTGGGATTCCTGAGTTTCCCCTTTTTTGGCCTGAAAAATCCAGCTAGGATTTTCCATCACTCCACCCCGCCTACACGAATGTCGTTATCGCATATCATCAGGATGCAGAACGCCCCACAATCACAACACTGCCACTGCCTCTGTAGTTTGGAGCCCTTTCAAATATAACAAGGATGTTTCACGCTCTGTAACGTTAGAAGAGGAAACTCTGTTACCCTGAAGGACCCGACCAAGACGGAGCAAAGCATTTTAAATCCTAGTTCATATTATCACTTCCTGTCAAAGCTTCAGCCATGTTTGAAGAGGCTCTAAGCCAATTCCTGGTGGGGTTAATTTAAATTTCGCAGTCAAATTTTAATTTTCTAAAACCTTATTTCTTATACAGAAATATACACTGATAGATTCTTACTTTGCACCAATCTGAATTCCATTTTCTCTTCAGGTATTATTCAAGTAATGAAAAAGACAACAAGCCTGGAGGAAGGAATGTCTACGTGTAAGAATTTGGATTTCGAACCTTTAGAAAGGGTTGTTTTTCCTAAGAAAACTGAAACTGATGTGTGTCTCTGTGTGTCAGGTGGTCAAACCAAGACTCCAGGTGTCTAACCTGCTCCCTTCTATCGGACTGTGAATATAACTCAGCGTACCTGAGCCACAATGCCTCCTACTACCGTTTCAGCTGCAGTGGTCAGTTTTAAAAATGTTACTGCTTTCTATATCTCTTTCAAATCTAATAAAGGCTTTTTTCCCCCTTTAAAGGTCCCAGAATCCCGTATTATTCGCTTATAGATACGAAGAGTAATAAACGTAAGCTAAAGTTTAAAATAATTTAACATCAAACTACATGAAAAGAGAGAAAATCTGTATTTTATATATTTTTATTTTTAGCAATGAAGACTTTGGAAGAGAACAAGGCATTTGAAGGTGAAATATCCCAACTCTCAATGCCCACTGTTCGTCGAGGGACCATTAAGCTCAATAATTATAGTAAGTTTATTTCTCTACAACTGGTTATCATTTAGAATAAAACTCACTTGTGTAAATATTATGGATCTGCCACAAAAACATTGTTTTTAATTTAAAAAAACAAGTGGTGCTTGGCTCCAGGTACTTACTCTTATCTTCAGCTACCACAGTATACATGTCTGATTAAATAATACCACTTAGGTGGTACTTTATTGTATCTCTTATACTATATCCATTGGTTGTGCTGTTCTTTTTACATCTGTTTGGAGATGATGAAGCAGACTGAAGATGTTTTATCGTCATCTTCCTTTTATCTCCTTTTTCTTTCATATTTTCTCCTTTTTTTTGTCTGTTTTTTTACTTTCCTGTTCTATTTACATTGTAGTGTCCATATAATCTGTAACACTTCCTGCATTAATTATAATAAAGCTGTTTATAAGCATTAATCAAGTCGAACACTATGGCAATAGCCGTACTGCTCCACTCGTGAAAGTAAAATCTGTTGGGCTCTTTTTGGCATCAAGACAATTATTCTTATTTTAATAAATAAAAAAAAATTAAGTAAAGTTTTTTTTTTTACTAAATATTGTATAGTTTAGGTTTTTAACTATTAAGCTCTCTAATTATTGCCTGTGGGGGAAATGTCTATTTCCATGCAGTCTACATAGTGACAGTCTATCAGGACATAGGAGACATAGAACGGCCAAATGAAAAGCCATCAGATTTCATAAAAAGCTAAAAATAAAGATATGAACCGTTAGGTCTAAATTGTTCTTATCTGATGAAAAACTTGTTTTAATTGACAGATCTTTGGTATCAGATGTATTTACCCCCAGACTTTGATGAGTCCGAGAGGTATCCTCTGCTAATAGACGTGTAAGTATCTACTGGGAAAACTAACACAATCATGCACACATATATACACATATATATTAGTGGTGGGACGTTATCGGCATTAATACCAGACTCATATCGGGCGATAAAAAAAATATCGCTGTTAATCTGTTCTTACCGCTGGGTTGGGAGCTGGGTCTATAATAATCATGACTTTCACCTTAATAGTTTAGCGCAGATCTATTTTTGGGGGCGAGAATAAATCAGTCTGCCTAGGCTCAGCTCTATCAGCCAACTAGCCAATCCCCTCGCTCCGTGGATAGCCACATGCTGCCTAACCTGACTCCGCCAGACTGGAAACCTTACGTTGAAGTAATTTTGGGAAGAGGCGAAAATACTGGTTAGCTGATTGGCCTATGTTGGTGATAGACGGGCAAAATAAACCAATCAGATCGATGAAGCATATGACGTAACAGAGCGACGACGAAGAGGAGCCAATTGATAGATCAAACTCTTGCCGAAACCAGTCGGTAGAAGAGCAAAAACATCTTTTCCTCTGAGAAAAGCCTCCAGAGCAGTGTTTTGCTCTTCTTTCAGTGAAGAAATACTCTGTAATTCCGATAAAACTTGCTCGATAGCCACGCTAACGCTAGTTTCATCGGCTGAAGCCGCCATGTTCTTTAGACTGAACTGTCGCGCTTCTCGTTGCGTCACACCTCAACCCGCCTCAAAGCCAACGCTGATTGGACGTTCGTTTGGTGAACGGCTCCAAATTTTCTTCAACGGAGAGTCTCCAGACTGATTAGCGAGTGAAATCTTGAAAGCTCGCAAGATCAGGATGGTCTCACGAGGCTACAAGCTGCCAGCCCCTCCCTCTCCAGGAGGCCACAGGTGATCCATCTTACAAGCTACCTGCGAGGCGAACTATCATGTGGAGAATATATGACAGGCAGGCCGCGGAGAAAGCCGCAAAAGATGAGAAGTTGATCGAGGCAACGTGTTTGTCAGATGTCTGGAGACACTATTTTGTTAATGTGGGACACTATTTTTTGCAGCAAAAACACAGTAACAAATGAGCAAAAAAAACGTATTTATAACTTTGTCATAATCTTAAATAAGTAGACAGAATTATGTGTGATATGTTAATGACTTTGGCAGAATATAAATAATTTAAATCTAGATTAAATCCACGATTACAGTGAGATTTATCTAGATTAGAATATATATATATATATATATATATATATATATATATATATATATATATATATATATATATATATATATACACACACAACACTAACATTAAATCTTGCAGGTATGCCGGTCCCTGCAGTCAGAAAGTAGACATGAGGTACAGGGTGGGCTGGTCCACCTACCTGGCAAGCACTCAGAAAGTCATTGTTGCCAGCTTTGACGGAAGAGGAAGCGGTTACCAGGGTGACCAGCTGATGCATGAAATCTACCAACGGCTGGGAACCTATGAGGTGGAAGATCAGATAAGAGCGACTAAGTAAGAAGATTGGCGGTTTAAACAAGTCGCAAACATCTACCTTTACACGAGAAACCTTGATAAGACAATAAGGCCATTCTGTTGACTACTTTGATCTAATTTCCTTTCTTTTATCGTTTTTTTTTTCTGAGGGAGTTCATAAAAATGGGCTTTATTGACGAAACAAGGATTGCTATATGGGGATGGGTAAGTAGCCAAAAATAAGGCCTATGTAATAATATGCGCCTGTGGATGTATACTGTTTGAAGTTCAAAGGCCAAGTTGTTGCTCTAAAAATAAGTTAATGTTCCACTTTGACGTCAGTCTTTTTTTATAGTACCGATGAGGTGATATAATGAGAGGTCTTATCTTCCACAGTCCTATGGTGGGTATGTATCTTCAATGGTCCTGGGTTCTGGCAGCGGAGTTTTCAAATGTGGAATGGCAGTGGCTCCTGTATCCAAATGGGAATATTATGGTATTTTCTTGGTGTTGATATTTGCCCTAATCCAGTCCTTGTAATAGTGGCACATTATAAGACCTGTATCCATCCATTTATTCCAGACTCCATCTACACAGAGCGCTATATGAGGCAGCCCTCAGAGAATAGAGATGCCTATGATGTAAGCTTCACTATCAGAAATATATATCTGTTATATGGTCAAGTTATCTTGTATCCTAACCATAAATCTGACTGTGCAAAGAACTCCACAGTAACAGCCAGAGCCAAGAACTTCCAATCAGTACAGTATCTTCTGGTTCATGGAACAGCTGATGGTAGGTTTTTTTTGGTTTTATTTATTACTGAGATTTTCTCATTTGAAAGTTTTCCCATGATTTACAGAAACATTATCAACTCATACAATTTTTTTTTGTATCACCGAAGGATGAAACTGAACCTTAAGGAGGATGTAGAAATTTCTTGGAAAGTAGGAGTTGACAACTACAAAGTCATGTCAAACCGTAGTATTTTCCGTATATACAAGAAGGAATTGCTCCATGAATATAGTCTCACCGGCCTCTTTATTAGGTACACCCTTTATGTGGACGGTTGCAGCATCTTTTGCCTTCAAAGCTACCTTAAGTCTTGGTAGCATAACTTTGATAATGAGTCTGAAATATTTCTATAAAATTTTGTGAATTTTGTTACGATAGCTTATCAGCTGCACATTATTGGTAAATGGTATGTGCTTATATAGCGCCTTTTTTCAGGTCAGGAGACTTCACCAAAGCGCTTTACACTACATTCATTCACCCATTAACACACACACTGATGGTGGCAAGCTACATTGTAGCCACAGCTGCCCTGGGGCTCACTGACAGAAGCGAGGCTGCCATACACTGGCGCCACCGGGCCCTCTGACCACCATCAGTAGACAATGCAGGTGAAGTGTCTTGCCCAACAACACAACGACAATTAAAAGTCAGAGCCGGGGCTTGAACCGTCAATCCTTCGATTTCAGGGCAAACTCCTACATCCAACGCCACTGTCGCCCATTATTGATCATTTTGATACTCTGTTGGACTTAAATATACTGACTACGGAGGCCGTCGGAGCAGGAAACTTCATGTTTGAGATGATTTGACTCGATTCTGCTTCTGTCTCTTTGAACCCCAGTCGGCCTCGAAAGATGGCCGCTCACGCTGAGTCTGGTTCTGCTGGAGGTTTCTTCCTGTTAAAAGGAAGTTGTTCCTCTCCACTGTTGCTACAAGCATGCTTAGTGTGAGGGATTGCCTTCAAATCAATGAGTTGATGCAATCAACTGATTTTCATTAGACAGAAAACTTTGACTCAATTTGACTTTCTGATCTAGTTGAATTGTAAAGTGCCTTGAGATGACATGTGTGGTGAATTGGCGCTATATAAATAAACTGAATTAAATTTATTTTGGCTTCATGCTATGGTACAGCCTCCTGCTGGAAGCAGCCGTGATGTGAGCACTGTGTTCATGAAAGGATGACTAGCAAAACGTGATGTTCACAGATGCACTATGCAATAACTATTTGATTTGTTCAATGATCCTGTACTATGAGGGCCTTCGACTATTTCAGTTTCCTCACTTATACTATTTAGCAAACCAGAAGCCGCACTTTACATGTCACCACTTTACTGTACATACTGTTTAAATCCCATCCATTGTATATACTTCATGCACATTTTCCTCCTCTGTGCACCTTCTGTTTATTTATAAGAGCCAATGTCACAAGTGAATTTCTCCAAGGTCAGATCAATAAAGCTTTATCTAATCTAATCTAAGTTAACATCGCCATTCATCACCACCACTATGCTTTTAGGTCATGCAGTTTTCTGCTGGTATAGCAGCTTTCACATGTCGTATGCTAGGCCGGTGGTTCCCAAACTTTTATTAGTACCTTCGCTTGATTTAAAAGAAAGTTTTTGCACCTTCGTCATCATGGTCACCGTGTTAACTGCAGTGTAGATGGGAAAAGTCTTGCAGCTTGTTAGCCCTAGAAGCATAGATCCACTGCAACTCTATGGCGGACTAGTATTAAACACATTTTTTTTCTTTTATATGGAACAATTTATTTCAAAAAACTGTTTTAGAGTCATAGTAGCTAAACTTTGGATTGTCTTTTTAAAAACTTGCTGCATTTTTAGCCCATTATATGCTAGCAAATTAAAAAATCTATCTAAATATCCTCAGACATTAGGATATGTTCCTCTCAATGAGGTTTCTAATTACTCTTTTTTATCTGTCTGATGTTGCTTTAGTTTAAAACAAAATGGCTTCCTCCTTAGTGAGCGGCTTTTCAGCTCATGTTGTTATGGATTTCCTTTCGGTGTATAATTATCTCTACTAGATTCCTCTACCATTTTCAAAAATGTTTTTTATTTCAATGTCATATAAGACCTGAGACATACAGTATGTCGAAATAAGTAATTGCAGGTTGAGGTAGGGTAGCAGGGTCTGAATTCTTGTGATCAAGCAGATTAGACAGGCATTATCGTCGAGATTTTTATGGCATTGTAACCTTGAGTGAAAAAAGACATGTTTTTATGGTATTGAGGCGTTAATGCTGTTAAGCCCGCTGACCTGCATGTGTAAAGCACCAGGTGGTATTAGGGAAGAATGGAGTCACTCTTGCATAATTTTTTTTATGTTCCTGCATTTGTATTTTTGTATTTTCATCTTTCTTTTTATTTATTTTTTGTATTTTCTTTAAAGAGACCTTGAGTGTCCAGAAAGGCGCTGTTAAATAAAATGTATTATTATTATTATTTTTTAGTTAATTTCTTGTTTGCAGTTGGAACAGTTTAATGGAAAACGTGAGCAGCCAGTAACAGACCAAGGCTTATCATCATGGAAGGATGGCGATCAGCTCTGGAGTCGGGTGCCTAGTAACTTCACTCATTAAGTTTTGCCTCGTTTCCTTCTAGATAATGTTCACTTCCAGCAGGCTGCTGAGATCTCAGAAGCTTTGGTCGAGGAGCAGGTTGACTTTGAGGCCATGGTGAGTAACACTGAAAATGCAAATGATGATTCAGGGAACTTTATTGCCATGTATGCTTATTTTCCTTTTTATGTACCTCTTTCAGTGGTACACGGACAAAGACCACGGACTGGGAGGCTCAGCAAATATGCACGTCTACAATCACATGTCCAAGTTCCTAAATACATGCTTTGAATAAAATAATCTATATTTAATTATTTTCTCATGTGAAAAAGATACTGTTAGAATTGCTCTAACGTATACCTCCTTATTATGTGCCAAAGAGGCCTTGCATTAATCTAAGACTGGATAATAAGCAGGGATTGTGCAACCTTAAATGTTTTTCAATTTTGTGGCAGTAATTTTAAATGTGATTTATTTTTTCATATTTTCATAATGATAAAACAAACTTGAAAATGCCACAAACAGAAAGAGATATTTTATCAGTTTTCTTTGATTCTGACACTCGTTTTGTCCTTGTATACAATCAAAATACAAGCCTCACCTCATATTTGCCCACATTTGGTAAATCATCTGAGTCACCAGTGGAAAAAAGCTCATCATTTAAGTTCTGTGTCAAATTCATATGTGCCTTATCTATATTTTATTTAAAGTTAAAATATAGAACTGATTCAATAATAAGGTAAGGGTTACATTGGAAACTACATCCCCTATATTGGTCCCTAAATTAGGCAACTTAGCAGGTAAATATGTCTGTGATTTTCCAAGGATTTGAAGTCAAATCAGATGTTAACAAAGTGCAAGACTGAAACACGCAGTTTAACAGTGTTGCCCCTCCTCCACCTGTTGCTGGGTAATAGCGGTTTGCAGGCTAAAAGAAGGATCTCACACTTTCCTTGCTTACAGGAAGTTAAATATCGTTTGTAAGGACAGAGCTACTGGAGCTGATATAAGCTTGTTGGAACCGACTTCTTTAAAACATTGATGTTTTAATCAAGCTGGGGAAGATTTTATACTTATTTGTGTTTATCTAGTTGATTTTCTCAGTGCTAAGGTTGTTTATTGTGGATGGCCAATGAGTTGTCATAACATATGAAGCAATGTTTCAACCAAGAAAATGAGAAACGCACCATGAAATCGGAAAAAATCATTTGCATCTAACATTATATATTATATATACAATATTTAGAGATAATGTAATGCATTCTGTTTATGTTGTATATTAAAATGTATAGTATTTTACCTTGTAAAATAACATACATTTATTAAATGATGAAAACTGAACCGAATTTATTTCTGAAATAAGGTTACTGATTTTTTTCTTATATGTTTTAATAAAAAAGTAATTATTTTATCATTCTTTTGTAAGATTCTTGTCATTTTTTTGTATTATTATTTATTATATGGTCCCCTGGCTCAGCACCACTAAATGAAACCAATATAAGGCTTATAACCCAGCTGTGTTAAAACAGAGACATCCACTATCCTGCTATGTAGCATCCAAATAACTGATATTTTTCCAATCACTTCCATGCCACAGGTGTTTAAATGCAGATTGTTTTGACAAAAAAAAAAGCATTTTTTAAAAGAATGGGTCGCAATTCAATGTGGCACCATGATGGGAGAACAACAGTGAAACAAATCCAGTTCTTAAAATTTCTCATTTATAAATATTACTCAAAGTGGAGGAGATACGCAACAAGATCAGGTCAGCCAATATGTTTAAGCATATGTAAAGTGGTGGAGCGTTGACAAGGAATGGGAGGCTACTAGTACACAGAGGACACCAATTTTACATTAACTGCTGCAGACCTTTAAACTTAAACGTATAGTGGAGGATTTTCACTTTTTTTTTTTTTTAAGACCCGCCCTGTACCTGCTTCCGAGAGGGAACGCCTATCATATGCATGCAAGAGCCCTTCTGTCCTGGTGCACACTCTGTTTAGAACAGGGGTCACCAACCTTTTTAAGGCTGAGGGCTACTTAATGGCTACCGAGTGATAGGAAGGGCTACCAATACTGACCTATGAACTGGAGGGATCAGTGTTCACCTACAGTAAATCTCATCCATAAAAACTCATTTTTATTCTTATTTTATTCTTTTATTCATTTCTAATTTTCTTTTTAATATTGTCATTTTGAAACCACTGACATATGATGAAATAGTTAACATGATGAAATAATACATAAATGATTAAAAAGAAGAGCAACAGAATAAAAAAAAAAGATTAAACTTAACCCACCGAGTGAGTTCTTCTGTTTTCAGAAGACGAAGAGGGCACCCCATGTGGTCCTTGAGGGCCCCTTGGTGCCCGCGGGCACCGCGTTGGTGACCCCTGGTTTAGAAGTTGCTGTTTGCATCACTTATACAAGCTTACTGTGCAAAGGAAGATTTGCAATTTTTCTACTATGTCACACTCACCCCTAGTAAGTGAAAATTTGTTATGAGCACATAAGACGGCCTTACGTAAATCTATAATATATCATCAGAATGATTGACAATTAGGAGGACCAATTATTTAGATGGTTTACCTGGAAAAAGAACATCCTCCTTTATACTTTTAATGTGACATCCAGATCAGTTAAAGTACCATTGTTGGAGAGCTGCTGGGGATAGATTTCTGGAGTTTGATTTGAGCTTGACTGGCGCCCTGACCTAAAACCCAGAGCAGTGACTGAGATAATTATCCTGTTATTATTTGATGTAACAATACAAACATCCCCTTTTTTTTTATTGTGAAAAATGTAGGAAAAAATATCTAATGCACCACTTTGCTTTAATCCATCATAAAATGATAAAATACTATGAAGTATATATATAAAAAAGTCTACCAAGTACTACCAATAAAATGCATTTAATTAATGAAAAAGAAATAAATCCTTCAGTGTTGCGTTTCCATTAACATTTGCTTTTTTGAGATGAAGCAGCTATTTGCGCTTTTAAAAGTCTTTTTTTTTTTGATAACTTTTTCACAGTTTAATAAAGTGCTTTACCAGAAAATATTAAAGTTACATTTACTTTCATTTCTAACTGATGAAGAGAAAAGGGAATATGAGCCGTTTACGGAACGTTATTGACCGTCCGAGTTGTAAAACCTCACTGCCGCTGATGCAAAAACTGATCAATATTTCCAATTCTCTGCATCTGATTGGAAAGAAGCCTCTAATACTGACTCATTGTCCAAATACAGCAGCGTAGCAATCGCTCCTCATTGTGATGACACAGTAGCACATTAGAGCATCTCCCTGACTGTCTGTTTGACAGGATGAGCAGCAGTTGTTTGATCTTAACACCTAAGTACAAGCAGGCATCACGCATGAACTGCGTCTTTCCACCTTTCAAATGAACAAACGCTCGGCTCGTTTACTTGCCCGTCGAAGAAGGGCCCTGTGTCTAATGGGTTGAGAGTAATGAGATGACTGGTCGGGGGGTAAAACGGGTCCACCTGAGGATTTGGGACGTCCTCTTGCAGTATATAAACCTGGAAGATAAGAGCAGGTGGTTATACAGAGACGCCCAGGAGAGGAACTAAGCACTGTTTGGAAGGGAAAAATAGAAGGTGAGTTTAAACTTCTTGTCTTTATATGGCTTTACCTTCAGCTTACAAGTTTTCCACATTCATGCCTTGTTCTATGTCGCAGCTTATGACCATGAGAAACATCCACTTCTTGGCCGGCCTCCTCCTGGTCCTGGGCTTTGCGCAGCTCAGCTGGCAGGTTCCTCTACTCGGCATGGAGGACAGCTTAAGGTAAAACCCTGTAGGTGTAGCACAGTCAGATCAACTCTAACTCACGTTTTAGCATTTCTACCAGCAGACTGCAGCCTGTGACATACAAGAGGAAAACAAAAAATATAAAAGTTTAAGCTCTCTGGAAAATCATTATCAGACTTAAATGGGTCAACAGTTCCAACATGAAATTGGACTAAAATAAATACCACTGTATTTGAAATTACAAGTTGACAAAGCATTTAGTAAGTGGTTAAAAAAGTCTTATCAGTTGTTTTATGAGGATAAAGATAAAAAAAAAACATGTTACATTATAAGATCATACAGCTTTTAGTTTTACAAAACAACTCTACGAAAACCAGCCTAAACTGAACCACAGTGCAATACAGAATAAAGAGTAATAGAATAAGATAGAATAGAATAGAAAACACTTTATTGTCCCACAATGAGGAAATTCTGGTGTGTACAGCAGCAAAAAGATTATAGAAAAACAAATGGTCAAACAAATATGGACCTTAGAAAAGTGCATAAGAATAACATAATAGTAAAGAGTTAAAAAAAAAAAAAAGAAATACTGTACTGTAAAGTGTTTTAACAATATAAATATTCCGCACCTGGAGAATAAATGTTCTGTCATGGAATATCTATTTGAAAAAGAATTTGAGGCTAAGTCCAAAGCAGGATTCTGCTATCTAAAAAAAGCCCAACGTAAAAATTAATAACAGCGGTTTATGCTGCCACTGTTTAATGAGGTATAATTTTTGATTAAATTCTTCTATTGCATTTAAAAACTTGTTCCGTTTGTTAGTGTTTCTCACAGGAGGATTAACAGAGGTGCACACCCTCCTATCTCCATGTCCTATGTGCATAATTAAGAGCTCCTTTATAAATAAGTGCCCAATGCATTAAAAAATGATCTAATGCCATATTGCATCATTTATTTAATGTAAAAAGTAGATATTAAGATGAATATAGAGTATATATAAATTTGGGTATTATTGGGGATTAGCAACATTAGGCATAACTGAGCAGAATACAAACTTTATCAATTCTCTTTAAGCAGGTATTTTTGTGCGGTTACACAATGGGTTTTATATGCAGCTACAAGAAGGAGCTATTTTAAACTGAATGTTTCAACTAATATAATTTTTAAAAATCCCTTTATGGTTTACTGTAACCAGTCGAAAAACAAACTATTTCTGTCTCTAAATTCTAATTGAGTCTGAGAAATGACCAAAAGGTGACATGATGCCTTCCATCTGCTGCAGCTTTGAGGAAGACACATTAGACAGCGAGCCCAGGGAGCTGTCGAACATGAAGAGACACTCTGAGGGAACGTTTTCAAACGACTACAGCAAATACCTGGAGGACAGGAAGGCCCAGGACTTTGTTCGATGGCTAATGAGTGACAAAAGAAGCGGGTTGGTGGCAGAACATTTAAGAAGTCAAACCCTTTTGTAATGTAAAACTTTATGAGTTTCAGGTTTTTCTCCTTCTCTTTTTTTTTACCAGCAGTGCTGAAAAACGTCATGCAGATGGAACCTTCACCAGCGATGTGAGCTCCTACCTCAAGGACCAAGCTATCAAAGACTTTGTGGCCAAGCTCAAGTCTGGAGAAATCAGAAGAGAGTAGGCCAATCCCTTCTTCCTCCTCCTCCTCCATGCAGCTTCAAAGTCTCCGAAAAACCACCTGCCTGTCCGCTTCCTCCGTGATTCCATCAAGGGAACCAGACTGATCTTGAGCCAATCATCTGCTTTGTGTTTCCCTTCCCCTTTTCCTTTCCTGTCATTGTTGTGATCAAATAAATCACATGAACCTTTCCACTGTGTTGATTCGATGTATCTCTATTTGCTAGCAATGGGATGAACCACAAAACACACGAGAGAAGCAAACATAAAAACGCTTACATCAATGTAGGCTATAGCAACATCTGTTGGCTTGTAGGTCTAAAAGGGTCGCTGACCCTTGATGGGCACTGTTTACATTGTGTCCTTTTGTACATAGATCGCAAATGGACACGCTGGCTAAGACGTTCAGCAGGAGGCATGTAGATGGAAGCTTCACCAGCGATGTGAACAAGGTGCTGGACGCCATGGCTGCCAAAGAATACTTACTCTGGGTCATGACCTCTAAACCTACAGGGGAGAGGTAACGGAGTCATAACAGCTGATTGCACAAATGCTCTGGTTTGCTTTTCTCAGATTACTTTGTTTTTGTTTTTTGCAGCAACAAAAGGCAAGGCGACCAATGAGAGTCTCCTCAAAGGCCCACTAAAGCCATACTCAGGAGGAAGCCATTATGCTTTGCATGTTGTAATGTCAATTTTTTTTTTACTTCACTTTGAATGTATTGCAAAGATACAAAGAAACGCTATTCTTCCACAGATTGAAGGTGCACAAGGAAAGAAAATGAAATTCAGGGCATGAAATTTTCTACAAATGAAACTTATTTTCTATATTTCTAAGCTGCAAACAGGAACACCGAGTGTTCTGTCTCAGGTAGTCGTATGGAAAGCACGTGATTGTCACATCAAAAGAATATTTTACTCTGCTAAATAAACCTCGTCATTTATTTCAACTTTGTGTCCTTTGTTTGGGTTTATATACAGCAGTTCCTAAAAGTGCACAATCTGCTAAGATTTTAGGGCATTATAAGGTGAAATAAAGGGAATAATATTTCGTATTTTTACGACTTGACTACATGAAATCTGACTTGCATCATTTAAAAAACAACTAAAATATTGATTCATTCCCAGCTTTTTTATAATTTAACATAGTAATCATTATCCTGTATCTTTTTTTGTTGTTGTTGATCCTAAAATTTTTTGCTTTGCAAAGGTTGTGAGGAAATACGTTCTCCACCAGTGGCATGCATTGACTTTTTGAAGGGCAGGGGCAGAAAAAAAAGGGGCCTCCCAAGAGGGCACTGCAGCAAGCGATTTAGCTCCCAACAAG
The DNA here is from genome assembly GCF_000732505.1 of Cyprinodon variegatus. Classification (NCBI taxonomy): domain Eukaryota; kingdom Metazoa; phylum Chordata; class Actinopteri; order Cyprinodontiformes; family Cyprinodontidae; genus Cyprinodon; species Cyprinodon variegatus. The sequence continues at coordinate 369,623 of NW_015150462.1, read as the reverse complement.
GCATTTAGCAAGTGCTTTGACTCCCAACAGGACACTTGAGGGCAGTTTAGCACAAATTTGGCTTACAAGAGGGCATTTTAGGATGTGTTTTGGCTTCTTAGAGAGCAGTTTAACAAGCCTTTAGCTCCCAAGAAGGCAGTTTAGCCTATGATTTGGCTCCTGAGAGGGCACTTGAGTGTGGATGTTTCCCAAACGGACACTTAAGTACATGCTTTGGCAGTGTTGGGGAGTAATGGATTACATGTAACGACGTTACGTAATTTAATTACAAAAAAAGAGTAACTGTAATTCGTTACAGTTACAATGAGAAAATATGTAATTCAGTGACAGTTACTTCCAAAAATATTAATTACAAATTAATTTACTTTTTTTTTTAAATATAAAGACCTTTGTGAAATATGTAATGTGGCTAAGCAGAAGTGTTTTGAAAAAAAGAAAAAAAAAAAAGGCATGAGTGATTTTCAGGGTTCTTGGCCATAGAGAGCTCATGTGGCCAACATTAGTCATTTGTTTTACATAGTCAAACACTAATTAAAACAGTCAACTACAGTATATATTTTTAAATAAATATATCAGCTTTAACTTTATTGCCACCTTTAATTTCCAGATAGTTCAATCCGATGTGTGCCACTAAGATACTCTAATTAGAGAGCAGTAGTGAAACTTCGATATTGTAGATAGGGCTGTACAGGTGCGAACTGAAGAGGAACACTGTACAAATGTTGGGATGGTACAGTAAGGTATGGATAGAGGGGAAGGAAAGACTGGTCTTTGGGAAGAGTTCAATAAGGTGACCGCTGTAGGAAAGAAGTGGTTTCTGAACCTGCTTGTGTTAGTCTGCAAACTGCGTAAATGGTAGAGCCTGGGGGAGGAACAGAAAAGAGTATGGCCCGATGAGAGGAGTCTGAGAAAATCTTCCATGCCTGGTGCTGGCATCTCTTCTTGTGGACATCCTGTGATTGCCTGTCAGCAGTTCCCTCTCAGCTTAGTGCTTTTTTAAGGTTCACATTCAGTTCTCAAAAATTAAATTTTGAACACGGGTCAATACTTATTAAAACCTTAAAGTAATCAAAAGTAATTAGTTACATTACTTTTTAAAAGCAATCGAAAAAGTTACACTACAATTACATTTCAAACAAGGTAACTTGTAACTGTAACGGATTACATTTTCAAAATAACTTACCCAACACTGTGCTTTGGCTACCACTTTAGTGTAAGCTGTTGCTACCACTAAAGTAGGTTTAAAGGTATTGAGTCAGGTGGGAAAAATAAAAATGCAACTGTTACAAACCTGCACTAAAAGAAAACAAACAAATGAAATTATCACTGGATTGTAATTGGGTTTTATTTAAGGCAGAGGCGTGGCCAGAGTATTTTTATAAGGGCGGCCAGGCAAAACCAATGTACACTGAGGGGTGGCCGAAAGCAGACAGGCACCAAAACCTCTCTGTCAATCTACAATGTTCCAACAGGAAAATTAAAGAGCAAAACATCCATAGTTTCTAAATAAAGACAAAATGTATTTTCCCACAGTCTTTGCTAACAAATAGACAAATATATTCATAAATCTGGGCTTTCTAGATAAAAGGTATAGTGGATAAAATTCTTTCAGGTTTGAGTTTTGGGTGAACATCTATTCAATTACCTACTTTTATCGGTAATCATTCTGCATAGTATCTGCATCTGATTGGCTAAGGGTGGCCATGGTCACCCCTGGGCCCCCATCTCGCTCCGCCCCTGACTTAGGGACAGCAGAGCAGCACAGCCTGAATAGGAATGGATGCTATATTTTTCCAGATTTCTAACCGAATACAGTTTATATTCCACTTCAAAAATCGTCAGATTGTTTTTGTGTCACAATATCTAAATAAAATACACCGACTAAAAATCAGAACCACATTTTTACCCTAGTGTTAAAAAGGGCAGCTGCTATACAGGACTGGTGTAATTGTAGAGGTCTAAAAAAAATAATAATAATTTAATAAAAAACATTCCCTTTGTTGAAAAGCATAACATATAAAGCACAAAGACAATTGTAGCTGTTTTATAGTTTTATTTATCATCTCTTTCACACACACTCTCATTCTCATGAAACTAATTACAACTGCACAACAGTTCTAAACTGATAGGGTGACTTAAATTGTTAAACACAAAGTGCCTGTCTAATAAGACCAAATTTAAGGCAAAATTTCACCCAGAACTGGTCAAAAATATTTAAATACTGATTTAATTCTGACCCATAATTGATTCCTCTAATCAGCAAAGAACTATCAATTAGACAGCGGGGGGGAGATAAACGACAAAAGTTTGAAATCAACACGTCTCATATTAGTAATATATTAGTAACATTTTACATGAATAAAATATACTATGTATTATACATTGTTAAGACTCTTTACCATTTACATTTTGCCCTTACCAGAAGAAAAGAATAGGATTATTGCATCTCTAGAAGAAACCATGATCCTGCAGTGAAATAATTTCACCATCATGCAGGATTTGTTCATTATATCTTTTTTTAAAAACAATTAGATTCGGATGCTAACACACACAAGGTGGATTTCAGAGGAGACCACATGTCCATAGATGACACTTACTGACATTGTGACAGAGTATGTGGCTGGAAAACATTGAGCTACATGTACAATCACCCAAAAGTTAAGCAAGTTTCTCTCCGCTTTAAGCAAAAGGTAGTTAATATTAGCTTAGGTTACAAGTTACTGAACTATGCTGCCATGCAAGCTGGAAAATACTGTTTTCAATGAAGCTGCCCCAGAAACGTACTGCGTTAAAAAATAAATAACCATTCACTTTCTTACTTTTCGAAGAGTAAATTGAAAAGACTGATATGGCTCTGGTGTTTATTAACTGAATGAGCGCAAATTTAGATTTCTGTTTGGAGCAAATTACATTTTACAAGCTTTCTGGAATGAAACAAAGAAGATATAAAGTGCTTGTCAGCTTTCCGTAAATATTCTAGTTAATTAAAAAGAGTAATATGTCTCTTGAATTTCTTGGGTGATTATATGCTAAAACTAGCAAAGACTGATTTTAAATTCAGTTCCGCAAAAATAGCATTTCAGCATTTTCTTTTATAATGAAACCCAAAGAATAATAATTAGGGCACCTAAGCTGTAATTGTTTTAGTTATTTTTTGATACTCGTCAGGTTTTACAATCTTTGTGCTATCGTCTTAACTAGCCTTCCACTTGCTTTAGCTTCAAGTTCCTTTTTTGCTATTTAGTACCTTCATAGTTTAGGATATTTTACACTCAATCTTTTCCTATTTAATATGGAGCAGTTTGGCCCTTACTTTGTTTTTTGCCAAACAAAGCAGAGAAAAAAGCCATTTGATTTCCTTACATTGGAAAAGTTCAAGGATTGATTTGGCTCTTTTATTTCTGATGTTGATTCATATTTTGCACAAAAAACTCAATTTGAAGTCAAAACAAGAAGATATAAAGTGCTTATCAACTTTAGGTATTATTTCTAGAAGCTGGATAACCATTTTCCACATTTTCAGTCTTTGTGTTCAGCCAAGTAGAACCTCTCAGTAACTTTAGCTTTGGGTCTTTTAATGATATGAGAGGGGGTTACTGGTCATTCTTTCCCTTCGCAATTTCATACTTTTAGTTTGTAGTTGTAGTTTGGGACATGTTTCTTCTGCCTGACTGTTTTTCCTGTTGAGCTGGTTGACAGAATCTCTGCTTTTTGTATCTCTGCTTCTGTCTCCTTGAACCCCAGTCGGCCTCGGCAGATGGCCGGTCACACTAAGCCTGGTTCTGCTGGAGGTTTCTTCCTGTTAAAAGGGAGTTTTTCCTCTCCACTGTCGCTACAAGCATGCTGAGTGTGAGAGATTGCCTTCGAGTCCATGAGTCGATGCAATCAACTGGTTTTCCTTAGATAGAAAACTTTGAATCAATTTGACTGAATGATCTGGTGAACTGTAAAGTGACTTGAGATGACATGCGTTGTGATTTGGAGCTATATAAATAAATTGAAATGAATTGAACGCTGCTCGAAATTAGCAACCATTTCTAATCATTGTGCTTAAAAAGCTAATCTCATGCTAGCTTTAGTGTGTGTCTATTACACTCATTTGCGATTTTCTTTTTTGTATGGGAGCATCCCAGTACAATCTGAAGAAAATATCTATGATCTGTTGTATACAGTTATAAATTATGCTTTTATGTCTTGGATTGTAAATATCTGTCAGCTCCATGTCTGATTTTAGGATAATAATTCATCAAGACAACTGACTAAACAGGGAATATTATTGAAATTAAAATAAACAAAAATGTATTGTACATTTTGTTTATAATCAAATTAATGTGTACATAGGAATTGTGATTTCTTGGATTTTCAAACTACAAGAAGAAGTAATTCAACTGATTTACCATGGTTGAGGTTCATGGTTATGAAATGTTTTGGTTTTAAGATTTACAAATTAAATAGCAACATGTTGGTACAAATTGACGAAAGGCAAGTTGACCCAGGGCCCATCTAAGGTATCAATCTTCTCAGTTCATTCTCAGTAAGAGGGCTAAAATGGAAATTTCTCAGGAGGCCAAACCGAGGAAAAACGCTCGACTGAAGGAGAAACATTTATATGTGCAACATCAAAGGTGAATACAGTCACTGACACATAGACATTTAGATTTACATTATAGTATATATAAAATGTATACTTTCAGAAAGTTACGCAGCCAGCGCTCTAAGGTACCTCTGAGTTGGATCAGTTCTGGCCGACATCAAATCTGTTTTCTATCCTAAGGTGCGAAATTCTGCTGCAGCATTTAATGCTCCACATAAAATGCATTTGCACTTCCTGTGGCAGGTGTTTGAAGAGACAACTTGCAGTTGTTCTTGGAAAAATATAAAAACATACAAAATACGAAGAAAGGAGTTGTTAAAATCATTTAAAATCTGTCAGCAATTGGCCTGTTGACTAAGGTATTGTTGGAATCATAATTCTGGCTTCACACTTTTGCTGGTACAGTATCATCATCGTAACTTATGGTCCGCACCAAGCTAGGCCACCAGAAAGAAAGGTCAATTTTGACAAATTTCTGATACACATGCAGACCAGAAATTAGAATTTAACTGATTCAAAGCATCTCATTTAGAGCAGAAAACTTTTTTATCACCAGTACCATTGCAATATATATCAAATTATCTAAGTACCAGAGTTTGAAATGCATTTTAACATAAGAAAAGGACTTTTTAGGAGCACCGCATAAAAAGTTGCAGATCTAGGATGCATTCAATTTATTTCTCAGAAGAAGAAATTGCTTTAAGGAAATACCTTAAAGTTGGAATCCTGAGTGGGTAAGTTAAGTCTCAACAAACCCAGCAAGCCTGCTTTAATTATAAAACCTTAGTGAAATTGCATTAGAAAGATTATATTTTTTATGCACATTTGATTCAATTTTCACAAAAAGATTACTCTAGAACCTTTTTTAGATCTTAAAAGCACTTAATTTAATTTAGACTCTTAAAAACACTCTGCTTCTGTCTGTATGTCTGCTTCTGTGTCCTTGAACCCCAGTCGGCCTCTGAGCCTGGTTCTGCTGGAGGTTTCTTCCTGTTAAAGGGGAGTTTTTCCTCTCCACTGTCACTACAAGCATGCTTACTGTTAGGGATTGCCTTTGAGTCGATGCAATCAGCAGGTTTTCCTTAGATAGGAAACTCTGAATCAATTTGACTGTATGATCTGGTTGAATTGTCTTTGTTAGGTGCCTTAAGATTACATGTGTTGTGAATTGGTGCTATATAAATTAATGAATTTAATTAAATTTAATTAAAAGTGCTCTTTAATTTCTAATTCTATCCACATTGATTCTGATTATGTAGCATTTCAAATGGTAAATCTAACTGATTTTTAAAGCAAGGTTACATTGGATCTTAATTTATTCTCAGGTCTAAAACTCAGCTGTGTGTGAAACACTTAAAGGAACAATTTTTGTCTGTATTTACAAAAAAATAAATAAACAAAAATATTAAATTTCTCTGGTCTAGATGGGGCATCAGAGGGATGTTTGAATGTTAATTGTGGAGCAATGTCTAAGAGGCAGATTCTTGGATTGGGAAGATCCTCAGAAAGAGAAGACGGCTTCAAAAATCCAATAAACTCCACTGGATAGAGTTTAATTGTTGGACACCCTGCTTCAGCCAATGCTGTAAGATACAGAAATGATGCTGAAGCACCACTCCACATGCAACACTATGATGTACCCTCTGTAGATATGCTAGATCTTCACAAAGTGATAACTGACATATGCCTTACCGGTCTGCATGTGTACCAGAATATGTCCAAACTTGACTTTTCCTTCTGCCTGCTTTACTTGGTGTTTTTTCCCAGCAAGTTTCCTTATGCTGTTTATGTTTCCCAACAAACACGTCTTGCCTTTGAACAGCTTGCACACGGACTTACATGACTAAAAACACAGTGTAGCACAGTACATAGGTGGTTGAGTGTGGCACGGTATATTTGTTTTGCTTCTTTTTCTATTTTTTTTTTTTGTATTTACTGATTGACAGCACAGTGGCGTCGCCAGTATGTGTCATTACAAACTCGTCTCCTTGTCCAAGCTCTTGTCATGCCTCCTCTTCTTGTGTCGCTTTTCACCGCTTCTGGCACAACTTTTGGGAGGAAAACAAAAAAATAGAAACTTGAAGCAAATGTAATGTTAGGATGAAATTAGAGCTAATGGGGTAATTGTTAGGGACATGCAAACAAAACATGCAAATATATCTGAAGGATGTATGACTGAAGATTGGATTTGGGTATAATTTAAGGTGCAGAAATATTCAGTAACATTTTACAGACACCTACCAAATCATCCTACAGTTAGCTACTTCATAAAGTAAAGTACTTCATAACGGGAGAATGATAATATTAAGCAAGAGGCAAAAGGAAACAAGGTTTAAATGTTTTTTTTACAAATAAGAATATGAAAATATGACCTTAATTTGTATTGGAATAAACTTTAAAAGTCACCTAATTAACAAACAGGGTCCCCTTTGGGAATTAGTCTGGATAAAAACAACAATTACAGCCAGAGCTATAATGGTAACAAAAGACGGTTCTACTAGTAATTATCAGTGGCCGAACATGTGTGGTAAAAAATAAAAAAAGGGAGCTGAATTCATCACAAATTACCAGATTCTTATTTGTTAAATTTAATCCTTTTCCTTCCACCTCATAAATATCATACATTGTGTTAGTCTAAGTTTGTTGTTACAACACAAAAAACTGTTTAAATGATATGAAGAGTTTTACAAATTGATTCAAAATGTCGTCTTAACATGCACACCCTGACAACATGAACTATTTAAAGATAATCAATTAATACTACAATATCAAACAATACTGTGCCAGGGGTGTCAGAGTTCAGTCCTGCTGGTTTAAATTGTTAGATTTATTCTTTATACATCATGTGCGTTGTTATTCTGTTAGCCAGATTAGATAGAGTAGAAGGCCTTCCTTCACATTGTGGATGTCACTGTGAGTACGGAGGCCATCTAATCCGGACAGCCTTCTTGTCTTTTAAAGATACACAGGATATGGGCACATCTTGGAGCCGGACTGATAAAGGGAAACTATCTGTAATTCTTGGGCATAGAGGCAAGATGCATACAGGTCAGGGAATGGATGGCGTGTCAGTTTCTGATACGGACAGCTAAACATCCACATGATCCAACACATGGACTCATGAGCTATAAGAAGGAGAAGATGACCTTGCTTGGGGCTCAATCTTTGCCGGACGCTCGCGGACATGATTTTTGAGCCCACAGCTGTGCATAGCTCCAAGCATTTTCTCTGTCCTGTAACGACCTGATCTGGAATAAACTCTGTTACTTTTTTACTCCTGTTTTTATAGTCCTTTTTATATGGTTTTACCCAGTTTGAGTTAAGAGTAGTAAATAACTTGCTCCAAGGAAAAGAACCGAGAGGAAGCCCCCAAGGCGCAACTGCCTTTTTTAGGGGACATAACTTCCTCATTTTAACAAAATCTAAAACACCTGAATTAGATGGCTGAACCCCCTACCCATTTTCAAATAAGCCATATATTTGATTGAGGTTTTTTGACAGTTGCTTTCTGTATCTCTGCTTCTGTCTCATTGAACCCCAGTCGGCCTCAGCAGATGGCCGCTCACACTGAGCCTGGTTCTGCTGGAGGTTTCTTCCTGTTAAAAGGGAGTTTTTTCTCTCCACTGTCGCTACAAGCATGCTTAGTGTGAGGGATTGCATTCGAGTCAATGAGTCGCTGCAATCAACTGGTTTTCCTTAGATAGAAAACTTTGAATCAATTTGACTGGATGATCTGGTGAACCGTAAAGTGCCTTGAGATGACATGTTCTGAATATAAATAAACTGAAGTGAATTGAATTAAAAGTTGAGAGGACTGAAATTTGACACCCGTGCTACAGACTGTCTCTTTTTTTTTTTATCATGCAACAGATTGGAGTAAAGACAAAATGAGACTCTGCATGCCGACAGGGACTGCAGGGAACAGCTTACCTTTGGGATATCAGCTTCTGAGAGGTTAGGAAGGGGAGCTTAGGGGTAGGATGGAGCGAGAGAAGCAGGCAGGACATACTATGTTAGTCTACGCAGAGGGAAATCTGCAAGGGCACAGCTGCTCTGAAATTCACATCTTTACTGGTGAAAAAATGTAGCTCAGGAGAAAAATAAACCTGTAACTTGAAATTAATATTTTTTCCAGCACAAAATCATTTAGCATTATGCAGATGTTAAGTGTTGGGAATAAGAGGCTTACCCTTTTGAGCTCGGTTCCTTTTTAGAGCTCTCAGCTGGACTCACAGCCTTCCACACGTTCCCAAAAGATCCTTTGGACATCTCGTCAGTGATGTTCACTGTGGCTGGATCACTCCTTTAAACACACAGAGAAGAGGTCAGTGTTTCACTCTTAATGTTTTCTCATTCATCTGCAGAGAATAGAACTAAAGAAAGACGACATTCAACATACAAAGACTGACTGGAATAGGGAAAACATTATATTAAATGTTTTTTTCTTTGCACATTTCTATGGGCTTCGATTTAAACTGTATTGTGGATCTAATGCCACATAAATGTGGGGCAAATATAAAAGCCTCATCTTGGTCATTGTTCCATGACCATAGCGTCCTTCTCCACGTTTTCCTCACAGCTACTATATGCACAGAGCTCCTGCATGTTACATAGGAAAATAAAATGTTCTCAGACCTTTTTGTTCAGTATAAAACAGAAAATTAAAAATAAAAACGTTTGCTGTGACCTGACATACAGACAGAGGAATTTAGGAAAGTCTCCTCTAGGAATTCCCACTATGATTAAAAAGGTAAAGGAAGAAGGAAAGAAGGATGCAAGAGAGGAAGAACAGAATGAAAGGCTAAACAGGAGAAGGGAGGTAGGACGCAAGAAAGGATAGGAAGGGGAATGAATGGATATTACAAACGAAGAGATACAGGGAATGAAGGACTAAGGGAGGAGAAGTAGGGCACAAGTACCTTATAAAGAAATTAAGGTCAAAAAGAAGGGAAAGGAAGAAGGACACATGGAAGAAAGGAAGGAAAGAAAGAGGGTCAAAACGGCTGGAGGGGAAGGTTATGAGGTCACAAGGATGAAAGGAAAGAAGGCAGAGTGAAGGGAAAGATTTCAATCTGAAAAACTCACACAAAAGAAATACAATTAGAAGAGTTTTATTGATACATTTACTTTAGTCTTTTGCACTCAGACCTCGGCAGGAAACATTAGAGTGGAATTTATTTTGCTTTGATATGCATAAACAGTAGTAGGAGTAGGGAGGTTTCCCCCAGGCCTAAAACTGGTGGAGTGGAGATGATGAAGTTGGTCAGTCTGTACACTGCTGTATGAAGAGATCCAGTGAACTGCATGAGCTGATACTAGAGCTTCACTCTGGGACCTCGAAGACGAGAATCCAGCTTGGATAACACAGGTTGCATGAACCTGTCCATGATGAGCAAGCATGGAGCGATAGTGGAGAGGAAAAACTCCCCTTTGGGAAGAAACCTCTGGCAGAACCAGGCTCAACATGGCGGACTTTTGCCAGACCGGTTGAAATGAGACGCGGAATGCAGCAAGAGTCCTGGAGGAATGGCCTTCTGATGAAGCTTGGCTACGATGGTGGAGAAGGGGCAGGAGGTGGGTGAATCGGGTCAACTGAGTCAAAGTCCGACATGGTGCTACCACTGCCAAGGCTTTGGGTAGCAGACTGAGATGTGGATTTGGCGACGTTTTAAGATGTGCAAAGGATGCTAATTGGGTTACGTGGAGGTGTGGTTAAGAACTGATTGGCTTGTGAAAGAGGCGGGCGTTGGGTAAGTAATCATTTATTTAGCTGAACTTCTGCCTAGGCTCCATAAAAGGAGGTAGGACAGAGGATTCAGATAACTGGGTAGGGACTAGGATGGCCATTCTATAGCACCAAAAAGGAGGACATTGTGCTGCATATCAATAAATTACTAAGGTGTACATAAGAATTGGGTAAAGTCACATTTATAGTAAAATTCTTAGTAGTTTAAAGAGAAAAATATTAAAGAAATGTAAAAAAGGTTTTTTATTTATTTAATACATTGTGGTGTTTAAAAAGTGACCACCGAGATGAATCTTTAAAGTGCAGAATACCACAAAGCATATCATGTGGACTTAAACGTTAAAAAAATCTTTTTAACAAGAAACGTTCATAATAAAAAAGCCTGATAATTTTTTAAACAACAAAAGAAATTGTAGAAAACACATTCAACTGCTCTAAAAGTATAGCTTTATTTTTAGGAGCCTCAGACTTTTGGGAACTTATGTTAAGTGTCTGTGTGTGC
>NW_015150462.1:352143-357934 GCF_000732505.1 Cyprinodon variegatus | reverse complement strand
TTTTCCTCGACTGCTTACGCTCACATCGCATCGATAAAGTGGCAGAAACCATGGAATGAATCTCCACTTCCTTTGGTCATAAATTCACGCTCTTTTGTCCATTCTGGGTTAAATGACATCCTGGTTTTGATAGGACGCTGACTTTAATACTTAGTACTTTAATAGCATCAGTAATCCTGATACTTGTTTACTTTTGTAACCAATGACAAGCAGATCTTTTTCTGACACGCCACCACTCTTAGCCAATCATCTGTTAGATCAGATAATGATGCATTTTTGATGATTGGATATTGTCCTTTACAAATGAGTTGCACCTCATGTTGGTATCTGACATAAAAATGGCAATAAAATTGGAATTCATTGAGCTGCAGTGCTGCATGTAGAATGAAATAAACAATGAGAATCTCTCACTTGTAGTGCCCCTCCAATGGTACTTGCACAATCCCTTCCTCTTCTGCAATAATACTGTGTTCGTCCTGTAGACAGAGAGGAAACAGAGAACCTGCAGCAGCACTAACGATAAATAAGATTTTACGTTCAACACCGTGTTCTTCTACTGCACCTCCTTCGCTGCATCCTCCAGCTTCTTCTTCTTCCACTCTGGCATGAGATCATCCAGCCAGCTCAGTTCTCTCTTAGTGAAGATGAAATCAAGCAGCTTGCGAATAAAAACCAGAGCCAAAACCTGGAGAAGCAGCAGAGGGATGATGATAAGCAAGCAAGGACAAAAAAATAATATGTACATGAAAAGACGGCGTCAAGATACCATCATGGGGAAAACGATGGCCGCCCTGGAGGTCTTAATGACCCAGAGAAGGACCAAGCAGCTGAGCTGGATGATGGTGAAGAGGTGCACCTTCCTCAGGGGAACATGTCGAAGGTAGATGAAGTCTGGCTGATGTTTGGGTGGCATGCAAAACAGCTTCAAGCGGTCGAAGAACTTCAAAGATACAAACATAGTTAATAAACTAATCCTTTCTGGGTTAGTTATGACCTCAGGTGCTGCACATGCTCACCTGAATGCCTCTGAGGGACGACGCCCCCATGTAGAGAAAGACGCCATAAAGCACAGGCATGGGGATGAACTGAGAACAGAGTGTAAACAGTCAGGATCAGAGCGCTTAAGGCTGACGGCATTAACCACTGAGCTGTTCTCATGTTTTAAAACTGCTTCAAAGCATTTATAGGAAATATTTTTGTTTGGATTTTGATGCTTTTCCTCTAAATAATCATGGATTTTGAAATAAATGAAGGATTTAAAGGTGTGATGGTTTAAAAATGCTCTGATCTTATGGGTTTTTTTTTTAGCTCTTTTAGCCTACTTCATGTAGTCAAAAAGGTTCTGTTTAAGCGATTCCATGATTCCAAAGGTCTTTATCAAGGCTAGTGGGATAAAAGGAGACCTTTTTTGGAGCATTTTTTACCATGTGACTTAAAGATCTCCCCACAGCCGCTTAGCAAGCAGTGGAATAGAGGGTCTGGAAGTGAAACTGAAATAAATGGCCCCCGCTACAGTGAGAAATCAATGAATAACCCCAACCAATCACAAAAGACGGTCCGTTGTACACGATTGGTTCCTGACACGTCAGTCGTGGTCTGCTTGTTCGTGCGTACCCTGATAGATGAACGAATCGACCCCCAATGCTCGCGCAGGACGCCATGGCTGGAAGCTAGCCACTTTTATGCTACGTTCACACCTATGGTGATCAGATTTGGGTGTCTGAAAAGGAGTACACCGTATTGGAACTGAGCCGTGAGCTCTGGCGCTGGTCTGGGAACGCTGGAAGCTGTGGACAGAGGGACCGAACCCGACCTGGGGATGGTAGCCCTGCACAGGCCCGCTGGTGTCCAGGCTACCATCAACGGGTCGGGTTCGGTCGCTATGTTCTGCTGCACTGTAGTCGACCAAAATCTCGGACGATTTTAAAATTTCCCCAGACATTTTTTTAGGGTCTGATGCGCATCTGATGCGCTTTGGGCGGAGCAACCCTATCCTTTATTGTTTGTCACAATGGCAGCTATATTTGCAGTGATCAGTGGGTAAGAAAGTAGTTTGAATCTATTTTGAAGTGAGAAAGTCCACCTGAAAACATTGTCAGTGCAGTCAGTTCATCCAGATTACCATCCTGCTTTCAAATATTATTTCTGTCGGAGCCGCTAAGACCCCCTTATACTGGCGGTGCGCTGTCACTAGTAGGATTCCCTTACAACAGCAGTCTATGTCCCGGTCGCCTCCTCGAGATTTGCTGCGGCGGCTGGAAAGTGCTTTTCATGTACGTAATCGAAACTGCAGGAACCAGGATAATAAAAGAGAACATGTTTTGCCGGCAGATTTCAGCATTTTAAGTTAATTTAGGCGTTAATAAACTGTTTCAGAGGAGTGATCATAGCGCTCTGCATCGCCGCATCAGCGCTGCAGACAGCATGAGCATTCATGTGTTTTGAAGGCGTGATTTCAAGGGGTGGTTGTGGATGTTAAAAAAACAGCTTGCTGGAACTTTCTTCTACAGCACCTTTAAGGAAACTTTACCAGGAAACACGATTAAAGTCACTTTAACATGCAATATTAAAAGTAGATTCATTCTTTTTTTTTGTTTTAAAAATATTTTTCCCCTAAAACATCTACAAATATACTTTATTGAAAGAGACGTGTGAATATTTTGTGACAGCATACGAGGTGCCCTCTAACCTTCAGCACAGAGGTCATGAAGACAGAGCAGCCCATGAGCGTAAAGATCATGAGGCCGGTGAAGCGCTGTTCTCGGATGCCCAGGAACTTGGGCTGCTCTCCAGGAGCCGAGCACTCCGACTCCAGCTTCAGACTGTTCACGTGGGAGATGGAGAGCACGGTGGCCGCCACAAACCACGGCAGGCCCATCACCGAGCACACGCCCAGCATGACCCCCACCACAAACAGGTCCAGGTGGTAACCACAGCCTTTCTGCAAAGGGACAAAATAGGGACAGACCTCAGCACTCATAGGGAAACCGCGCACTGACGTAGAAATAGATCCCACCTTCAGTTTGTGCTCCTTCCTGTTGATAATAACAGCTGTGATCTGCTGGTCCATGAAGATGAGGATGGTGCAGAGCAGAGAGGGAACAAACGTGATAATGGTGGTCCACCATGGGTTGGGTCCCACAGGGTTTATTATCCAGCCTCGATCATCTCTTGTTGGCTGTGAAGACATTTTTGCTCAGCTAGGACATGCTCAAAATAAATATTTAAATATCCAAATGGTTCCAATACAACTATTCACTGTATTATTTTTGTTATTCATGAGGATCTTAAGAATATCCCCTTATTAGGTTTTCTGTGACAAAATATAAACAACCAGCTCTGCTATTCTGTACTGTGGAGGTCTTCAACAGGGGGTCCGCGACCCCTAGAGGGTCCAAGGAGGTACTGCATGGGGGTCATGAAAGTTTTGGTTGATTAGACTTATTTTTTTTTATATTACCCTTCTGCAATTTTTTCCATTAATTAAAATGTCTTTAAAAACACATTAACATGAATTTAACACACTGTAGTAAACAGTGTCATCAATGCACACATTCAGCGACACACGAGCTCTTTCAAGCTGGGCACCGTTTCATTCAGAACACCTGTCCCATCAACCAGGAATCAGAATCAGAAATACTTTAATAATCCCAGGGTGAAATTTAGTTATATGTATATATATAAACTTTAGTTATATGACCCCATCTGTAATAGACGGACTATAGGACCAGTTTGATAGAACAGAATTTCATACAATATATATAATTAGGGGGTCCTCGCTCCATCTCGACATTAGTTTGGGGGTCCTTGGCCTGGAAAACGTTGAAGACCTCTGCTGTACTGTAAGGTAACTAAAGTGTAATTACAGTATTTTATTCTGTTACATTATCTACTGCCATCTATTATGATAAATTGTGCTGTGCTATAATATTCTAATTTAAGCTTTTGTTTTATTATACCACATTTATGAGTAACAGCAGCTCATAAAAACAATTGTAAAAAACTAAAACTCTAAAATCAAAAAATCAAAGTGAGCACAAAAAAACTTAGCTGCTAACCTAATATTAAGCACACCCTAATTTATTTTAATGTAAATCAAGTTAGATGTTGTTGCCTCTCTACTATAGTTTTTAAGCTCTTGTTTGCGTTAAACTCAGGCAACCCATATTGTATATATATTTGCATGTGAGAAACTACATAATACAATATTCTGCATAATAGTTTCATTAAACCTTAAATATAAAACAATATTGCATGCATTGCAATATTATGTTAGACCCTAATAATTGCGGTAAACATATTTTCTGTAGGCAACCCACCAGTTTAACATGAGGACAAGAAAAGGATGTTAAAAGAAAAAAATATTTACCTTGAGGAAACAGAAGCTTCAATTCTGACGTTAAAAAAGGCAAAAACGGTTGCTCTATTTTACTACTCTATCTTAGAGCATTTTTATCACACACATAAAGGGCATCTTTGATGTTTTTAACTTTATTGATCCCACATTGGGGACTCTCTTACCTCAGAATTTATCCCATCGCTTTGGGGAGCAGAGGGCTGCCATCATGGGGCGCCCTTGGAGCAATCGGGGGTTAAAGGTCTTGCTCAGAGAGCCAGAGCGCAAGTCTGTGGAAGTGGGTTTTGAACTCAAAACCTCAGGATTCCAAGCTCCATGCCCTAAACACTAGGACGCCACTACCCCTTCAACTTTAGTTGATACAGATGCTCACAGATGTCACAACACTGTCTGCAGACTTGCAATTAAAAACTAGTCACAGTCAAATCCATTGTAAATGTGTCAGGCTGCAGTAAAGCCCATCAATCATTTGATCCGTGCAGCTTTTTTCTTCTGTTTCCAACATTACAAACATCTTATTGACTACACTTCTTTCTCATAACGGTGGGAAAGCAGAAGAAACACCGACAGCAGAGTAAATCCTGCCTGTTTGTTGTGGCAACAAGATTATAAGCAGGCGGCTTTATTCTTTGAAACACACATTGCAAATGATTAAAAAGTCAAAACGGGTCACGTCAAAGTCACAATCATTGGTGTTTAAGTCCAAGTAATGTCTACAGTCTATACACCACAAGTAGCTGCACTGCACAATGCTCTGCAGCCCTATAATATACATTCTTTTCATTCAAAAAGAGTGCAAAAAAATGGCTTGTAGAGAGCCAAATTTGTGGGCACTAAGGTTTTCTGTGTGTATTTAAATAATTTATAATTATTTTACGTGAATTTCATTTCTTAACCATAATGTTTTTTTTATGTAATTGGTATTGTAATTTTATCTTGTGATTTTATACTTGTGTTTATTTTAAAGGTTGCCTTTTTTATACCTGGCTGGGGGACTACCGATGAAAATTAGCACTCCTTAGCTAACTCGGGTATATTTACATTGTTTTAATGTTGATTAATGTACACGGTCCCCTTTCAAATAAACAATAAATAAATACATCACTATGCTAAAGCATATTATAGTAATATACCATAAACCTCAGCGGACAATGTGTTCATGACGGCTTACTTTGAACTTGTTGGGGACCTGCAGTTTGGGTGAGGGGATTCCAATGGCATAATCCACAAGCACCATAGTCAGGATGGTGATAAAGACCGCAAAGTCGCTGATGACAGACCTCACCTGGACAAAACAGAAATATTCTTCAGATAAAATTCATGATAAATTTAAACACAATATCTGCATCATATAAAAAAAAAAAAAAAAGCAACACGTTAAGCTATATTAGGGGCACATTTCTGTCAGTTCAATCTCTAATGTTATGAATCTCT
>NW_015150462.1:348417-351592 GCF_000732505.1 Cyprinodon variegatus | reverse complement strand
TTAGACTTTGAATCAATTTGACTGGCTGATCTGGTTAAATTGTCTTTGTAAAGTGCCTTAAGATGACGTGCTGTGAATTGCCGTTATATAAACAAACTGAATTGAATTGAACTTTAGGGGAGAGAATGGTTCAGGGTTACCATCTGCTCTGTGATGTTTTAATGTTTCAATTCCTCTTTTCCTGGACTTAAAAAAAAAGTGAATTTCATAAGTTAAAAGCAAGAAATATAATACTGCAATTTGTCTAAATCTGCATCATACAAGAAAAAAAAAAGCTGTTGGTAAAAAGAAGTTCCATAAATAATAAACAGGAAGAAATGACTGATGGTTTAGCTGCTTCATTTGAACTGCCATCAGTTGTCCATCTGCAGTATTACTGCACAGTAATATTCATCACCACCAGGTGGCGATCACAGAACACGGCTTAGTCAGACAACATCACCCCACACATTACTCTGCTGTGTGTCATCTCAATGACAACCCATAGAAACTAGACATAGAATGGCCATGCAGACTGCAGGGTTTTTCTATATCCAATATCAACCTGTAGATGGCAGCGTGCGCTAATGATGCATCAGGTGAAGCAGTCTGGATTATCACTATGCTTAATTAAAGACTTAATGGAGGACTTTAAACAGGCTCTTAGGTGGGAATAAGTGATGTCTGCTTCTACCTGAAAGATCCTCAACAGAGTAAAGTAAAGAAATCGGCTCTATGATAAGTCTGCCACCAGTTTTTCAGTGTTTTGACAGTTTCAGACAGTGAAACTTAATTAATTAAATTTGAAAGCAAATGTTTTCTTTGTTTTTTATTGAACTAGGCACAATGCTTTCATATTGGGTAAAGGATCAAGGCCTGAGATATTTAGCAGTAAAAAGATGCAAATATTTAAAGAAAACCAAGGAGAACTTGTCATTATGTTAATCACTTTAACAAGGAGCACTGGGCTAATTGCATCTCTTGCTGTTAAATTTCCGAAAGCAAAACAAATAAATCATTTCCTGATCCATGGAGGCTAAAGTGCAACTGAAGAACTCAGTGTTTGTCACCTTGGTGGGGAAGTAACGGCTCGTCTTGAACTCCTTGAGGAAGGCCGACATGAAGACTGTGGTGAAGAAGAGGACCACGCACCAGAAGAGGACGTCTGGGATATAAGGGCCATGGTGTCCGCAGGCGGGCCCCTCAAACACCCCATGAAACATCTCACACTCCTACTGGCCCCGATGTAATAGCAGATGATGGGGGAGGTGGAACCCAGGAAAAAATGTTGCTGTAATTAATGCAACTAGGATTTTTGTTTTTCAGGTCAGGTTAGCGTGGGATAAAAATGATCTGTTCACTTTCAAAAGGCTACTAAGAAGTAATAAAAGGGCCCTTTACCTTGACCTCCAGCATGGTCCAGTTGACTTCAGAGGTGGTGATGTTTCTCTCCTCCCAAAATCGCAGAGTCTCATTGCTCGGGTTCCTGGGCTCAACACAGCTACACCTGCTCGAGATAAAACAATCCATAAGCTTTTATAATAAGACTGATCATTTCATGACATAAGAGGGAATTTTAGCATATAGGTTAAATAAAGTTGGCATTTTCTGCTGGGCAAATAGTGTATGTTATATCAGCCTAAAGCATCACTGTGATCATGTGACGAGTGACGCCAAAGGAAGCGGCCTCAGAAACTTGCCAGTATTGGGTGAGTTTCTGCAGGTCGTTATGTTTGTTGACAGGATAGTGCACCCCCAAGTGGATCAGCTTCTCCAGGGCTTCATAGATGAAGATGATGCAGATCAGCGACGCGAAAGCCTCTTCTGTGAAGCGAGTGATGTAACAGACCAGCGAGCTGGCGTCTGTGGCCACTAGCAGCAGGCAGAAGAAAGCCGTCCACAGCCCGATACAGGCCCTCAGGGAGAGGTAGGACAAGCCGTATTCTCTGAGGTATAAAAACACACAAGTATAAAAACACAAGAACGGGTAGGAACATTTTTCCAGCAGAAGAAAACAGATGTAAGAAAAGAGCCTACTTGCAAAACTTGAAAAGGATCTTTTCAAAGACGAGAACAGGCCCAGTGCTGCCCAGGATGGTGAGAGGCTGCCCAGCAAAAAGAGAGTAGGCTATCCCCGTCATTGAAGCTCCAAACAGGGACTCAATGGCACTCTAAAAAGATGGGAAATGGAGATCTCGTTCACTTAGTCATACATGTACCTTTGACGGATTCAGAGTCTTTCCACTTACAATGCGAAATACCTACAGTCATGTTAAGGGCAGCCAAAAAATGAAGTACTGCAAAAACAACCTACAAATAGGTACAAATTTCTTACATTAACTGTACTTATCCCCCATATGAGTGCGCAAATAAGATGATTTGCTCTTAAAATAAGATAATTAGAAAAAAATGCACTTGATATAAGAGAATGCAATTGTTTTTTTCTTATTTTAAATGTAAATTGTCTTGTTCCGTTGGCAAAGTTTCTCCTTTACCTCATGAGAAAAAAATTACATTTAGATTTCAAGTTTTTTGCAGTGTGTAGAATATAATACAAACGGTGGACGTTTTTTAATCAATACCGCTGGCAGTGTGGGCAGGTTCCAAATCCTGCTGGAAAATGATGTCTGTAACTCCATTAAACATGTCAGCAGGAAGCGCGCTGAACTTTTTCAGGTAGATCATTAAGCACAACCGCCAAATTACTGGATTGAATCTGCTCGACAATCCTACACTGCAAAAAATTATTTAGAAATAAGTGTATTCACCCTTGATTTGAGTAGGTAAATAAGACAATTTGCCAGTAGAATGAGATTTTTTACTCAACAATGTACCTACATGTATTTAAAAAAAAAAAAAAATGCCTTATTTAGATTTCAGTTTTTTGTAGTGTATCAAGTCCATACTTTTTCCTTCCACTCAACTTTCTGAGACACTGGATTTTTAGCTTCCAGTATCTCAAAGCTATAATAGTCAAAATTAAATTAAAGTCTTGTTTATTGTTATTAGCCTGAGTTGCACCTTCTAACACGGGTGATAAGATTAATTCAACTTATACCTAATATCTATTTTTTAAGCAACACTTTCATTGTAACCAACTACAAGCTGCATTATCAAACAATAAGCATCAATTTTGGACGTAGATTATACATGAAATAAAACTATATTCATATAAAAAAAATAATGTTGCTTTTAG
>NW_015150462.1:337435-347629 GCF_000732505.1 Cyprinodon variegatus | reverse complement strand
AGGCCGATACCGATAGGGGGCCGATTATATCGTGCATCCCTAAGAATATACTAAAATATAATGATCTTATAAGATAGGATATCATAACATCTTACATAAACTTTCATATTATCTTTACCCATAATGCATTTAATTTGGAGGTGAAGGCAGTTTTTAGAGGTAGGCTGCAGCTTTTCACAATCTAGGAAGTGCAAAAAACTGTAGATTTCATAGATTCACATAATGTCCTTTTAAACCACAAGAACTGTAAATATACAGTCATTTGTTTATATTACATTTTTTTCTTTTTTTTATGCTTTTTATTACCGTTTTTCAAGGCTGCACTTGGAAAAAAAAAATGAAATTGTCTAGAGCTGTTTTAAATGAAATTTCTTCTTGTATATACTCGTGTATACAAAATGACAAAATAAATCTGTTTTAGTCTAAGTCTAACAGCTGTGGCAACAATTACTGCAAGAGGAAGATGTGATTATTTTCATTAAACCTCAGGGATTCCAAAAGTTTATAAAAACTAAAATGATAATCAGCTAAAATTGTTAGGGTAAAGGTCCGCTGTCCATTGGAAATAATTAACAAATCTCTAGTCTGATAGCTTGAAATAAAACCTAGACTAACTTGAAGCTCAAGCTGCAGTTTAGATTTAGGAAGTACAATGAAGCAGTAAATCTTACCACCCGTCCCTCTGTGGCCTCACCCAGGAGCCCTCCGAAGGTGATAACAGGAGACATGCAGGCGCAGTAAAGAAAGAGGAAGGAGGCCAGACACTGGAGACTGAGGGCGTCTGTGTAGTCGGAAAGGTAGTGAGGAGCCTTTCGCTTGATGTCCAAGATCAACCCACCAAAAAACCTGAAATAAATGGAAAAAGGCTCTATTCAAGATCCATGCAGAAATATTATAAATTAATTCTGTATGAAATATATGTTCTGAGCATACAAGGAATACGCAGATATAGGATGGATCTATTAAACTGAAGCTATAAAATACCTGTGGTGACATGAGACACCTGGTTATAATGAATGGACATAAACACATGACTACACCCTGACGGCGTTGCCATGCCAACTCTTTTTGCGTTTTCCAAGTTCGTCTACCTCCTTTTTTAATTTTACTGCAGCACCGATACTATTTGTTGATGCAAGTGTGGATGTTTAAGAACCAAAGTTTCTTAAATGATGATAAAAGCAATAAAGCAGGCTTTATTAATTTCACAAATGTTATTTATGCCCAGATCAGCAAATAGAATCATCTCAGAGTTGATTTATTCATTTACCGAAAGCTCTATGAAAAATTGTTATTTAAAAGATCAAATTCTATTCAAAGAAATAAAAATATAGTAGCTCTGCTGTTAATTTAGCTACAGTCATAACTACCCTGAGAGGGATTTCTGTGACTGAGTGTCTAAAATCAGAGCAATATCAATGCTCTTTTTACTTCTAATTCTTTACAGTTTAATAAACAATAACATTATGTCATAATTCAGAATTGCTAAAGAGCCACACAACACTGAAACAACACTCTATTAACAAGCTCTACTCATTCTTTTTCTATCAGGAGAGCAATAGAGGCGTGTAAACATGTTAGCGCAGTGCAGGTGGTCATTACCAAGCACTATCTAGTCCATCTTCTGTTATTCCACCAAAATAAACAAAGGTAAACAAGGCTAGCGCTATAGTGAGCCACGACAAAGTGACCCCATGCCGCTCTGGTTGCAGTCTCTCCTGGTGCATCAAACTGCGATGGTGAGGTGCCATCAGAGGATGTTGCCGTGACAACGTTGGGTGGGCTCTTATGTTTATTTCAGTCCCGAGAGGCAGAGAGAGACAGTGGGTTTAATGTAAGGAGCAGGAGATGAATGAATGAGGGGAGATTCTGCACCGCAGCACACATCAGCTCAGATTAAGGAAACTTAATACACTGAATACCCACTCTGTTGTTTCAGAGAGGAGCTATAAACCTCTAAAGCGGATGACAGCATATAATTTTATTTTAATATCATGCAAAACTCTTATTTCAAGTTTACATCAAAAAGTTATGATAAGATTTCTTTGAAGTGCCTCCATGATGTATGATGGTGCTGTCCTGTTGGATAAAACAGTGTTCATGCTTTAGCTAAAGTTTTCCCTCACAGAGAATCAACTCACTCCCCTCTATGTCAGCTTCCACACCCATGCAGGTACCTAAAAAAGGAAAAAGTTTTCTAATTTATAAAGAGACTGATGAAATTGATTGACTTTATAATGGAGACCTCTGGAGGACAGGGTTTGTTTCTGCAGTCGTATACAATTTAATTCAGTTTATTTATATAGCGCCAACTCACAACACATCATCTCAAGGCACTTAAGAGACGATTGAACTAGATCATACAGTCAAATTGAATCAAAGTTTTCTATCTAAGGAAAACCAGTTGATTGCTTTGACTTATTGACTCAAATGCAATCAATTACACCAAGCATGCTTGTAGCGACAGTGGAGAGGGAAAACTCCCTTTTAACAGGAAGAAACCTCCAGCAGAACCAGGCTCAGTGTGAGCGGCCGTCTGGGGTTCAAGGAGACATACAAGAGAATAGATTTTTTGTGCTTAGATATATAGAGCATTATCCCTCTGGAAAGAGTAGGGTAGGCAGGATGGATTAATGTTTTCGTACATGTCAGAATCTGACCCTGCAGCTGTAATTCTTTAGACACAGATTTATCCTGTTCTTACCACACAGCAGGAGTACCTAGTCTGGTCCTCTGCTCCTACATCCCATCTGTTTAGTGATTCAACCACAATGTCCATTTCTTCTCAGATATTTGAGTGCAACAAGGCAATGTTGTCCACAGAATGTCTTCTCACTGGACAGAGTGTTTTGGACCGTCCTTTTTAAACTACAATGCTGGTTATGAGAGATATAATTCCAGTAGATTAGAAGTTTTATGACGTATTTGGATGAGATAGCAACCATGCATTGTTTAGGGTAATTTGAATCCATTTTCTTCCCATTTTTAGGTAGGTGTATGGACAGGTAGACGTGGCTGTGGCTGCAGCAGCATAAGGATGACTGTCTGGGAAGGATAAGGGGGGTTGGCATTCTCTTCTTAATAAAGAATCTTAAAAATCATCCTCCTTCTTAAATGACCCCATACCATCCCCTGTAACATTTTATCACTAAATGTATAAACTTTAACAGTATTATTAACAGTAATGGTAATAATATTGCCCTTTCAACATTTGGTGGGCTGTGCGCCTACGAGTAGCCTGACCAAATTACGGAGGCCCAGAGGGCACATGCGATTTATTTTTAACGTCAGTGGCGTATCCAGCAGAGCAGGGGATGGTGCTCTGAACAGCATCACGGCCAAGCGGCACAGACAACGCGATTTGAGGGACTTCATTTTTATTTTCAGGTAAGCTGAAGGCTTATAAGTATTTGTCATACCTGCATTTGTCCCTAACCATGTAGGGGCAGTGATAGCCTGCAGTTCTACTGAAAGGTGCCTTGATCAGAGTCAATGACCGGCGTACCTGACATGTACAAACCATACCATGCATATTGCTCAAGGTTAATAGACTATATTAATTAGGCTATGTATGCTTCCAAAAAAAAGAAAAAAATTACACCATCCCAAACTCGACTACTGCAGAGACCCAGTGGGGGGTGATGGGAGCTTTTAATCAAAATGTATTTAAACTCTTTTTTTCATTGTTTGAGTTCTAAAGTACTGATCATTTTGTCATGATTAGAACCTTAAAAAGAATGTGGCATCTATTTGTTTCTTATGTCACCAAGCAGGCAGAGTGATGAGCAGTGTGGAATGATGGGAGTGTTGGCCTAGTGGGTAGAGCAGTGCGCTTGTGCTCTAAGAAGGTTGCAAGTAGCCGATTCAATCCCACAGTCTGCACTTCGGCTCTCTGAGCAAGACCCTTAATCCCACACTGCTCCCCAAGGGGATGGGTTAAATGCAGAGAGTTAATTTCTCCATTTCAGTTTCATGTTTTCAGAATGGGATTTTATGTACTCTAAGTCCCTACATCTTTTTAGCCGAAAGCCAGAGACAAACTGTGCATGTAGATTGTCATATAGCGCCCCCATGAGGTAAAAAAGTTAGTTTTTGTGGGACCTATGAAGGGTTTTATATGAGCTAACATTTAGCATTGTGGTTAATTCTTAAAAACTTTTTTTGTGTCAAAGTGAATCCAAAAGCTAACATTTCAAGCACTGGTGAAGGTTTTTATTTAGAAGAA
This sequence comes from Cyprinodon variegatus, assembly GCF_000732505.1. Classification (NCBI taxonomy): domain Eukaryota; kingdom Metazoa; phylum Chordata; class Actinopteri; order Cyprinodontiformes; family Cyprinodontidae; genus Cyprinodon; species Cyprinodon variegatus. Next base: position 343,404 of record NW_015150462.1, on the reverse strand, counting down.
GTGACATAAATCTACTTTGAGGTTAAAGTAAAGTAAACTTTGTAGGATGAACTGTATACTATAGTAAGTTAATCATTTCTCACTCAATTTTAAATTTTGGATTAAAAAAACAGAATTGTTTTTACACTGGAAAAATGATCTAGAAATAAGTAAAAAATGTCTTAAATTAAGTGTATTTACCCTTGATTTGAGTAGGTAAATGAGATAGTTTGCCAATGGAATCAGTATTTTTACTCTTAAACTATGATAATTAGATAGAATGCACTTGTGTTTTCTTATTTTAAATCTAAATTGTCTTGTTCCATAGGCAAGATGTCTTTTTTATCTCCTCAAATTATGAACAAATGCACTTATTTTAAGAAAAAATTACTTATCAAGATTTAGATTTTTTGCAGTGTGTAGACATTCAAAGCATTTTCTTTTTATCCCTGTCATATGAATATTCAAAAACATTTAAGGGGATGAAATCTTTTCCATCAAATCAGTCTTTTATATGATTTACCACTTCGGTATTCCATGATGAAAAGTTAAAAGGTCTTACGGAAAAGTGAAAACAACAGTAACATTAATTCAAGAGTGTAAAACGCCTAAATGGGACCATATTTACCTTAATGGTTGGATGAATACAATCATTACTTTTAGAGAGCAGTAAGGAAATAAAGTTGAAAATCCAAGGAAAAGTATAAAAAGAAGTCCTCTGTCCAACATTGAATGAACTATAAATCCAACATTAGGATTACAGAGAATTATATATGAAGATATTGACATGCTACAAAGTATTATTCATTAACCATGAGCTTTTTGTTTCATTTAAGCCATGAAGAATGACTTTGGGCCTGCTGTGTGGTCTGCATCATAAATTAGCAGTTTGTAAGCAGTGATGGAGCCACCAGGCGACAGGAAGATGGACACAAACAAGAGCTTCCAGAAGTGACAGACTGCATGCAGTAAATGTTTCTGTTTCCAACACTCACCTCCCTGTGCGCTGGAGCTCAGGGCCACCATGTCCTCCATGTGCCTCTGACTCTCCAAGATCCGTCACTCCGTTGGGAACAGGGGGGATCTTTCTCTTTTCCTGCGCAGTGAACATCACTGTCAATCAACTGCTGGTTGTATGCCAGCTTCAAAGTGCACTTTGATCTGTTCTATGATGAACACAAATGGACCTGCACTCATGTGAAAACAAGATGGGAGTCCTACAACAGCCTGAGGGTTTTTCCTAAAAGATACATTTTAATAATATGGATCATTTGAAAAATATAAATGGATAAAAGCTGAAGGAAATACTTTTTTTTATGTTATTGGAGGAATTTGCTCAAATGAACTCTGTAAGCATTAACCTCTTAACATCCACCTCATTTTGGGTAATCCTCGCCTATTTTACATACCCAAATAAAAAAGCAAATAACTTGGGAACTGTAAGCCCAAATTACATGCGCAATGCATTATTAGAAAGCTAACAGCCTCTAGTTTCTAAATATATAAATTAAAATTGGGTAACTAGAACACAGACCAACCTGCATCAGTTCACACAGGACTCAAAGTTGGTTTTTTTATTCTCGGAAATGATAGGTCTTTTTTGAACAGCAGTAATAAAGACATTTTTGAGCAAGAGCAGGTTTTATTCTATTATATTTGTTCTACATCATGTCAACCACAAATGCAGAACATTTCAGACCTCTAGCTATAACAGTTCCAGAGCTGTGGGCTTTGGAACTTTTGGTGTCAGCTTGGAGCTGCGCACAATGGCTCCACCTGCTGGTAAAAATGTTACCGGCGGAGTTATTACCCCCACTTAAGGTTTTAAGGGGTTAAAAAGAGCTGCCAACAGGTCCAGGTGCAGCCTAACAAGTTCAAAAAATATAATATCCCCACTTTCCACTTCTGCCACCGCTGAAATGAAAGCATTTACAGATGTTTTGGTTCTTTTTTTTTATTCATTCTAAAAGAGAACATTTTCAAACAGGTTCTGATCATGATTTTTTAGAGTACAGGAGAAAAAATGCTTCACCCAGCGCACCTTACATGGAGCAGATACCAACAAACCTAATGATCATTTACCTGAGAGGGAACATTCTTAGGAGGCTCTATTCTGATGGAGGGGTCCCACTCGCCAGGAGGTAAAACAGTCACCTGATCCAGAAACTCGTCGATGCCGGCCACCAGATCATTCCTGTCTTTGGCCTTATAGGCAACATCATGGAAAATCTGTAGAGTGACATCAAACATATATGAGAGTGTGGAAAACTACATTGGCAATGTGCTCTGCACATTTAACACAAAAGGTAAAGTCATTCTCCATGGAGTATTGTTCACACACAGGTACACTGCAAAAACGACCTAGAAATAAGTAAAAAATGTCTTAAATGAAGTGTATTTATCCTTAATTTCAGTAGTTAAACAGGATGATCTGCCAATGAAATTAGAATATTTACTCTTAAAATAAGATAATTAGATAATATGCACTTGAAATAAGACAATGCAATTGTTTTTTCTTATTTTAAATGTAAATTGTCTTGTTCCGTTGGCAAAGTGTCTCACTAACCTCCTCAATTCAAGATAAAATGCACTTATTTTAAGAAAAAATTACTTTTTAAGATTTACATTTTTTGCAGTGTAAATAGAACTGCATCAATATGTTTCCACTTTATCGATCAACAAGTCATATCAAAACAGAGGGCTAGGATCTGTAGTGTTAGCCTCACTAGTTCTGTAGAAATCATCTTGATGGGGAGGAAAAGTTTATTGAAAGCAGCTAATTTATGTTGTTGAGAAATTCATAAAAATGCTGTTAAAACTATACATAAAACTTAAAAATTTCAGATTAAAATATATACAGAAATAAAAAAAAAAAAAAGGACATTAATCCAGTAAAATGACTGAGATTAGCCTTGAGCAAATGCTTTGTTGGACATTAATCATTGCAACATTCCTACTGCAGGCTTTAATGCTCGATTCAGATTTTCTTTTTTAGAAATACGATTGTTTTCCTTGGTTGCTCCCATTTCCAAATACAAGCGACTTCTATGTGATCTCCTCTGTGACCTGCATTCATACAACTTAAGTGTCCCTCATGCGCAGTAGAGGATGCAGTGACATCACAAGTAGCGATCAAGCTCTTTATTTACGGAAGTAAACATGGATTGTAGCGCTGGAGCATATCCTGCTATCTTTAATTTATTTTCCAACCGGAGCCAGCGTATTAACGATGCATTCTTTTCCACAGGGTGGGGGGGAAATAAAAAAAAGAAAGACAACCGTCCGCATCATCGTCCTCCATGTTTGTTCTTTTTTTTCCTCCTTCTGCATAGCAAGACGCAGAATAGTGAGCTTTGTCGAGTATTAATGTCGTACGGGTGGGATGACCAATCAGACACAGGCTGCAATTGAAAATATCAGAAACGTCTCGGATTTTGGACCACATAGCCAAGTGGCCTAGGTTGCTGTTATGACAAGATCAGATATAGGTCATTCATTGGCAAAATAACAAAAAATTATCTGATAATAAATAAAAACACTTCCAGCAGTCCAAACAGGATTTTTCTGACATTTGCCTGCTTATAAGCTTTAGCCTTTGGAAAACATTTAGGAGGAAGTGAAAAAAGTCCAGTGTTACATATACACTAAATAACTAAAAGAACTCGAGCTTAGCAAATTCCAGCATGAAACCATAATAGGATGCCTACTGGGGATGTAGGAATGATATATATGTGCAATTGGTTTAAGTGAGAATTTTCCCTTTGACATAATATTTTAACATCTGCTGTTGAAGCAATTAGGAAGAACAGATACTCTGCCACTAATTGGCAGGACTGGTAAAATCACAAAGCAGAGTCAGTTGCAGTTATTAGCTCAAGCCTCCAAACGTTATTTGCATGGTAGCTGATACACAGAAAGCTTAATGCAATGTGACAAACGGTCACTTTCTTTGTCTCTAAATAAAGCTTGGGACAGAGAGGATTATTGAGTGGAATTTGGCCCTTTGCCTTACTTTAAATATCTGTTAATACTCAGCAAACACCTTTGGGAACATTTAGGTGCTGACCCCTTACTGTTCCAAGGTGACTGAACATCAAGGTTCCAAAAGGACTTGGCATGAATACCAGCAAAAGCCAATGAGATCTAATCTTGATCCCACGAGTGAGGTTCTACAAAAAACACATGAAAGTTTCCTAGATTTCCTAGATAAATAACTTAAACTTTGTGGAAAGCCTTGCCGTTACGTTTCAAGCTGTTATGGCTGCAAACAGAATACAAATAAGACGCAACTCCAGATTAATCTAAATATCATTTCTGTTGTGGCTTTTAACAGTTAAAAGGATTCAAAGCAATTTAAAGGGGGATAATCCCAATTTTCATGCAGTGTATAAAGGAAGACAAGACAATAATCTTGACAATAAAAACACTAAAATCATTTAAATATGAATTAAATATGCTGAGATCTTCATCAATGAAATAAATGCTCTGTTTTCCTAAAAATACTACATAAGTATTTTTCAGATCTCATTCATAAAACATTGCTTTTCATACAATATTGTAATCTGCATGTTTAACAAAAACACAACTACTAATCCTTAAGGGTCTTTTTATGGCTACTGAAGGTGTCAATTTAATTGATGTTATTTTCCCAGTAGTCAGACTGGAAATATTAATAATTTATTTTGGAGAAAGTAAACTGTTGCCCTGCAGGAAGTCCATCTTATTCTGTATCAAATAGGTTTAAATTCCTGAGCTATTCTCATTTTTACAGCATTAAAATCTCAGGAAAAACTAAGAGCAATTGTGCTGATCTTTCACAATTATAGGTGGAACCTGACATAAATCTGTTTTGTTAAGTCTATAAACATTTTACTTTGTTTTCAGGGTGGCCTCACCTCATCGGTCATCAGCGTAGCAATAGATCGTCCAATTTCATGATACTGTGGACCTTTCCCTAGAGGCCCAAGGAGGATAAACAAGAACCTGTGCAACAAAAGAGACATTTAGATCTGAGGCAGGACAAAGTCCAAATGAGAAACACAATCTGAATGCTGCTGGGTCACCTGGTGGTGATGGGAACTTCAGTCAGGCCATTGAGAAGCACAGCGGGAGATAAGCGGACGAAGGCCACCACAGGGCGGTCTAGGAATTCCAGCTCTCCTACCAAGACGTTGGATGCCTCCGCACCAGGAGGGATCTTCTTCATGAAATGGAGGTCAATCTGTGTAGCGGATAAACACATAAGATCAATGTTTAGATGATACACGTTTAATTAAATGGATAAAAACAGGTTTTACATGCAGATCTGACTCGCATAACTAAGGAAATCTTCATCCAATCCTGCTTGATACCAGTCAGGTTACCTTTGTGAGAAACTGGTGGTGATTATTTCACACGTAATCCCAGACTGAATAAATATACAGCACTTGTTATGTGTTCAGCTCTCAGTGGCCAAAGATAAACAAGAAGAACAGTAGTTGTTCTGGCTGCTCACCTTACTGAAGTCCACGGCGCTGTTTTCTCGGCTGACGTCCTGTTTACCCTCGTTGTTGGACGGCTGGGACTGAGGTGAGACTGTTTGGCCTTAGAGAGAGCATGAAAATAAGATCAGTTTCCACAAGAAATGCTTATTTAAACCAGACGATGCTCTCCTGTGAGTAACTGCATGGCACAGTTTGATCCAGTGGAAAATAAGGAAAGCATTTTTCTTTGGTGCTCATTGGTGAAAATCTGTATCCATTAGCAAAAACAACATCTCTATGTTTTATCAATAAGCCATCATGAAGTAGTGCAGTGACAGTCAGCCATGTTTCCTGACTTATACCTCTGGTTAAAAGTGGTATAAACAAGACTGTAGCTATGGAAGAATACAGACACTGCCTGTCCATTAATGACTAAGATATAAAGACCACATGATTTATTACAAAATCACCATATAATCCTAAAAAGTAATAAAGCTCAAATACATGACTAGAAAGCATAAAGGTCAA
>NW_015150462.1:333329-336159 GCF_000732505.1 Cyprinodon variegatus | reverse complement strand
TTGCCATTCCGACACAATTCTCTACAACAATTTTTTTTTTTTCAATGCTACACTTGGCTAAGCCGCTTCGCTTCTTCTTGTTTACTACTGGTGGTTGGCTTTGGTCGCAGTACCGCCACCTTCTGCTCTGGAGTGTAAACGCTTCGCCTATGAGAAAAAGGAGCAGCGCATGAACCGAACGAAACACATGCGAATCGAACAGAGACAGTGGAACCGAACGGTTCGGACGGTTTTCATAAACCGTCTAAGAACATTGTCAAAGTGTATAAATGCTCTTCGCCTGAACACTGCAGCTACTGCCTTTACTTATGGAGAAAGCTCTAATTACTGATCTGCAGCTGCTGAGGGTCACTAAGCTTTTTGTTGTGTTTCATCGGGTCTGCAGCGATGAAGACATCTTGTGTGGGATCTTAAAATATGCGTTGACCAAACACTCAACATGCACAAGACTGTATTGCCCTATAGGAATATTTCATTGGGTGAGGCAATCCTAAAGATCAGACTTTCAGCCCCACTGTGAAGATTTTATGGTTTTGTGGTGAGAAAGATAAACAAGAAAGGCGGACCTGCTGTTACATCAGCATGAAACAGACTGAAGTATGACAACAGTAAACAATATGAGTGATTTGACTACTGCAAGGTCTGCATTTGTGTCTGTGTGTGTGTTCACCATTCTTGTCCATGGAATGAGGCTCAGACTGCTTCTTGCCGATGTCGGCGAAGGAGCGGACGATGGGAATGCGGTTGGCCAGTTTCTTCTGGTTCTGGTGGTGGTGCTGCTTCAGCAGGGCCTCGCGGATCCTCTTCCGGGCCTCCTGACCCAGAGAGCCGGACCCCTCGTGCTGATCCAAAACCATGTCTGAGGAATGAGGTAAAACAACAGAATAGATGCATAAATGTGCTTCTACTGACAGCGTCTGCCCCTGAATGACGGCCAGCAACAGTAAGCTGATCGGTGCAGAAAAGAACTGATTTAACTGGGCCAGATAAGGTTTTGTTCCGTCGCACAGATAAATATCCTTTGCTGACCTTAAAAACAGACAAGCTTCATGATGTTTGAATTGATCTAGGTCAGTCCAACTACAAAACTAGATCATTTTATTACAAATGTTAAAAACAGCGATGCCCTGCTGATGTTACGGCTGCAGCCAACATGATATAAACATCAATTGTTAAACCTGTGAAATACAAAGAACGGTGTGCAATAGCTGGAAGGAGAAAGGAAAACTATAAATCATTTCCATTACGGATGACTCTTATTATACTTTACTGCCATTTTGGTCTATCCTTCTTGAAGAAATTCTTATATCCATGTCGATTTGGATGAAGAAAGCCTTTAGACATCAATTTTCAAGTTTTGCACAGAATATCCATTTGATTTAGGTCTAGACTTTGACTAGGCCATAAGATCCTATTTAGTTGCACTGTAATTTGTGGTTGTAAGGTGATAAACTGTGAGAGCAACATCTGCGGTGTTTACCTGCGATCTCCTCTAATGAGTTGGCCCTCATGTCCAGCATCACAATGCCATTCATGATGCAGCTGCGTAGCTCAAACACACTGTGCAGAGACAGAGTGGCTACGTAGGGTTTACTCCACCGTTCACCGCCATCTTCAACATCCTCTTCAAACTTCAGCCACCTGGAAACGCATCGAGAGTCTTATTGCCATCAGTAATTCAGACAGGAAGTGGATCAAATTCTCTGCTGCTTTAGGAGAACGAAGCTACAGCTGGTCATGTCCTGCCCGTACGCTTGTCTGCAGCGGTTTACCTTGCAGTCTCTCTCCATTCGGCGTCCTCACCCTCTCTGAGGCAGATTTCGTCCAGCTCGGTAAACAGGGCGTGTGGGATGTGATCCTCGTCGGCATCCTCTGTGCCCAGAAGAAACTGCACCCTCTGTGCTGGAGTGTCTGGTGCAGAAGTTAACGACCAGTAAAGAAAGAAAAGAAAAAAAAAAGAAAAAAAAACAAATTACCGTAGTTGCTTAAAGGTTACATCTGAGTTATCTCACTCCTTTATATATATATATATATATATATATATATATATATATATATATATATATATATATATAGGACAAGGGCAGGCTGCGGCGTGTCATCGGTTCTGCACAGAACATGACTGGCTGCAATCTTCCATCTCTCCAGGATCTGTACGCCTCCAGTTACTCTGAGGCGTGCAGGGAAGATTGTGGCTGATCCCTCGCACCCCAGCCACAAACTGTCTCATTCACTTCTCTCTGGCAGGAGGCTGCGGTCCATTAGGACCAAAACCTCACGCCACAAGAACAGTTTCTTCTGTTAGGATAATACTGATTGATGATGTGTGAGTTTGTTAAACCTTAATATTAGCTGCCTGTTGCGTGTCAGAACTGACATACAGTATATATATATATATATATATATATATATATATATATATATATATATATATATATATATATATATATATATATATATATATTATGATGTGATCATTTGATATGTTTTGTGTATCTGTATAATTTTAGAAGGACCCCAGGAAGAGTAGCAGTCAAATTACTGACAGCTAATGGGGATCCAAATAAATAAACAATAAACAATATTGTGTGTAGTACAGGGGTCTTCAACGTTTTCCAGGCCAAGGACCCCCAAACTGATGGCGAGATGCAGCGGGGACCCCCTAATTTTATATATTGTCTAAAATTGTGTTCAAACTGGTCCTATAGTCACTGTATTACAGATAGAGTCATGTAACGTAAGTAATTCCTCCCTGGGATGATTAAAGTATTTCTGATTCCTGGTTGATGGGACAGGTGTTGTGAATGAAACGGTGCCCAGCTTGAAAGAG
>NW_015150462.1:319775-331664 GCF_000732505.1 Cyprinodon variegatus | reverse complement strand
CTGAATGTGTGCATTGATGACTGAAAGACATCTTCTGCCTCCATTTATCTGTTTACTACAGTCTGTAGAATTCATGTTAATACACATTTAAACATTTAAATTAGTGCATAAAAATTGCGGGGGGAATACATAAAAAAAAAAAAAAAGTCTAATCAGCCAAAACTTCCAAGACCCCCATGTACTGTAGTACCTCTGTGGACCCCCCAAGGGTCACGGACCCCCTGTTGAAGACCTCCCGTGTAGTATATTGTATGTTTTATATTGTTTATAGCTATAGATTCTGTATTCAGTATGTATGTCTGATTTGTCTGCACCATCAACACCACATCAAATTCATTGTAATTGCAAACCTACTTTGCAATAAACTTGATTGTGATTTTAAATCTGAATTTTTATCATGAAGCCAAAATACACATGACTGCCACTTACTATAGGAGGGGGATTCTCGTCCATCTTCACCTGTGGAGTCCCTCTCCTTGGACCTCTTCCTGTGTTTGTGTCCATGGTGACGGTGACGACGACGGGACTTCCGGCCCAAAGGAACATGGACTCCAATGTAGAGAGTGCGGTGACCTGAAACCAGGAGGGTACAGCTTAGAAGTGGTAATGTTCTGACATGGTATACAAGTTACATGAAGATAAATTAAACATAAAACAGGAGCCTGAAAAATAAAATTAGAGAAAATAGTGATTATGTAATGCTGAGATAATTATTGAAGGTGAAATGATTCATTTTGCTGCTGACAACTAAAACTTTACATCATCTTATTGTAAATTATTGTCTTTTTCCCTCTTAAAAATATTAACAATCTTTTGTTATAATACAAAATAAATGCTATAAGCTCTTGTTCCCCCCCCATCACTTTTAATTCTGGTTTATATTTTTCTCGATCTGTCAGCATTTTTCTTAATAGCAGATTTCAGCAGCATTTATAAGCAGAGTGTTGCCTGTCATGATTCTCACCCTCATTCAAAGTGTGACCTGATGCCAATCTGCTGCAGTTTCGACTGACGCTAAATCATTTCTCAGGCAAACAGTGGAAAGGTTAGTCATTCAAATTAAACTGAGTCAACCTATCCATATATCAGCTGTCAGCCCAGCTGATCAGCAACAGGCGATGCCATTAAAAACCTCATTCAGTTTAACATGTTCCATGCTGGTTGGTTTTGCAACATACAAAATTTAAAAATAAAACATTTTTTAAAGAAAACAGAAAAATGCCAATTAGTTCAGAATCTGGTAAGAATCGGCTGCTTTCCTGTATCTTTCAAACTGCTGAATTGACTAATTACAATGAGGCTTATTAGATTAAAATGACCTTTTAAGAACGATCTTTTGGCAGGTATTTAAAATACTGTTATTAAGCCCCTTTTTGCATTATTTTACTCTTTTATCTGATGTAAAATTCTAACCTTAATTGTTGCATTCATGTGGAAAATGTAATTAACGCAAAGGTCTGTTAAGTAATTAATTTATAACATCTGGTGTTACAGAAACGAATTAGCTTTGAAATATTTAACTCAATTTATTTTTTTACTGTTGTATATATTGTTTTATTCTTTGTTTTATGTTAAAAAAAATGTATAAGATGAGAAAAGTTCCTCTTTCCACAAAAAATTATTTTATTTCAAAGTCGCTTGTTTACAGACCTATTTACCATCTAAACATACCTTTAATAAAATATTAGACTTCGACACACATACATATATATATATACATATATATATATACATTTACACTATATATGTGGTGATTGATTTAAGAGATAATGTCAATTAGCAAAGTCAGAAGGAGCAGAAATGCAAATAAACTGTTAAACCAAGGTGGAAATCTAACAGAAATCAGGACATAACCTTTGTCAAACTGAAAAAAAAAAAAAAAAGAGAAATAACCTAAAAGAAACAAAAGATCAAATCAATGCCTGGGGGATATTTACTTCTTAAGCTTTCTTCATGGGGTTTGTTGCAATGAAATAGTGAGTCATTTCAACATGAGAACGCCACAATCTATTAAAAATCTATAAACATATGTTTTCACACTGCTGAGCCAAAATGGCTGCCAGCTTCTATTCTTTCTCTTCATTTGTTCAGCTAATTATGTCAACCTCTGCCCTCTTCACACCCAATCACACCAGTAAAAACTGCACATACCCAGAGAAGAACTATTTATTTTATGATTTTAAATTTCAGCTAACAGGTAAAACTTAAATCCAAAACATTATTTGATTTTAAAGTCCATTTATTTAGCCACCTTTGCAGAGTAACATAAAAGCACGCAAAAAAAAACAACCAATAAGGCAGGGGATAAATGTTGATTTTAATAGAAAACTATTGGAAGTTAGAGTAGAGCTCAGGGTTAAAATTCAGGGTTAAATTTACAGAAAGAACAGATTTCTGTATTTGCTCTGAATAGATCAACAATAATATAATTTAATTAAGGTGTGCATTTTACAGTTTTAAAACTATTTGGAGGAATGTATTCTTCACTATACTTAAAATATATGCTTTCTATAGTTAGCTATAATATACTAAAGTATTTTATACTATATCAGATTTTATATCCTATCTTTAGAGCACTGAAAATTTCAAGCTGCTGATTTCCCTTTCAGTCAGGATCCTTTACCCAGTGCTGTGACACAAACCGGCAGTATGTAAGAAGCAAATTTAAGAAAAAAAAACTGGATGAGAAAAAAAAACTGCTGGGATGAATGCCACACATAAGCAGACCCTGAAACAGTGTCTTTCCACAGGTGCAATGCTATTAAGAAAGCAGACATGAAGCCTCAATTAAGGAACAAACTGCTGCCTTCAGGCCTGCTGTGCTTCTAATGAAAGACTATTTTCCTTTTACAACAAACTGAAATTGATTTGGAAGATTACCCCGATAATTAGAGTCATTTTCATTTTGGTATAATACAGATAATGAAAGCTGTAGTCAGAAAGGACATGGCACAATGTCACCATTACAGCCTCTTTCTAATATATATATACGTGCTACCTCAAAACACATGCATCCACAGGGCCAGCGTAAAAATAATTTGAGTTGACTCTTTTCTTTTATTGCGGTCGAGCTGCTGGAACACCATTTGTTCTTCCTGACGGCCTTCGGCTCCGTCTGGACAAAACAAGGGCACTGGACGCTGCCTTCTACGCCGTATGAGGTGCCTTGCTGTCTGACATCATGGGTCAGATAATGAATAAACAACTGACTTCCTCCTCCGTCTTACACAAAATAAAAATCTGATTTCAGACGAGCAACATCCAACGTCTCTTACTGCTGAAATATTAATTTTTAAAATCAAAATAAAAGCAATAAAACAAAAGTCTGTCTGTATATTCCCGATGGACTGCAGTTGTTGACTTTGACTAGGACATTTTTTAGTATAAAAAATGTTTTTAGCTGAGAGTGCAGCTGTGTACTTTCAGATATGTGCTAAAAACTAAAGCACAATACTGCCGACACCGTGTTTCACCATGAAGATGGTGTGTTTAGGGGTGCGTATTGCTTCCATCCAAACTGCATTTATCCTGACATAACCCGGATGTAGAATGCTTTAATAATCTGATGGTAGGTTGCACTGGATTTCATCTAGGGGAATTAAATCAGCAAGATAACCTTTGAACCATGTATCATTTTGGTTCCTCTTTATAAAAAATGCACCATCGGATGTTAGTCTTTCCCATTGGATCTCAATTATGTGCACTAAAATTAATGGTTTTATGTGAAAAATTCTGTTAAAAAATGTGTGGAAAAATGATAAAGTTCATGCTCCAGAGTAGAAACTGCTGATGATTAGTTAATTAAAGTATTTGATCACCATCTGGGTTTCATAATTCCCATCCAAACAGTACGACTGGCTTAGTTTGTATTAAATACGCAGGGAGACAAAGTTACACGGCATTACTGAGTACTAAGCACTGCAAGCAGAGGTTTAGAGTTTATCTGACCCAGATTTTACAAGCTGCCCTACCTTCCTGGTTTTTTTTTTTACTGGCAAAAGCCAGTTTTGAATTTATAATAACGAGAAAATATAAAACATCTAAAGCAAATCTAAAAAAAATAAGATAAACTCAAATACCACATCAAGAAAAAATTATTTTAGTAAAGACTATGCTTTAAAAATGCCTCAATTGATTGTTAATCTCCAGGGTGAAATATCAGCTTGACCGAGCGCGGTTACATCACAGAACCTCAAGAGAGTCACTGCAGCAACGTTCACCAACAGGAATAACAAAATAGAGGTTAAGTGAGATCATGTACAATGTCTAAATATATTTGTCGTCAGGGCAGACCTGATGCTGACAGAGCTTGTCCTACAGTAGGTGGACCAATCGGCGACAAACTGCTCTTAGCGTTGAGTAAATTATGCATGTGGGAAGTAGTAGAAAGAGGACAAACCAACTGTGCATATGCAGCAAATTTCACAATCAGGCAGTTTTGAAGCAGATCAGAAGTGATGTAGAGGAGGGATGTGTAAGAGGAGGGTTTATATGAGCGCGAGTCAAGACGTGTGTGTGTGTGGTGGGTTTTATAAAAATAGCTCTCCTCTTCCAGGCACGAACAACTGCTGATGTCATACGATGTTTCCTTTTTTGTCTTTTTTTTTCCTGTTTCCAGCGGAAGCTTTTTGTCCATAATATCCTTTAGGAATTGCTCACATTAAGCCCAATAACATGACTATATTTGTCTTACAGCAAAATACTGCTAAAATAAAAGACAAAAGTTTAAACATTTCTTTTAATAAACCAAGGTTTGAAGTCTATATGTAATAAGCCCTTGTAGATCAGTTAAACTGAATGGATGTGAAAAATACTCTGATCAAAACAGGAGTGAAAGCCAATATTCTCCCGTTTTTCCTCCAAGATAGGGACTTAAACACTGGAAAAAATCGAAATCTAGATAATTCATTTTTTCTTTGTTTTTGGTAGGTAAAAGAGATATTTTGCCAATGGAACAAGACAATTTACACTTGAAATAAGAAAACACAATTGCATTGTCTTTTTTCAAGTGCATATTATCTAATTATCTTATTTCAAGAGTAAAAATACTCATTCCACTGGCAAACTATCTAATTGACCTACTCAAATTAAAGGTAAATACACCTAATTTAGGAAATTTCAACTTATTTCTAGGTCGTTTTTCCAGTACAAAAGTCTAAACGATTACCAGTTTTTGCTGCAGGCTGGCTAAATGGGACAACCTGCTATTCCTCCCAAAAAAAGAGGGCAGGAAAGTTAAAAGTAAGACTTGTTAATCCTATTGTAATTTCTGTCATTTAGCCCTACATTGGATCAACATAATTGTGCATTCTCGTATCCAATAGAATCTCTAGATGCTTGTAATAATTGTATTGATTTGCTTTGGTTTGCCAGATTTCCGTTGCTCCTTCAAGGCAACCACACAGTTAAAAGTGGGATGAGAAATGCATAATGATTTTACTTACACTCTGTAAATATCTGCACACATTAGATGATCATATACTCATTAGTAACGATGAATACTCTTCTCACAACACTTTCAAACAGAGAAGGCTTCATCTATTATGAAACTGGGCAGGCCTATTTTTAAACTAACGGTGCAAGCAGCAGTTATTATTATGGCTAGAAGCTGACATATTTTTGAAGCACACTGACATCAGAGGGTTTAGACACCGTCTTGATGCTGTGTGAGCCTAACAGGGGCAGAGAGACGCTCACTGGAAAAATTTACAGTTTCTAAGAAATCTTAAATCCCCCCAAAAACACGTGAAAATCTTTTGTTTTTCCTCTTTCAGTGGCCAATAGAGACCACTCACCGAAACTAAATAAATCCCCTCTCCAGACAGTTTTATGTTATTAGACCAACTGACCAAAAACAGGTCAATTCAGCTAAATCTGTGCCACTAATTACCAAATAAGGCAGTTAATTACCTTCGAGTTCTTCCTTCTCAAAGTTGGTGTTGAGCATAGAGCGTGTGCCCCCACGGTCCACCACCGCCTCCTCATCAGTTCTCTGTAGGAGACACAAACAAGGAGTTTTTACCCGGCATACGGATTATTTCATTAATGTAACACCTGCTGTGATACGGTTTAAATTCAGGATGTGGTAAAACATTGCAGTTGTCCTAAAAACTCTCTAAAGCCTCCTGACAAGATGTCTACTCCTCATTAGAGAAGCAAGAGATGTTACGTAACACCACATACACACACACGGATATACCGACTGCCTGTCTCAGACAAACCTGCCAAATAAAGCTTTCATTTAGGGTTACCATGGCAACACCATGCCACAAAGAGGAAAAAGCTACAGTCACATACAGAGTACCAGAATATGCAAGCTTTATGATTCGAGGTGGTTTAAAATCAACATATATTGGTGTTACACCCAACAGAGGTAGCTCAGGTAGCATCGTAGCTGGAAAAACAATCCAGAAATAAGTAAAAAAATTCTTAAATTCAGTGTATTTACCCTTAATTAGAGCAGGTAAATAAGACAGTTTGCAAATGGGATGAGTATTGTTACTCCTAAAATAAGATATTTAGATAATATTCACTTGAAATAAGACAATGCAGTTGTTTTTTTTCTTATTTTAAATCTAAATAATCTTGTTCCATTGGCAAATCGTCTCACTTTCCTCCTCAATAAAAGAAAAAATGCACTTATTTTAAGAAAAAATGACTTTTTTTAGATAC
This sequence comes from Cyprinodon variegatus, assembly GCF_000732505.1. Lineage (NCBI taxonomy): Eukaryota > Metazoa > Chordata > Actinopteri > Cyprinodontiformes > Cyprinodontidae > Cyprinodon > Cyprinodon variegatus. The sequence goes on along the minus strand of NW_015150462.1, from coordinate 324,992 downwards.
ATTTTTTGCAATGTAGCTCCTTTAATGCCTTAAAATCAGACAGAGACTGTAGCAAACAGAAAGGAAGCAAAGATTAAAGAGAAGTATCTCACAATTTGAATAACTTTCTGTATCTTTAAACTCTTAATATATGTCCTTGACTATTTACTGAAAAGCCAATAATTCTGAATATATATCTATACAGTACACGGAAATATATTGAAATCTAAATAAGTTATTTTTGTCTTAAAATAAATTTCTTGAATTTAGGAGGTAAGTGAGACACTTTGCCAATGGAACAAGTCCATTTACATTTAAAACAAGTAAAAACAACTACAATCTGTTATTTTTAAGTGCATATTATCGAATTATTCTCATTCCATTGGCAGATTAAGGATAAATAAACTTAATTTAAGAAATGTCTACTTATTTCTAGTTTGTTTTTGCAACGTAGAAGGAGGAGGCCTACAATCTTGATACAATTTATTTATATCCTTTACACACAGTAGAAACGATCAATAAAGAAGTAAACATTTCTTAAATTAGGTTTTGTGGGTAAGTAAGATGATTTTTCAATATAATGAGCATTTTTTACTCTTAAAATAACATGATCAGACACGCTGAAGAAAATAATACAACCGCTTTTGGCATGTACTTCATCATATTTAGTTACTTTAACACAATTGTCTTATGTCCTACCCTGCTAACATGAAACAATTGCATTAAAGTAACTAAATATGATGAAGTAAATGCCTAAACAGTTGCATTATTTTTTTTTTGTGTAATATGCACTTTAAATAGGACAATGAAACTGTTTTTTCTTATTTTTTAATGTGAATTGTCTTGCTTCAATGGCAAAGTGTCTCCCTTATCTGCACAATTCAAGGAAAAATGTACTTATTTGCAGAAAAAATTGCTGTATTTAGATTTCAGTTTTTGCAGTGCATCCAACAGCAACTGAGATAAATGCTTTATATGTTTCATGCTCAGTGAATGTTTCCCTTAGAAAGATTATTGGTCTTGATTTCCTGTCTAAATAATCATTGTCTCTCTGTAAGTACCAATCACAGACTCTTTAGAGAATCATTAGTAAGAGACAAAGTAGTGTTTTTAACACTGGAGCTTTCCTTAAATATAAGCAGCTTAATTTGTTCCTTTCCTGCTTATTGTAACTACAGCCTATGGGTCTGACTAAACTTCTGAGGCACTGCATGTAATTCTAACGGCACCTGCATTCAGAGATGTACCTTTTTTCTCTTTATATTTTATAATTGTGACAATGGAAAATCACAAAATATGGAGTAATGTCTTCAAAAAGAGAAATAGGGTAGAATCCACGAACCCATTGGAAATCAATAAACGTGTATGTAGACACATCAGTTCAAAATAAAGCAACACTAACACCTTCCCAGAGTCCTTTGTATGCAGTTGTAATCATGCTAACTAAAGCAGCGGCAGAAGCGACACCTTTTATTGACTGTTTCCATCGAACTGAAAGCCTTAATGCCTGCAGCACTGGATGCCAGCATCTCCACACCATAGAACTGGGAGACCCATCATGGTGACATCATGTCACTCTCTCTTCCTTTGAGTCTGTGCGTCTTAAGAGGTAGGCTATTTCAAACTTAGGACACTATAAACTAAATATTGACATAAAAAGGTTTAACTGTTGCTTTTGAATGCTGATGGTGGTTAATAACAGTGGTCATCGGAATACTGCTTAACTGAGCAAAAACACAGTGTTTAGACCCTCTGTTAGAGACACACACACATAAAAACCTCTCTGTTTTTTATATTTATTGTGCAGTTATCACATCGTTTTGATAATAATATCAAAATATGTGTTTTTATCAAAATTTTTTATGTTTAATTATGGAGCCTAGGCAGAAGTTCAACTGAGGAAACCGCTCTCCTATCCACCTCCAGCCCCTCCTCCAGCATCGTAGCTAAAACTTCAGAGTTTATTCCTCCTGGACTCTTTCTGCATTCTGTGTCTCATTTCAACCGGTCCGGCAGAAGACCGCCATGAGTCTGGTTCTGCCAGAGGTTTCTTCCCAACGGGGGGTTTTTCCTCTCTACTGTCGCTTCATGCTTGCTCATCATGGACAGGTTCTCTTAACCTGTGTTATTCAAGCTGGACTTCCAGCTTCCAGGTCCCTGAGTGAAGCTCTCCCCATAAAGCTCAGCAGACCGTCTCTCTAACCAGCAGTCTACAGACTGACCGACTTCATCTATCTCTACTACACCACCAGTTTCACTCCTGGGGGGGAAACAGCCCTATTCTTTGCTCCTGTTCATGCATATCTATCAAAATTCAGCGCTATGTTTCCTGCCGAGGTCTGAGCGCCAATGACCAAGTAATTGCATCAATACATTCCTTCTAATTGTCTTTTCTCTTCGTGTGAGTTTTTAGATTAAAATAGCAGTATAATGATTGTGGATGTATTTGGAGAAAATAATCAATTTCATTTGTGTTAGGATGATCAAAATTTTATTGTATGTTTTTCCACAACACAAACTATTTCCTACTACCGGTACTCTTTATACGAGTTTTTCATTTTTATATATAATAACAGTCCATTAGGTGAAATAAAGACTGATAACCATCCATGGCTGATGCTACACCCTTCTCCTCCCTGTCCCACACTAAGCTTTGCCCTGTGTGGTATGACAAATGAGCCAGAATCTCCTCCCTACAGGTCCCAGCTTCTATTTATAGTCACCAGTTTTCTCCGCCTAACGTAGCTGACCCAGGACCAGCAGCACGACAGCTCACCAATCTGGACTGAGATTAATCTGGGAGCAGTTATGACGGGATAAAACCTTGTCTCTGACTGTGAGATCAGCGGTGAAGGGCCCTACGTGGTGGAGAGAATTAACTCTGCTGTGTTTCTGTTCGCTCGTCGGTGGAGATTTCAGAGCGAATGGGAGCACTGAGCACGTGACTGAGACTCCAGGGGAGCTGGGATGGGAGGGGTGGAGGAGGAATATAATGAACAGAATGTAACATGAACCAAATTCAAGAGCATCACTGTTTACATTCAAATGTTCTAGTTTTCTTTCCAACCAGCTTATTTATCTTCAATCAAAAAAAAAAAAAAGAAGATAAACTGGTTCACCCAAAGCAGATCCCATTTGTAGTGCACATCATGTACTTTAAATGCATACTCATACTGCAGGCTGTGGTGTGATGGGGAGGAGCAGTGTGGATGAGTGAGCAACACAGGCTTCTGGCCGGAACATGAACTGAAGACATGGGGAAGCTCTAACGTCGCAAAGTATTAAGATTGAGTGTTTGTACTTATGCACATGTATGCATAAACATCAATCCGGCACAGTGATGGAGTATGAGCACTTCTTCAAGATAGCTGAAACTGCGTTTCCATTTATGAACCACACCATATCTTGTGTTATTATAGTGTATTTCAAAAGTAGTTACTTTATTTTATTAAGATTTGGTGAAATAGATAGAACACAAAGTGGTGCAGAAATGAGAAGTGGAAGAAATATCATTCTTCTAATTTTTGACAATGGCATCCATCTGTATTAAGCTTACAATCTGCCAGGCTAAATGACAGATTAGATGTTTGTGTTGATGCTCTGTGTCCCTATCCTTCCTGAAGTAGAACCTCAACCACAGTCTAAACTCTCTAATGTTTCTTTTTCCTTTATTCTTTCCCCAGTAGCCTTATTCTTACAATCCTCCTGTAAACCAGACTGTTACAGGAGCTGCAGATCCCTGCAGAGCCACCTCTGTCTGTTGATTGGACAACTATCAGTCTGGTACTCCACAAATCAAGTCTGTGGTTTGCTGGAAGGTGAAAATTTAGGACAACACTTACTGACTAGTATTAACTAGTAACTGTTCATTTGTTTTCCTAAATGGCCCTTTGATCCATTAGTATTTATATAAAATATAAACAAGACAGAGAAATCGAACTAAAGTTGTGTATTTTGTCTTAATGCAGCTGGGAGTTCCACATCCTTGATCCCAATATACGAGCCGTATAAATACGTTCCACACGTCCGTACTTTTCTGACATTTAGCAAATGTGTTTTTGAAACGTGAACAAGCATATACAGTGGAACCCTTTTATAGTGGTCACAGATATAGTAATCAAACGCTTATAGTGTTCAAAAGGTTTGGGACAGAATCATTTCTATACGAATGCTGTTTAAATAATTTGTTTGTAGTAATCAAGAAATCCGCTTATAGTTTTAATTTTTTGCCATTTTATGAATGCTACACAGCCAATCAGCTTTGAACCACACCTCCCCGAAAGCAAATCAGCATCCAAAGTTGATCTTAAAAGGCCTCTGATCCGCACTTAGGATCTGCTCTGTGCACAAACGGCGGATGCGCTGTGTGACTTCCTTCATCGATTTTAGCTAAAGCGCCATCAGCGTGTCGTTATTCCCGGACTCTTACTGCATTCTGCGTCTCATCTGAACAGGTCCGGCAGAAGAACGCCATGTTGAGCCTGGTTCTGCCAGAGGTTTCTTCCCAACGGGGAGTTTTTCCTCTCCACTCTCGCTTCATGCTTGCTCATCATGGACAGGTTCTCTCAACCTGTGTTATCCAAACTGGACTTCCATCTTCCAGGTCCCTGAGTGAAGTTCTAGTATCAGCTCACGCAGTCCACTGGATCTCCCCATAAAGCTCAGCAGACCGTCTCACTAACCAGCAGTCTACAGACTGACCATCTTCATCTATCTCCAATCCACCACCAGTTTCAGGCCTGGGGGGAACAGCCCTGTTCTTTGCTCCTGTTCATGCATATCTATCAAAATACAGCGCTATGTTTCCTGCTGAGGTCTGAGCGCCAAACACAAAGTAATTGTATCAATAAATTTCTCCTAATTGTCTTTTCTCGTCGTGTGAGTTTTTCAGATTGAAATATTTTTTTTATCAGTTTTCCTGTTTATGCTATGGGCTCAGCTTTAATTTTGACCAACTACAGTATGTGCTCTCTTTTATCCTTTTAGACATAAAATCTGGCTCATCTGCTAAACCCTTTCTTTCATAGACAGATGCACAAATGGAGTTAGTTTACAGTTTTGTTTTCTAAGACTTCAGGGCTTCTATGTTAATTTTTGTTTCTGCTTTGTCCCCAGTTGGCTTCGGCAGAAGAAAGGGCTTCAAGCGGCTTGAAATGACGTGTTGTGAATTGCTTCCGATATAAATAAACTGAACTGAACGATAAAACTAATCAATACTGTCATCTTGAACAACAAATT
>NW_015150462.1:309599-318527 GCF_000732505.1 Cyprinodon variegatus | reverse complement strand
AAGTACCATAGGAAATCTAAGTGGCAGTCAGCTCCTCCATTCCTCAAGGGAACACCTCAACCTGGGTAAACCCTGTCCGCCCTACAACGAGCAAGTCAATTACTGGAACAACCCACACCTACTGGATTCAGAGAACAACACCTTTTCTGGAAACGTGAGTCCTGTTGCCTTAATTCCCTTTTGCAAATCGAAGCTCAAATTTCCCACTGAGCCTGAACTAACCACAGGAACTTTCCCTTCATTTTTCAGTCCCGGTTCGCCAGTGTTCAGAGCAGCACTTGACCCATCTCTACCAGTTCTCAATAAACCTGGTAAACCTTCCCCTGGTCTCTCTGCTTGGTTTTCTGCATGTGGGTCAGATCTTTGCATAAATTAATTCATTCATTGTATTTACTGCCAATTTTGAATCAAACACTGAACTTAAAAACTAGCCATCTCTTTTTCTACCCTCAGCCCAGCTACCAGAGTTTTTACTTTTTTTTTTTACTCAAAGAATATCTTAAACCTGAAATGAAGCCTATATTACATTTTGTTTGGGTTTTTTTTTTTTGCTTTATACTTTTTTAAATGCCCACTAGCATGAGCAAGGACTTAGCTTTGCTTTGAACAAGCTTTGACCCTAAAAATGAAGTTCTTAATCATAAATATTTATGTTTCAATTTCTTTCAAGTCATCTTGCTTTATTTAGGTAACAGTTTCACAGGTATTTTTCAGAACATGATTTGCAGACAAGCCATAGTCTGTGAAGGAAACTTCTGAGTTTAGTGTTATCAACTATTTCTGAAAAAACAAAATTTTATTTTAGTTCAGCTAGCATTTCTAAATTTCTTTTAGGTGTATTACTGTCGTATAAGTAGCTGCTTTTAACTGCAGGTTTTTTGGGCCTACATGGTTGATTTGAAGTTCATATAAATGTCCACAGTATTCTGTGGAGGTGCCCTTTAAACTGTAAAACATTAAACATTCTGGGTGTCATCCCAAAAACGTGTGACATTTTTTTTTTACCCATTCCTCCAAACAGAACAGGTAAAACTGGGTCAGTTTTGAAAGCCATCTTGGTCTCACGCACCTTTTCTGACTCTCAAAAACATATACTCTGTATCCCTTATGTAACTTTGTGGCTCGTTTTAGAATATGACTGTGGTTAAGCGCCCTTTGCATCCAAACTTTAACCTAGTTGTTGTCTTAAGATGTTTCCCTTAATATCATCACAAAATGTTCTTTCCTCATAATAATACTTATTTTGTGGAGTCCAGCAGTCCCTTCTGCAGTATAATACCGCCATGGTAGGGATGATGCTCCAAGGCTTGTGAACTTCCCTATTTTTACAGATTCATTAAAACAAAGTTTTTTCAAAACAATAAAGTGAACTTTACAAAAAAAAATAAAGCTTCAAATCACCAGCTTTATAGTGTTATGATGTATGAATTTCTATGGACGACAATATTATGTTACGTCACAAAGACTTTTGATATGAACCAATTAAAATCTACTAACAAGTCAACGATAAATATACTATATATCTACCTAATTTAACATAATCCTTAACATCTATAAATCAGAAACTTCAAAACTAAAAATATATCACCAGTTTACATTCCAACAGTTCTGTTGGAGCTAAGATATCCGAAAGATTAACCTGTGAATATAAATTATTCAGATTTGCATTGCTGTAAATTGATCATCTAAATCGATAAATCTATATAGATTGATGCATTTTTACATAACTAGAAAACCATGGGAGTGTAACAATAAATAGAGCCTTATCTTTATACGTTGATGAAATGATCAAAGTATGTCACTGTATAGGAATTTTAGTTTACACAAATGCCATCGGAGGACGAATGAGGGGAAGATGGAGCAGGAAATGGACAGGCGGATTGGTGTGGTGAAGAGAGAGCTGAGCCAAAAAGCAAAGCTCTCGATTTAGAGGTCAATCTACGTTCCTACCCTCATCTATGGTCATGAGCTTTAGGTCATGACCGAAAGCACGTGATCCAGGATACAAGTGGCTGAAATGAGTTTTCTCCTTAGTGTGTCTGGACTCTCCCTTTGAGATAGGGTGAGGCGCTCAGTCATCCGAGGGCACTCAAGAGAGCTCAAGATACCTTTCATTTAGAGCAGCCAGAATTTTTCTTAAAATACTCCTTAATGATGAAAACACACAGACTGGTTTCTAATTCCTATCTCCTTTGAGCTTCAACCAGCTTCTTCATGGTCTCTTACATTTGTTCTGGGGTACATTTGCAGATTTCCCACAAAAACAAGCTTATCCATAATAAAACAAATATTTCACTATTTTGGCATTTGGCAAATCAAAACTTTTTAATCAGTCCTAAATGAGTTTTACCAGAAAAAAAAATCTTAATTAATGTAACATGATGGGAAAAGTTACTGGTAAATCTTTTAAAGTGTATGTATATATTTGGTCCTTAACTGATCCCAGAATTAAAGTTGCCTTAAAATTGAATAATACCACTGTTCGAGTCACAGAAGCCATCTTTAGACTGATGAGTTAGCCTGTGGCCCATCAATTTAATCTTAAATTCTTATCTTGATTAATATTATAAAGAGCCATAAGAAAAAAAGCACATTGATAAGATGAAAAGAAAGTGACTGATAGTTTTAAACATGTTTCTTTAAAGCTCATTTAATAAGTACAGTGTGCATTTGCATTTGTAAATGTAAAGTTTGTGCACCACCTTTTAAGAAATAAAAATTTTGAGGTTGGCTTACAGCAGCATTGCACATCTCCACCTTATATATTTGTTACTGTGTAGATGTTTTCAGGGTGATGAGTTGTCTTCGCTCTACCATTCATCAACGTTGGGCTCAGACCACCTTCATTTGCTGCACCTCCAGAGCTTGAGGCAAAAAAACAAAAGGGACTTGTTTTGTTTTTATACAACTATGGTTTTATTCTTGCTATTTTTCACTAAGGGTTAGATTTTTAGAGTGAACAACTGGAGAGACAGTCAATACAGGATCTACATACACAAATAGGCTTCTATTTTTAACCTTTTAATATCCACCTCATTTCTGGGAAATTCGCCTATTTTGCATAACCAAATGGAAAAGCAAATAACTGAGGAACTGTGAGCCCAAATTACATGTGTGGTATGTTGTTTGAAAGCTAACACCTTCTAGTTTCTGAATATATACATGGAAATTGGGTGAGTAAAACACCCAATAAGCTGCATCAAGCCCAAGCTGCATCACATGCTTGCTTGTTGTGGTTGCTTTGTCATGCTACATTTCGACATTCTGTTATAATTTTGCTTTGGTGCTCGCTATGTCCATAAAATTAACTAGGTGGTTGAATTGTGGATAATCTAAGCTTTCCAACGATGTCTATATGGGTAAACATTTTACCAGAGTAATTTTCATGCATTCTGAGTTATTATTTGTAAACGTTTGAGGTTAATGCAAATAACCCAAAGCCATCTAATCTGTGTTATAAGCCCCAAAACCCATTGCTAACATAGAGCATACATTTTTTTTTTAAATAATTGTCCCGTCAACAGATCCACCTGAACTAACGAGCTCTGCAGCTGCTCCAGAGTTACCACATGCCCGGTTGCCTCTTTGCCTGGCTTGTCAGTTTATCATGCTATTGAACTGAGCGGTCTTTAAGGTTCCCTGGCCTTTGTTTTGGTTTGTTCTCTATATTACCTTCTCACAATAGCTGAAGTTGCACTGAGAAAATTGCACGCAACTAATCAGGTGAGCTTTGTAGGTAGTTGTTGGTACATTACTTTATTCTGGGGCATCAGGGTTAAAGGAGATTAATACAAATGCACAACTCTTCAAATAATATGAATAACCATGTATCTTTATTTCTCTATAATTGTGCACAAATGTATGGTTTAAACAAATAGGATGTTCTGTCATTATTAAATTGCCTTTCCCAAAGGCATACTGAACCTTACAGGCTTCCTTCCAGGAATCTGTGCTTGTTGTAACATTGCTCACTGGTAACAAGATATATGACCTCTTTTCTGTGCCCTTCAAAGAGCTCCCCTGAGGCTCCATCAGCAGCAGGGTTGATGAATGTTTACAATTTTAGGCACTGAGAAATAGGACAGGTAGAGTGAACATAAAATCCTACAGAATGAAGCATTTGTCCTCCATCATGTCTGCAGAAGTAGCCATGCAAGTGGCACATCCCGCTCTAAATACAGTTGCATAATGTCAATCTCTTTAATCTCAATCTGCCTTAGTGGACGTTCTGCAAGTGTTAAGAGCTACGGTGATTGTTGTAGAACGCAAAGAGGGAACACGGATTATCAGTGACAAAAGTACGAGATCTGCGATTGGCTGACAGCTTCTGTTGTCATGGTTTTCATCCCTACAGATGGCCGTGGAAGCCGTGGCGATGGCAGCAGGATCAGCTCTGGTGGCATTACAGAGGAGGGGTATGCACAGGGCATCAATCAACACCTCTTCTCTTGGACAAGGTGAGAGACAAGGTGTCGGCGCTGGCTCCGATGGGGGAAAATAAGGTGCTAAGATGATGACTAGAATCAAGACAGACTTGTCATCTACTCATCAAACAAGACTGACAAGATCTATCTAGATGCAAAAACACTTTAGCAGCACAAATCCAGCTTTAAAGTTCTGTGTTCAGCATCAGAAATTAGGGTTACAGAGTACAGCGGAGAGAGAGAGAACAGTATAAGCTCCTCTTGTTCCAGAATGACAGTCCCATCTGTCAGCTAACCTCAACTAGAGTTTTCACTCGCAGATCATTTGAGCTTTCCTACCTTTAGAAAAAAGAACTTACCCTTTATTACATTATAATACCATCCAGATATTGGCAACCTGACTCTAGGTGATGCCAATAAAGCTACAAAGATATCTTGATCTCAAAGAAATAGTTAACTAGGGAACTTTGGAACTTAATAAATACTTTTTAGACCATAAGTAAAACCAGTATCAAGCATCGTATAAAAGGGACCAAAAAAGGCAGAGCAGGGAAGACCTACCTGATAAATAAATCCCTTATTAAGATCCACCGAGATCATCTTGTTCCTAAAAGGTTACAACCGGATGCCCGCTAACTCCCCTTGTGCCTGCAGCAGCAGTTAAAAATGAAAAGCAAAGGCTCAGGGCCCGAGCCTGTATGTGATCTCTGGATGTTTGTGCCTGCTGGACGAAACGTGAGGAAATCTCCCTGTAGCACAAAGTCAGCCTGTCTGTCTGGACGTCTCGGTCAGACCCTCTCCTTCCCTCAGCCGCTCTCATCAGCCACTCTTCACATGCTGGAACGCGGAAGCAGCCCCGCTCCCAAAAGCCCCGCAACATCAGCGATCAGAAAGAAAGTAGCACAGCTCCAGCTCCTGTCTCCAAAGGCTTTCATCCAAGGCAGCATCAAATGTTTCTGACAAGCGTCCATCCGCCAATCCCCCCCAGAGAGATTAGCGCTCTGACATCACCGAAGCTGCACCGTGCTCCGCTCTGCTCTGATGACTCCCTGAGCTATGAGGCTGGGTTGCATTACCCAGGAGAAGTCTTAGGTCACAGGAAGTCGAGAACACCAACCTGCCGGGGGGACTCGCACAAGTCCTGGTGCACCTTCCCACATCGAATCACGGCACATCTTGATCACAGGAGGCATTGACTGGCGTATGCTGTAGCTGCTGCAGTCCCACTGATCACTGCATGTGCACATTCGGATGCTTGTGTGTGTATGTGTGTCTGCAGAGCCTACCTAAGGCATAGAAGCTGTTCTCTGGCTCTACTGCAATGTCAGCAGAACAGAGATATGGTGCTAAGAAACTATCTAGGAGAAGAAGCTGATTCCTCTTTATGCAGTGAACTGTCTTATATTACATGTCAAGTAAAACCCAACTGTTTCAAAGAACCTAAAACAACTATTTAATCCAGTTGGCTAATAAACAGGAGCCTTGTTTCATTCTATGCTCTCTCCATACTTGGATCGCCTTCCACTCTACTGACACTGTGATAATCAAGCATGGAGGCGAGCAAAGCAGCTTCTTTCTGAAGCAGGGAGCCTTCCTTTTCTGCCTGCCAGTTTTGTTTTAGGGTCAAATCTCCAATTCTGATGGGTTTTCACGGCGATTCGAGAACACAACGCTTAACAGAACAAGCCGAAGCAACGAAAGCACACTTCCTCTGACCGTTCCCACCGATCAGCTGCAAGCCGGACATGCATCCTGTTATGATGACGGCACTGGTCAGGGTGACCCCGCACGCTCTGCTTCAAGCAGCAAGTAGACCGTGTCAAAGAAATGCTGGATAGAGATCAGTAGAGAAATAACAAAAATGTAGCATTAATTAAATCTGTATGTTAAATGAATAAAACTAAGAGTTGATGTAAATCGTGCCAACAGCCTCAACAGTACCCACGTTTACAACAACTCTGAAGAAAAGCAGGCCCTCATTATGATACTACCAACGCCATGCTTCTCAGTTAAGGTGCATATGATGAGGAATGCTGTGAATTTTATAGAGACCTGCATTAAGGACATTTTTTTAGTTTCAGACTCTTAATTTAGTAAATCACAGGGAAAGGATGAAAAAAAAAAGAAATATGCTGTAAGGGGGTGCAGCTGGCACAGCGGTTGGTGCGCTAGACTCATGTATGGAGGCCTTAGGTACAGTGGCCCTGAAGTGCAAACTGCAACTACACATCTAAAAGCGCAACTACATTAAGGAAAACAAAACTACATAAAGCAAAGCGCAACTACATTAAGGAAAACACAATTACATTAACCTACCGGAAAAGGTAGGTACCAGTGGGAAACATGAGACATCGCTGATTGGACGACGGCGCTGTTTGACCCTTGAACCGGAAGTTGCATCGTCTGAACAGTCCAGCTTCTTTTAAGTGTGTCTTCAGTGTACGCAAACTAACAGAAACTTCGTGATTAGTCTTGAGCATATCCAGTATCACCTCGTACGTATGTCCTGATTCAAAATATTCCTGGATAACAGCAGCTATGTTTGGGGCGCCGACAATATCCATGTTTTCAAAAGCCGCAGCAGGCAGAATGACTTCCGGTTCAAGGGTCAAACGGCGCCGTCGTCCAATCAGCGATGTCTCATGTTTCCCACTGGTACCTACCTTTTTCCGGTAGGTTAATGTAATTGTGTTTTCCTTAATGTAGTTGCGCTTTGCTTTATGTAGTTTTGTTTTTCTTAATGTAGTTGCGCTTTTAGATTTGTAGTTGCAGTTTGCACTTCAGGGCCACTGTACTTAGGTCCTCAATGCAGGCGACCCGGGTTCAAATCCGTCCTTTGCCGCATGTCTCGCCCCCTCTCTCATTCCCCCTCTCAGTCAACCAACTCTCGAAAGCCTCAAAAACCAAATAAAAAAAAAAAAAAGAAACATGCTGTAAAGAAACTTCATCACAAACTTCCACTTCGAACTAAAGCACTACCTTCTGCTGGCATCTTTTCATAGACGCCAAGACAAATGGCTAATTTTAAAAAGTAAAGGAGATGTGAGTAAAGTGCTGTAAAAAACATTTCTAAGTCTTAGCCAGTTAACAGCATCTCCTTAAGATGGGAAACAAAGAGCTACTGCATAACTCCAAAGGTTAAAGGTCAGCTTTTCAGTCCAAACAATTACATATTTGGAAGCAAATTCATTATACTACAGAAATAATGCATCTGGGAACAAATCCAAGGCTGGAGAGTGAGTAATATGTTGCAGCTGCTACAAGATGCTAGACTGGATATATCTATTAGAGCACTAAATGGTGAATAACTTCATTTTTTATGAGCATAAAATGATAGTGATACTCTTCTGTTCTACTTAAATGGTGGGACATAAAGGAATCAGGCCCAGTTGAAGCCCAATACATGATCTTCACAAAAAGATTCCTTTTCCCACCATCATGAAATTAGATAAAAACATTTCCTGTTTGGGTCAGTTTGGCTTCTAAAATTAGTTCCATTTACTAAATGCCCAAAAACTGATGAGTATCTCATACAAAGGTTTCATGTATTTATAAAACAGTTCAGTTTAATTTTGTTCTTATTAGTGAATTCAATTAAAGGTTTAAACATGTGTTTAAGTTGATTCTTAGATAAAAAATGTAAGAACATTTTATTTCTCCTCTGGGCTCTTTGTTCAAACCAGAATAGCCCAAATAGGCAACATTTCAAAAGCTTAATTTTGGTCTTTCTTTATTCGTGTAATTTGTGGAGGGATGCTCTGTTAACAATCAGAGACTCACCTGCAGGTAGTAAGTGTTACGTTCACACCGCACGCGATCTCAGCAGCAAAAAAATGCGTGCAGCTTCATTTTTGATGCTTGTCCACATTAAGGTCACATGAGCCTCAAGAGCACCTTTGACGCTGCTGCAGTGCGTCGTGTAAAATGTGTCCAGATGCATCTGATGCTTCTGCTGCTCCTGTGTTCAATCGCAGAGAGTAGCTTTGCTATATCTGCTGCGATAAGTGGGTTTTTAGGGGGTAGATGTTAACGTTTTTCCAGGTATGTGGTACAAAACCGCAGGCATTAATAAACTGTTTCAGTGGAGTGATTATAGCGTTCTGAATCAGCAGTGCTGTGTCTGTCTCCCTGCTAGATCCCAGATCAGCTTCTCTGATTGGTTGATGTGGCGTGTGGAGCAGCAAAAGTTACATTTTTCCATCTACAGCATGTCAGAAGCTCATAGGCGCTGCTTTAGCTGCTAAAGACGCACAGCAGGGCCTTTAGATACGCCTTGATGTGAGTCAAGCTTTGACTCTTTATGTAAAGCTGCTCCTTAGCTGCTCAAAGCACGCGCAGTGTGAACATAGCATAATGGTGTAAGCAGACATCCCAAGTTCCAAAAACTAATTTCAAGTAGATGCTTATTGACAGATAGGCACAGGTTTCACAAGCAACCTCCTCCACACACCCCCTTTCTCTTGTTGTGCCTGTGCGATTGAAGTATTTCTAATCTGCTTGCATT
>NW_015150462.1:301983-308861 GCF_000732505.1 Cyprinodon variegatus | reverse complement strand
TATCCTGTGGTTGATGACTGCAGGTTCATGCTCTGTACTGTGGGTCTGACTGAGACCCATCAGGTCTAAAGCGTTATTTGACTAGAGTTGAGGAAGTAAAATAGAGCCGTTCTCCAGGACTGGCTGTGAGGCTTTCTTCTACTCTCACCCTGGGAGCTTCTTAAAGCATTAATGTGCTAAAAGCTTTAACTCCACTTAATTCCTCTTATTGAATGAAGCCAGCCTGCTGTGGATCCCAGATGCATTGTGGCATGTAAGACCACTGGGATTTGATAATACAGGTGTGCTAAGCAAGCTGGCTAACAACGGTTAACAAGCAAACGATGGACAGACCACCATTAAAACAGTGCCAAAATAATTTATGCTATGGTTTTTCTTTTTTTTAAATTAACTTTAAACAAATAAAAATATGTCTTGCATCACTGTATACTATGTATACCATATTAGCACATAGTAACTATATATTTTGGGGGAGTGGCAGCCTAATGGTTAGGGCATTGCACTTGGATCCCAGAGGTTCTGAGATTAAGCCCCACTCCCACAGACTGCAACTCTTGGTCCCTGAGCAAGATCCTTAACCCAACACTGCTCCCCAAGCAGAGGAGCAGTGTGGTGGCAGGGGGATCCCTTGGGCCTGCATTGGAGCCGAAGTACCAAAGCTCATCAAACTGCAGTTTTTATGCAGTTTCACTGCAGTTCATTGTCCCATTGCGTTCATGTTATGATGTGGACCCAAGGGACATAAACTCAGCAGTAAGACATAATACAGCAATAAATCTACAACAGAATAAAAAAAAAAAGAAAAAGAGAATGGCCTAGTCAAAGTAAGGACTTGTGCTTGATCATAATGCAGTAGTGGGACAACCAGAGTGCTGTGAAACCTCAAATACCAGCAGTAATCTGTTCTAAGTGCGGACAAAAATTCCCCCAAACTGATGCAGGCATTTCTGCTGCTATTATGTAAATTATCAATTTATTACAGAAATACATCAAATCACTCTCGGTACTTGGTGTATAATGAAGCAAATAAACAGAGTCTACTCACCACATCCTTACTTTCTTGAGAACTTTGTTCCTGAAAGTCAAAGAAAAATGAGACCAGTTAGGAGTCGTCTACTGGATGTATATTATTTCAAAGCATCCAAACCTCCTAATATGATTCTTTTAATGATGACGCCACAAATCCCATTCCCCCCCCCCACCAGGATGTTATGCAACAAACCAACAGAGCAGTGGATAATTTGGTGAAGAAGGAAACTTTGGAGGAGCTGCAAAAATGCACAACTCAGGTAGGACATGTGGAACACGATAACTATTAGGGATGCGATCCTTACGGGAAGAGCGGCAGGAGGAGGAGCCATGTGAAGACAGAGGAGACCAAAAACTTTCCTTTTAAAGTCGTAGGGAAGGGGCTGTTCCAGCGGTTGCAGTTCCGAATTCTCCTGAATGGTGCTTGACTTTACTTAAGTGAATAAAGTGAATGTGGTTGGTCATTTATCAAGGGGGCGGGTTTCTTGTGGTGGAAGGTTCGCAAGCAAGTTTGGTTGTGGCCGGTTTGTCGGAAGCACCTTGCTAACCAGTTAGCAACATAGTGCTAGTAGGTTCCCAATGGGAAATTCCATTGGGACCAAGTAGCACTTAGCAACGACACTCTCAAGGAACGCTATGGACAGCGGAAACACGCAAGAGGAGGAGAGTTTAGTGTCGGAGGTCGTGGATGAGTCTCCTCCGTCATACATTTTTTATTTAGAGGAGGAAAGCGGGGACAAAGTTTATGTAGAAGAGGATGCCAAGGCGGCAGAAGCTTGGTTTGGTGTAGAAGGCTTCCAGCCGAACATGTTTGAGCCCTTGCCTCGCAACGCTGCCAGTTCTGTTAGCTCTATGTCTGCTGAAGACACAGACATCCATCCCCATGAACACTGGGAAGGAACTCAATGGGAATGGAAATTACTCTTATTTCAACTGTTGCATATATTAACTGCGACATATGAATCAAGATACTATGACGGAAAAAATTTGACTGACAGATGACCGTTGATATATGATTGGCCGAATTTAGGTGAACAGGATGACGTATAACTAACTGGTCTGCATAAGATAAGGGGAAGAAAAAACACAGATTTTAAGACAGGATTTTTTTTTTTTTTTTTATAGAAATGTTCTAACTTTTGGGACAATATCGTCTGATAAAGAGTACATTTATATACATGTTTAAGCCAGAATGATTTTCCATTTAAATATGACTTCCCTACGACTTTAAAATAAAGCACTACATGCGACAAGACAAAAATTTCTTTATAATACATGAAATAATATGGTTATAGTGCAAAAGAAATAACATCTATAAACGCTAATATAGCCTCGAGATGTATATTGATGATACATTTATGTTTGACCTTGGGTACCTAGAGAGACGGTAAAGCGGTTATAGCTCCCTTGAGTAACTCGCCAAACTAACACCTCAGTTAGTCATACACATCATAGAGAAACTATGGCAACACTTGCAGCTTGCTGCGTAGGAGAAGGTGGCGGGGGGGTTGCAGGGTAGACAGCAATGACTTACAATGACAAGGAAGCAGCCATGCTGCACTGAGGCTGCAGGGAGAAACTCAACCATCCTATAGCACACCAGACCAAAAGGCTTCACCTTATGCTGGGGGAACACGTCCTCGCGTAACACCAGCCCAAATAGAACAGTCAGAGTATTGATTGGCCCTTCAGAGCAATCAGTGCTTTTCATTACAGCTCCGCACAAAACAGTTGATGCCATCTCCCTGCTCTGGCACTGACAATGCATGCGGTGAAGTGGCCATCTTTCTAAATCATTTTAAATGCCACAGTCTCACCTGAATACTAATGGAGGGGAAAAAAAAGGATTCTGCCCTACAGTATGTCCACAGACTTTGTTATACCTTACTGTGTTTTTATTTGAACACTCTGTCCATCAAACAATTGACTGTTCCTCTGAAAAATGAAAGCCTACAGTAGCACAGGGGGAGCTGCAACACCCACTGCTCAGGTGGTAGAAAATCTTGCAAGGGCAACTACTAGTTTTGCACTTCTGAAATCTGACAAGTGGCGAGAAGAATTAAAGTTTGTGGAGGAAACAGCTGGGAATGACGTGATCAGTGCAAAGCATGGAGAATGTCGTTTAAAAGGACAGGGACCTTAAAGAGAATGGTCTAGATCAGGGGTCTTGAACGTTTTCCTGGCCAAGGACCTCTAAACTGATGGCGAGATGGAGCCTGATTATATATATTGTATGAAATTCTGGTTGATGGAACAGGTGTTGTGGATGAAACGGTGCTCAGCTTGAAAGAGCTCCTGTGTGTCGCTGAATGTGTGCATTGATGACTGAAAGACATCTTCTGCCTCCATTTATCTGTTAACTTCAGTGTGTTGAATTCTTTTCAATGTGTATTTAAAGACATTTCAAACAGTGGAAAAAAATTGCAGGGGGGGGAATATAAAAAAAAAAAAAAAGTCTTATCAACCAAAACTTTTGCGACCCCCATGCATTATCTACGTGGACCCACTAGGGGTCACGGAGATGTTCGTGTACAGCAGGAACTCTTTGTTCCTCATGATCAGGTTGAAAAACTGTCATTTGGACAGATTTCTAGAAGCCACAACTGTGATCCAACACAGACATTGGCTTTCTGACTACATAACCCAAGCAAGGCCAGTAAAGGTCATTTGCTAAACCGCCGGTCTAGTGTTGTATCTAAGCATGTTCTTAGAAAGTTGAGTGAAAAGGTAGGATAGAAAAAGGTGCACCAGGTTAAGAAGAATCCATTTAACAACTTAAAAGAGCTTCACAAGAAGTGGACTGCGGCTGGAGTCGGCGTATCAAGCTCTAATTGTCATAGTTCTGTTTCTGTTATGTTTTCTTTTGAGTTTTCAGTTTTACTTTCCTCCATGTTTTCTTGCTTTAGTGGTTTCATTCTTATTTTGTTCTGTTTTCTGGTTGTTTTCAGCTTTTTGATTGTTGCCCTCTGCTGCCCTCTTGTGTTCTCCTCTTTCTCTAGCTCTTTTCCTGCCTGCTCTGTTCACACCTGCTCCCAATCTGCTCTCTAGTCCTCTTTTTGTTTCAGTCTCCAATAAATACACCCTCTGTTTAGTTCCTCAGCGCTGGTTCCTCGTCAAACTTCCTCCAACTCTGTCTCATTGAGTTTTTCCTCCTCGTGATTGTTTCCCCTAGATGTCTCCATGGTTTTGGTTTGTTTGACTTTGTTTTCTTGGTTGATTTTTGGATTCCTGCCACCGTGTTCAGTTGTTTGATTACTCATCATTAAATCATCAAGAAACTCACCTCTGCCTCCCTCCCTCTGCATTTGGGTCCACAAACCTCAACCAAATCCTGACACTAAAAGGCATAGAGGAATTGCTCACATGGGCTACAACCCATACAGGCTGACCACTAGAATGATGCAATGCACTGATGCAGTAATTCATGCAAACAAAGCCCCAACCAACTATTTAATGCATAGAAATGTTTGCACTTACTGATACTAAATGTTTAATGATCTGTAAACCTTAATGAACATTAATTAGATTAGATGAGCTTTATTGATCTCACAGCGGAGAAATTCACTTGTCACATATTGGCATAGAGGTCAAAGAAGGTGCAAAAGAGGAGGAAAAGGTACATTAAGAATAAACAAACAATATATATATACAGTAAAAAAAAAATAAGCCATGAGCTATGTGTGATTTCTTTCTGAAATTGTAATGTTTAAGTGAAATCAGCAAGTATTCATCAGCACACTGGGAGTAAAAAAAAAAAAAAAGGGTCAAAGCAGGGGCGGATCTAGATGCTTGGCCAGGGGTGGCCATTAGCCAATCATTGGCCACCCCTGTCGCCACCCCTACCATTTTTTTCTTTCAAGTAGAATATTCAAAACATATTTTTTAATATATTAAGAATTACTTGACAACAAAAACACTGTGGTTAATTTTGCACATCAATATACCAACATTAGCAATGATTAGTACAGAATTCCTACTCTTTCAGAACTAGATTTTGTGTTATATGCTGTAAAAAGAAAATATGTCTCTGCAAGTTATCTAAGAGTCCTCAGTGAAATCAGAGATAAATAACTATTTTAATAAAAACCTATTAAATTATAAATTTCTGTAGATATTAGTACTTGTAAATATCAATTTAATATAGAATGATATTGATAAAAGTAGGTAAGTAATGATGATGGAAAAGATGTTCGCTCCAGAACTCAAACCTCAAAGAATTAAAGCTTCTATCTAGACGGATGTTTAAATATAAGCGTCTATTTGTTAGCAAAGGATGTAGGAAACTATAGTTTGTCTTTATTTAGAATTGTGGACTATCCAATTTTGGCCACCCCTCAGTATACATTGGTTATTGCCTGGCTGCCCTTATAAATTTTTTTCTGCGTGAAAGCAAACACTTTTCCAATTACTTTTTATACAAGAAAAACAAATCATATCCCATTATTAATGACACACCACTTTGTTGACTGCATAAACCCCAATAAAATACCCTGAAGTCAGTGGATGAGGAGGAAAACTAAGCATGTGCATCATTCTATCTCCAAACCTGGCACTACTGACTCAAAGGGACAAATCACATTACTTCATGCATTTCCCTGCCATGCAGAGGATGGAGAATAAATCACCATGTTCCAGTGCTTCTCTGAGATTAAAAGAAAAAAGCTTGTTAGAGTGATTAAAACCTATGAGGCCTACACCACCCTGCTGGATCAAACTTGGAACATCTTGAGCCCACAGCAGCTTGACAGCAGGTTATATAGGCTGCATGTGATGGATAAACCCGCATGTTAACAGCAGCAATATGGATTATTTCCATAAGAGATGCAGGGCAGCCTGTCTACCAGGTGGAACTGTTGCTGATGTGTCCACCTGTGCACCACTATAAAGACTGGGGACACCTGGGTGTGCAGGAATCATCATTAAAGGAACGTTTTCCTCCTGCAAAATGAGCAGCATCTAGGTCTGTCACGACTGCAAGGTGAAACGCTCCAAATGAATTTTATTTCCATCTAAATAGAAATAAACTGCCACAGCTCTCATGATAAACTGGACATGCAGATCAAAGGTTGTTACTGCTTACCATTTGTAAGAGCGGCTCCATTTGAGCTCCTTGATCAGTGATGTCCATCTTTCCCTCTCCTCCTCCTCAACGGCCTCGAAATATAACCAGGTGGCGACGCTGCGCTCCTCCTCAGCAGAAACCCTTACTTTGTTTTGCCTTTTTTTTTTTTTCTTATTTCCCAGGGTTTATCCTCCTCCTTCCCTCCCCTAGCGAACATTCACCGGCCGGGTTTTTCTCAGATGAAGGCAGCCCAGTGTTCCCGTCCTGCCCTGCATCATTTACGCACAAAGGAGGGAGGCTGCGCTTCCCATTTGGAGCGCACACTTTTTATGCGGGGTTTCTTCTGTAAGTGGGGGCCGCACCTCCATGTTTGAGTCACACGTGTCAGCTTCCGTGTCTCAAGGGGGTGTTATCTATAAAAATATCTAGTAATTCAACCTTTAATCGGCTAAATAAACGTGAATGCGATGTGACACAAACGCAGCAGGGATGATGGCACAGCCATGTTGGATCGCTTTTATGTTTAAATGTATGATAAGGAAAAATAAACAATGGGATCATTCTAGTAAAGATCGTTTTAGCACACTGCGGTGATCGTTTAATTCATCATCAATCGCTTCTTGTTGCGGCACGCGACGTTCTGCCAGCATCACCGGAGGAAGCTGCTCGATTCAAATTAACACACTGGCGCCCTCTCCTGACCACTCCAAAGAACTGTCCATCTCACCAACATGATTTTTTTTTTTTTTTTTTTTAAAACGGGCCCCTTTTTTTTTTTTTTTTTAAA
>NW_015150462.1:300806-301731 GCF_000732505.1 Cyprinodon variegatus | reverse complement strand
TTTCCCTCTGGGATTATTAAAGTATTTCTGATTCTGATTCTGATTCTGATATATATATATATATATATATATATATATACACACCTTTGTAATAATGACCTTATTTATTTATTGTCTGTTATATTCTTCAACTTTATTTATTCATTACTTATTTCTTTAAAGGGGATTGCCAGGTTTTTTTTACATTGGGCCCTTGATTTTATGTTATTACATCATGTTCTACTCACCCATATGAGTTTTGTGTCATTTGGAGCCGTTCTGAAGATATTCTGTTAGGTTATATCCAAGTAACATCTCCCTTTGGGCAACGACTTGAAGGCACAAACTAAACTGTTAATAATTTGTTCTTTATGGTACGCCAGCTTTCATAACGTGTAGGCGAATCACTGTCCCCCAGACATCCGCAGTGATATTTTTTATATAACCTAACGGAATATCTTTGGAACAGCTCCAAATGACACAAAACTCATATGGGTGAGTAGAACAGGATGTAATAACGTAAAATCAAGGGCCCAATGTAAAGAAAACGGCGTTCCCCTTTAAGTACTTATTTATGTGCATGTTATAATATTTTTGTCTGGTTTATTCTTCCTTTGTATATTTTTTACCCTATTTATTTCTTCAACGCTATGTATTTCTGACTGTTGTATTTACATTTCTGCATGCATTTCTGCTTCATTATGCAAATGAGGAAGGGTGTGTCTTAAGGGTTCATTGGTTGGTTAGCAGCCACTGACCAAAGTCCTTGAAGGGTCCCTTGTGATGCTATTTCATTAATGGAAGGGCAGAAGGTCATTAAAACAAGAGAGCTAGTTTAGTCTTTAAAACAGACATGGCTACGGCTTGTTGCTAACATGTTTGTTAGCTGTCAGAATTCAGTCAGAATTCTCAGATTAGTCAGAATTCAGTCAGAATTCTCAGATTA
>NW_015150462.1:294412-299994 GCF_000732505.1 Cyprinodon variegatus | reverse complement strand
TTGAGATTAAAGTCAGAGTTTTGAGATTAAAGTCAGAGTTTTGAGATTAAAGTTAGAATTCTGACTGCTTTCTCATATTATACTGAAATAAAATTTAAAAATCAGTTAACTTTTAAACATTTTTGAGTGGCCCTAATCCTCTTCCTTAATGGAGTGTACAACTTTTGATAAAAAAAAAAATACTTAATACATAATTATCAGAGCTGCAGTATTATAGGATGTTCGTTTTATTTAGGATGATTGACTCTAAAGAGGAAGAAGAAGTAGGATGATTGACTTAGTCACTTTTGCAACTTTCCTGTAAAGCTGCAGGGATCTCAGCGCCTTGCATCAGCACCGAGTTTATCCAGCCGTCAGGATGTTGCTGCCGATCCGGATCCGGATCCGCCCAGCTCGGCGTCACGGCACCGACAAGATGGCCGAGATTACGGGTCGAAAGTGAGGGAGAAAACAAAAACATCTGTGATCTGTCCCCCCCACCACCACCCCCTGCATAAGAGGCCAGATTTCTAAGCGGTGCAGAGGGCTGAGATAAAGCGCTGGGAGCAGCCCGGCTCTTGTTTTTGCCGGATGCAAACACAGTGCGCTCCGCGGCGGCGCGCGCAGGGACCGTTTTATCGGATCTTCTGGGAGCTAACCTGCTAACCATGTCTGCTAGCTGACAGCATCGAGACGCTGTGCGATCACATAGTGACACTTGGACTGCTCCGATATAAATAGCCTTTTCTCCTAAATAAACTATAGCGGATACGGCTGACTACTGCGGCTCAACTTTCCGAAGTCATAAATTGGATTTAACGCTTAGCTAGTTGGTTAGCATGCTAATATTGCGGATTTCTTGTTTGCAGCTAGCATCAGCGTTAGTAGACGTTAGTTAGCTGTGTTTTCCTCCCTTGCTTAGGGCTGTTTTGTTCATGTAAATATATAAAGAGTGTTTTTAAGGACGGGTCGCTGTTTAAAAGCAGCGGAAACTTCTCTTTAGATTTGGATTGCCAGGAATCCTACTGGATTAATAGCTTTGAAAGCACCACAGCCGGGGCGATCTAAGCCCCTTCGTTCCTGGACGAGGAGCAAACCCGATCTTCTTCATTATGGCGCATTCTCCCGTTCAGGGTAACCTGCCGGGGATGCAGGTAAGCTCAATGTCCATTGAACTTTTTTCCCCAACTTATTCGCTATAAGAACAAACTGTTCAGTGAGTCCATGTAGGGTTAATAACGCTGTGCACCTAAACAGCTTAGTGAGATGGAGCATTCAAGGACATAAGCACAGCTCGGAAATTCCCATGAGAAACTAAAGTGTTTTTTTTCTTCTAAAAATGACACGAAAATGTAACTTCTGAGGCATATTTAGGGAGTTATGTTGCAAAACTTTACAGAAGAAATCTAATTTATTCACATGTCTTGGGATTACATGTGATAGATCAGGGTTAGGAAATCCTGTCCTAAAGAACCTGAATATTAAAGATATTTCACTGACCAAATACACCTCAGCGAAATGGTTTATCAGCTGGTTTCTGCAGAACCTGATGGCAGATTGGGGAAATGATTCAGCCATGTAAATCACCCTTATTGAAAAAGGAACCATCCTGGTTTTTAAGAGCTTAGGTTAAGCCACCATTATAGATCCAGAATTGTAATGACAATTTGCAAACAAAACATTTGTTACTGCAGAAGGTCAGTAGAGTTTAATTGTAAAGAGAAGACAAAAAAAGTATAACTCTGTTTGCCATTTAATCTAAGTAGGAATTAGGCTGCTAAGTGAAGAAATTATTCAGAAAAACACATTAAATGGGATCAAAACTGATAGTTGCAGATAAATTAAAAGGCTTGGGGTGTAAAAACATGCTGAACATGTTTTAAGCATCTTCAAATCATCTGCAAATGCAAAGAGTGGAATAAACCTACCAAAATACGGCCAAATAAATAGCCACAGTTTATAAGCGTATTATGTGATTGGACATTTTGATTTTGGAAATGTTTGTATGCAACTGATGCATTTATGTAAAAAGAAAAAAGAAGGGAATTATGGGTCTATCCTTTTCAAAAGTCTCCAGTGTTAATTTTAGCTGCCTTCAATTGGCTTTAATGAGTTTTCTCTGCTTGAAAGAGGTCATAAAAGGAAGTTTTTAGTTGCCGCAGACGCTTGTGTTTTCCACATAACAGCCTCTGGAGAGTTAAGTCATTTTAGTTCACTTCCTGTGGAACTCAATTGGTTTTTTTCCTCCATTTCACACAATATTGTTCATACTACAGAAAAATAGCCCATATAACACTGGGCGGATATTTATACTGTTCTTTGAAGGCAAAGTTACAGTTTTTAGCTATTTATTTATTGATTAAACTACTAAAGGATGTGTCAGGGATTAAAGGGAGAAACATGGGAACTCTTAGCAGCTGTTTTAATTTTATTACTTTTATTTTGAACCTGCATGTTATCCAATCATTACTCTTCCCCCACTTACTCTCCTCTGTTTTTCTCTTCACATAAAACTTAAGAGTTGCAATGAGTGAATTAATGCATCCTGTAAGAATGCCACCCGACCGGCTGTTTTGGATTCACTCCCGACTTTTCTTTCATTCTGTTTATTATGATTTCTTTGAAACCCACCTTCCCTTCCCCTTGCTTTGTCCGCGCCCGCTCCCCCTTAACAATCAGAACGTCAGAGTGGACCCAGAGGAGCTGTTTACCAAGCTGGAGCGCATTGGGAAGGGTTCCTTTGGCGAGGTGTTCAAAGGCATCGACAATCGTACGCAGAAGGTGGTGGCCATTAAGATCATAGACCTGGAGGAAGCAGAGGATGAGATAGAAGACATTCAGCAGGAGATCACGGTGCTGAGCCAGTGCGACAGCCCTTTTGTTACCAAGTATTACGGCTCATACCTGAAGGTAAACGCCCAATCATTGTGTTTTATTCTGATTTTATGTAATAAATGTATATATAAAATTATATATTTGCAAAGGGAAAGGAGCAATCTGAATAGTGTGGCATTCAGCCCGCTTTTCCACATAAATCTGAATGATTTACATTTACAAGTTTGTGTAAAACCTTAAGGAACCTGACAGCTTCAGCAAAGCAGTCTGGGGTGCACTGATTGCAGTTTTCTGGCCGATCACCAAACCTTTAAAAGTCTGACATGTCGCTTCTTATTTTGACTAATAGTTCTGTTCTCTTTAAAGGACACTATCAATTATATCACAAATAACTTAATTTATAATACATTGAATACCCACAAAACAATACAAACTGGTTTTAACTTCATGGGATAATGATCTGAAATAGAAATGAAAAGTTTCGAGCTTTGCAGAGGCTAAGATTGGTGGATAAAACTGGTTTTACATCTAACCTTAGAGATGCACAGATCTAGTTTCCGTTCCGATACCTGGGCGGAGCCTGTCGGTCGATACCAATACTACAGTTTAATGATCGAGCCGTATACCTTGCATGAGAGTGACGGTGTTAGGCCTAGACATTTTTTAAAGGGGTACCAAATTAGGGGGAGTTTAGGGAGTGGCGGTCTGGTGGTTAGGGCGTTGCGCTTGGAATCCAGAGGTTTCTGAATTCAAGCCCCACATCCACAGAATGCCACTCTGGGTCCCTGAGCAAGACCCTCAACCCCCCCACACTGCTCCCCGGACGCCACACAATGGCAGCCCACTGCTACCCAAGGGGATGGGTGAAAGGCAGAGAGTTCATTTCGTTGCTCTTTGCTTGTGACAGTGTGATGACAATAAAAAAGCTGGAAAAGAAAAACATTATCAGAGATATAAATACTCACTGGCTGCTGTGCATGCTCTCCATGATCAGCGCTGCAAACATATTATCAAAGGGACTAGAAATATATCATTTAAAAAAAGACTAATCAGAAGAATGCCCAGCTCAGCAAATTATTATCAGTTGATATCCGATCCGGGACTTTGATCACTGAATCTCTGCTCGCCGTCCAACTATATAGTGATTACGTCACCTTAGATGAGTGTCAGAACGTCTAGTGCAGCGGCGTCAGCTGACTCAATACAGCACAAAAAATAATTTTTTGTGTAATTATTTTAAAAAAGCATGGGCACAGATAATCAATTCAAGCACGCAAGCAAATATTTTATAGCACTTATTATTATAAAGCGTCATAAATTAATTGTACAATCAGATTGTTATTTTGTGCATTATTAAATATCTACCTGAACCAAACTGAATTAAATTAGCACACTTGTGAAATTAACTGTATAGCTCTAATCCACTAGTGATGAAGGCACAATTTAACTTCATTAAATATCTGTCAGCAAACATGAACTTCAAAACTGAAAACTTGGAATGTGCAACTGTAAAAGGAAAAACAAAAAAAAAACCTCTACATACATACATGTCTGTGTTTATCATTTCTATTTGGACCCATCCTATGATGGTGTGATGCTGATGATCCTATAATGTGGCCAGATAGATGGGAGAGCTGGATGTTAATTTTTTTTAACAGTAAACGGTAGCGTCTCTGCTTCATTTTTGAGAAGCTGTCAATCAATTGTGACTGGCTTAATTTTGAGTGTTCTCCTCTCTTAACTCCGCTGTGAAAGCAGAAAATTAATTAATTAAGAAATCAGCGCCCCAGGAATATCCAGGCACCGCAGATCCACAACTGGGCATGTTCCCCTGTGAAAAAGGTCTGCGGACGCCGATGGTCTAGTGCAGGGGTGTCAAATTGGTTCCAGAAAGGGCCGTGTGGCTGCAGGTTTTCTTTCCAACCAAACAATAGCACACCAGACTCAAGTCATCTCATCAAGTGAGTCCAATCTGAACATGATGCCTTGATGAGATGAATGTCTGGTGTGCGAGTGTTTGGTTGGAAAGAAAACCTGCAGCCACACGGCCCTTTCTGGAACCAGTTTGACACCCCTGGTTTGTGGATGAAAAAGCTGTGGACTCGATATTTCCCACAATGCCCCTTGAATAGTAGTGATCATCCTTGGTCACTAGAGAAGCAAATATATCCAGGAATGCTTTGCCAGTTTATTTCTATAGCGCCAATTCACAACATGTCATCTCAAGGCACTTTACAGTTCACCAGATCATACAGTCAATTTAATTCAAAGTTTTCTATCTAAGGAAAACCAGTTGATTGCATCGACTCATTGACTCTAATGTAATGCCTCACACTAAGTATGCTTAGTGCTCTTCCTGCAAGGCATCATGGGATTTGTTGTCACTGCGGCCTGCTGTAGTCAGAGGCTGTCGCTACCCAACAGCGGCGACTAATAACAAAGATGGCGAGGAACTGTGCAGGGAGGCGGAGTTACATGGCCAACGCAGAGTAAAAAGTAGTGATCATCTGTCCGAACGTACAGTTAACTGAGTTCACTATATAGTCCCCGCTCTATATAGGGATTTAGGGGTTAGAGCGGACATTCGAAAACAGCCACATTTAAGTAAATCAGGACCCATTGGTCAGTCTCTGCACCCCTAATATACAGCCTCGCTTTTAGCTCGTATAGCAACATCTAAATGTGCAGAAGAGATTTTCTTTTCTAAGCCAGTTTTCTTCCTACGATTTATCCCACATTTAAAAAAAGGATTGGCCTCAGATGATTTT
>NW_015150462.1:276440-293068 GCF_000732505.1 Cyprinodon variegatus | reverse complement strand
AAAAAAAAACGAATTGCCTGAACGTACACGAACACTTTGACGTATCACATATTTGATTTGTTTCTCATCTAGTTAATTTGACTGTAACCAAACTCTAAGGAAATTTGCTCAAGAAGAACATAAAAACATGTTTTCCATCCACAAAGGCATAAATTGTGTCCTTTTGCCCATTTTTCAAAAAGGAAAATAGAAGGTTTTCCAGCTAAAAGTAGTGCAGTTATCTTTGTTTTGCTTCAGCCTTCCGGCTTTGGTTGACGTCATATACGTCACTGCATTTCATTGGTCCAAAATATTTCTGTATCCAGGCTATTGCATCTGTTGGCTTTTAGCAAGATGTATTTTCAGGAGTTTGTGAACGCATTAATCTCATGACAATTCATCAGGCTTGCAACAAAAATCAATCGCTGCAACTAAAGATTATTTTGCAAATCGATTAATCTGTCAATATTTTTTTTAATGAATCGATTAGTAATAATCTGATAGCCAAAGGTTTCTTAAAAAAAAGATTTTTTTTACAAAAATAAACCAGGTGACACTTGAGGAGTTCTAGTTAGAGCATATTGACAGACGAAAAATGTTTTGTTCTTAAATGCAAAAAAGTTTATACATATATATATATTGTTTCTTTACATTCTTGGTATAACTACTGCCGGTGAGTTGCTCTTTTAGCTAAAGGCGAGTTTTACAGTCTCTATACTCCAGTTAACCATTAATTACTAAATTAAACTTACGATTATTTCAATTATAAATTAATGATGATTAATCCGATTAATTATTTCAGACCTACAAAAATCAGAAAAGATTTAACAACAGGGAAGTTTAATTTATCATAAGTCTGTTTAGATGGCTCTTCTATATAAAAAAATTGCTAATTTACCTGTATTATGTGTTTAATCTTGAAATTTCATTATCAGAAACACTAAGCATGAAAAAATAACACCACGAAATCTAAAAGGGAGGAAAAACTTTTTTATAGTGCTGTAGGTTTCCCTAGTATAATTACCTAGGGCTGCAACTAAGGATTATTTTGCAAATCGATTAACCTCTCGATAATTTTTTTGATTAATCAATTAATAATCGGATAGGAAATTTACAGACGATTTTTACAGAAATAAACCAGGTCAAACTAAAACTTTTGCACTCGAGGAGTTCTGGATAGAGCATATTCGCAGACGAAACATTTTTTTTTATCCTAAATGCAAAATGTTTTTGTTTTTTTTTACAATTTTGATATAATTACTCCACATTTTAGAGTCTCCATACTCCATTTAACAATTAATCCATCTATAAATGAATATAAATAATCGATTAATACGATTGTTTAAGCCCTATAACTACCTAGCCGTTACTGACTTCTAAGTTTATTACATTTCTTTCTCACCAGCCAATATAAAAACAAAACAAACCAGTATTTTTCTACGTATTCTGCCACCATTTAGTCACACGAGTTCAGACCCTGATGGCCATTTTCTTTCCGTTTCTGTTTGTTTCCTGTCCAAGATGGAGCCCGGCTCTTTAGATGAGACCCAGATTGCCACAATCCTCAGAGAAATCCTAAAGGGTCTGGAGTACTTGCACTCAGAGAAGAAGATCCACAGAGATATTAAAGGTAGCTAACTGAGTAAACGGCTTCATAGAGTGCACACACGTAAATATCATATTGCACTTTAATGTTATTGACATCCACTTAAGCCTTCATTCATTATACAGCTTGTATTTCACCTAAGATTGATGCTAATCGATGAGCTGGATGGACAGTTTTTATAAAGATAAAGCAGGATTTTCCGCTCTTACGGTTCTTCCCTTTGCTCCTGGTCCACAGCTGCCAATGTGCTGCTGTCCGAGCAAGGAGAGGTGAAGCTGGCCGACTTCGGCGTGGCCGGCCAGCTCACGGATACTCAGATCAAACGCAACACCTTTGTCGGGACGCCATTTTGGATGGCCCCAGAGGTGATCAAACAGTCCGCTTACGACTCGAAGGTGAGTTCAAAGCCGTGGGTTTCTACCGCCATGCAGCGCTGCATTATGTTCCAGATTTTCACTTTACTGACATATTAAGGCATGATGTCTGTATTCCTAATTAAACCACAGGGATCGTAGCGATTGCTTGTGGGTAAAAAAAAAAAAAAAATCCCTCAAAAATAAATTGACGGTAAATAAATAAAAAAAAAAGAATTGAAATCCCTGTGTTTGTCATTTAAGGGTAGCAAAGAAAACTAACAGTAATAGCCAATCAGAAGAAGAAGGGGGCGGTCTTAGGGAAGCGTGTACTTCCTCCCCTCGTTTCTTACTCAAGTCGCCAAAAAGATTGTTGAAGAGTGCTGAAGTTCTACACTTTGTCGAATTAATCCCAGAGCACCATTTGCCACAAGATGAGGAAATGTTTGGACCACAGTTTTATTTCAGTTCCATCTTTTATTTTGGTGAGTCTCAACTGTCCCTTTGCAGCTAGGCAAAATGTGGCGGCGTATAGCTGGACCGAACAGACTTTCTAAAATACAAAAAGCTAATGATTAGGAAGGTAAGCGAGGATCTACAGCCGCCTGGGTGAAGAGAATGTTTATTGAAAAAATTGCACTTTTACGAAGAAAATGACTGGCTAATTTCTGATATGCAAAAAAAACGTCTCCATCTCAGTTAGAACCAATCAATAAATGATCAAAATGTCAACACAATGAAAAGAAAAAAGGTATTTTGCTGCTTTTGACTAAATCTATTAATACCTACTTATATGAATTAATGTTGTTTAACGGGTTTATTTACGGACACTTTATCAAATGCATTTATTTTGCATTTCAATTTTAGAAAAGTACTTTCCTTTAAAAATATATAAGCAAACTTTTTTTTTTTAGCTGTTAAAAATATGCTTTGTAGATAATTTTTATCTACTGGTCCTCTTGGCCTGTGAGTCAAAAAGTTTATTTCGGACCTGGCTTTTATGAAAGACTGGATAGAAGAAAGTCGCTTAAATTCACCTCTTATTTTCTAAAAGTCATGTAGAGAACAGAGCAAACCCGTGGAAGAAGGGTCAGACACCAAAACGCCATGTTTAGCACAGAACTAACCCCTGACCACATAAACCCTAATGGCGAAACACGGTAGAGGCTGCATTATGCAATGATTTACTTCTGCATTGATAGAGCAGCTGGTCAGACTAGTTTGGGAGAAGCTAATAAATAACAAATGGGACAATCCTGAAGAAAACCTGTTAAACTAAAATGACAAACAACTCGTCGTCCTGCCTTGGGGATGATTGCATGTAAAGGAACTCCTTGCATGGTTTTCACTATAGAGTGCTGTTCTGCTTTGTGTTGATCTATGATTAATGTCTAAATTAAATACATATCAGCTGGTTTACATTGAGTTTTGTTTGATAGCACGCACCGTTATCTCCATTTCTGTGTATTCAAGGCCGACATCTGGTCACTTGGAATCACTGCGATCGAGCTGGCGAAAGGTGAGCCGCCCCACTCGGACCTCCACCCCATGAAGGTGTTATTCCTCATTCCAAAGAACAACCCGCCCACGCTGGAGGGCAACTACTGCAAACCTCTGAAGGAGTTTGTCGAGGCCTGTCTCAACAAAGAGCCCAGTTTTGTACGTAGGCTCGTCGTTCTGCATCATTTCTGAACGTTTGAGGTCATTTTTCCCAGACTGATGTGCCTCACCGTTTTTCTTTTGCCCGTTCCGCAGAGGCCGACTGCCAAAGAACTGCTGAAGCATAAATTAATTGTCCGCTATGCGAAAAAGACGTCATACCTGACGGAGCTGGTGGACAAGTACAAGAGGTGGAAGGCTGAGCAATCTAGAACTACAGAGTCCAGTTCAGATGAGTCGGACTCGTAAGTATATTGGAATTACTTGGCTTTTTTTTCTCCCTTCTATAAAAACAAATCAATCCAATCTTATTCTGATCCAATCAGAGAACAGGATGGCCAGGCGTCAGGCGGGAATGACTTTGGCAGCGATGACTGGATCTTCACCATTCGAGAAAAGGACCCCAAAAAACTACAGAATGGAGAAGGCCAGTCAGGGGGGGCGGACCAGGTCAGCTCGTGCTTTCACAAGAAGTTGTAATTGTTGTTAATTAAAAATCGAAATCTAGATAAGTCATGTTTTCTTAAAATAAGTGCATTTTTTCTTGGATTGAGGAGGTAGGAGAGACATTTTGCCAATGGAACAAGACAATTTACGCTTATCTTATTTTAAGAGTAAAAATACTCATATCATTGGCAAACTATCTCATTTAACTACTCAAATTAAGGGTAAATACTCTTAATTTAAGACATTTTTACTTATTTCTAGTTAGTATTTCCAGTGCATAATATGAATTTGTACCATTTTAATTTCTGTCTTGCTTCTTATCTTAAATCAGACGAAAGACATTCCAAGGAGGCCTTATTCACAGAGCCTGACCACGGTCATTTCTCCTGCATTAGCCGAGGTGAGGATTGTAGTTTTGTCCTCTGATCTTCTTCTTCTGTAACTTTGCTTTCAAACTCTGGCGTTTAATTTTATCCACTTATCAGTAGTTTGACGATTAGGGACCGCTTCATTTACTTTCCCATCCCTTAGCAACCGGATTATTCTAGCTTGGTTTATAATTAAAGTGAGACAGTGGTGAGTTTGGATTTTTCTTCACTTGTTCTTATTAAATCTCAGCTGAAGGCCCGACAGGAGCAGGTGAATGGAAACCCGCTGGTTCTGGATGAGCTCAGAGAGGCCATCCTCCTGGCTGAAGAGGCCTACCCTGGCATCTCTGACTCCCTCGTGGCTCATATGGTGCAAAGGCTCCAGAGGTAACGGCTTTATTCATGCTAACATAGCATAAAGCTAAAAATAACCATCTGCTCCACTGGTGACTTTATTTTATTTACAGTTTTTCCACAAGCAGAAGATCCTCTTCCTCCCCTTAGAGATTGGCTTTCTACCCCGAACCTGCTCTCCCAGGTCCCCCACATCCCATCAACACCCTATCCAAGACAGAGGGTTAAACGTTGAGGGTCAAGTCATTCGATACCAGCTGGCTGCATTTGACCTCCATGTGAGGGGCGCTAACTTAGCCTGTTATTTAAAAAAAACACAACAAAAAAGACTCAACTCCACAGCGGAGAACAGAGACACTTTGCAGAGCTTCTTTTATCCATTAACGAGAGAAGATGTTTGGAAGCTGTGATGATACAGCAGCGGGGAGGAAAAAAAAAAGACTCAAAGCGAGAGCGACCAGCTGCAAAAAACAGCAATAGCCAAGTCTATCATGTGACGCTCCTCACGCCTCACAACAGTCTCTGCATGGATTTTGCTGGATGAGGAGCTGAAAGTCTCCCTCGATTCCCTAACAGGACTTCAGTCCCTCCCCCTTCTCTTAATGCAGGCGTCATATCCCCCAGGAGCCTATGAGAGCATGCTTGATGAACCTGCAGGGATGTTATCCAAGTGTACAAGCCGTGTGTATGTGTGCGTGCGTGCATATGTATGTGTGCGTTTCGTTTTGTGTGTAAACCTCCCTGTTTAGGCAAATTGCAGCATCCTTAAAGAAACCTCAGGTAAAGTGCTTTAAGTGGACTTTGTCCTCCGAGGCAGGAGGGGGCGCCATGCTGTACATGACTACAAGTTATCATTGCGGTAAATGAATCACTGTGTACAAAATGATCGACGCGCATTTTGTAGATACTGATTAAAGATAAAGTAGGTATTTAAAAACATCTCAAAGGTAACTCCGACAGAAAATGCCTTGCCTTTTTCAGCGTTCGCCGCAGATTTAGTTTTTGTTTTACTCATCTGTGAGAATCGTCAGTGTTTTCTTTTTTCAAGTGACTTGAGTTCCAGTGTTTCAACTTCCAGCAGAGTAATTAAGTTAAACTTTATGAGAAACCAGAACAACTTTTACCTTTTATTCATGTTTAAAGAACTGAGAATTATAGGACAAAAATAAAAAGGTAGATGAACGGGGGAACCACGTTAAACTGATAACAGTTGAAGTATTTTCTGTTTTCTTTTTTTTTTTTTTGGTTTATCAGTATTTAGATACTAAAGTGGAAATGAGGAAAAAATGGCACAAAATTAGGCTTGGGCTGGCATTGGATTATTTTGGTATGAAAATATGCTTTTGTTAAATTAAAAATCAGAACAAAATTACTCGCTTTACTTTCAATTATTTTTTTTCATGTTTTAACAATATCAATACCATTTGTTTTACTAATTCAGTGTAAGCTAAATTCTACAATACAACTAGCTGACCATAAGTTCAGCAACAAGTGGGGGTGGGACATTCCTGAATTAGTCAGAAGACACCAGATGCTGCAACACACCCTACTACGGTTAATAGCGCGACTTTTTAATTAATTAATCCCTTGTTTCTGGTACCAGGCCCGTGTCTAAGCCACATTTATTCTGGCCAAATCAGAACGAGCCTACCTGCAGAGTCCCATGCCATCCTCGTCATCTTCACCTCTCGCTATAGAAGTGCCATGTCCTCTCTTACGCTTTCACTAGTATGATTTGCACCTTTATTTTTGTTTTATTTCTAATTTTCAGATCCGTTTTTGTGCACTTTGAAAGTGTAGAGTATTTAAAGACTCCTGTGAGAGGAAGAAAACTAGAGACAAAACCAGTTGCTAATAGCCATGTTTTACTACATATGTTTACTTAAGAGTTCCACAATTTACTACTGTGCTATTGCAGCAATAATGTTGAGGAGTCGCATCAAGATGCACTTGTCAAAACAGGGATTGAGAAAAATTAAGAAATATCTGATATTTTTATAACGGAAAAGAGTTAAGTATGGAAATACGGAATGCTTTATGGATATGGGCATCTGCCTCCGGCAAAAAATATCTATACCTTTCAGAAGAAAAAAAAAAAACATATGCTACAGAAATAACAAAATGTGTACATTTGATTTCCTTTATTATAGCTGATGATTTATAGTACTGTATATAATCTTTGCTTGTGTCATTTGAGAAATTCCCAAGTTAAATGTAAGCTTTTAAAGTGACATGAGAAATAAAGATCTAATGCTAACTGAGAAATGTGTCTGATTTGCTTTACATGGATGTGACCTTGTTGGAAGCATGTTTTGATGAAGGCTGGAGGTATGATGTGACACGTGGACACTAAAGGGCAGATTATACTTCTGCAACCGCACACATCAAATGTCGCTTGGGTCTGGTAGTGAACCAGTTTTGCTGGTATGCTTCTGCATCGTCGGTCTGGAATTTCTAGGGATGCACAGCTGTTTCCTGCCAAAGCGCAAGGGGGGAGCCTATTCGAGAACTCCTGAGAACTTTGACGGATTGTACTTCCAAAATGGCGCGCCCCGGCGCCAAATGGAGAAGGATGACCACACAGACAGCCGAAAAGGCATACCAAGTACCAACCACAGCTGCTTTTTGTCTGCGCACTTCCGCTTGACGTCTGCGGGGGTTTGCGACCGTCCGACGTGTAGTCAGGATTTTTTTTGAGGTGCGAGACGACGGTTGCAGAGCCTTTGCACGGGGGGCGTGGTCCTGCACAGAGACAGATTTGATGGTTGCAGAGGCTATACGTCAGAAGCATAAAGGGCGGATTCTACTTCTGTAACGGCACACATCAAATGTCGCTTGGGTCTGGTTGTGAACCAGTTTTGCTGGTATGCTTCTGCACCGTCAGTCTGGAATTTCTAGGGACACACGGCAGTTTCCTGCCAAAGCGCTAGGGGGAGTCTATTTGAGAACTTGCGAGAACTTCGGCGGATGGAACTTCTTCAGCTGCGCCGGTGGAAGTGTTTATTTAAAAAAAAACAACATATCTGAGGCATCGTACAAGTGGTTGTACTTCCGAACCTCCTTAATCAACCTTTCGCGGTGGTTATCCATTGCTGTTATTACTCCCCGGTTTTCAAAAATGCCGCACCCCGAGATCGAATCGAGAAGGACAACCACACAGACGGCCGGAAAGCCATACCAAGGACCAATCACAGCTGCTTTTTGTCTGCTAACTTCAGCATGAGGTCTGCGGGGGTTTGCGACCGTCCGACGCGTAGTCAGGATTTTTTTCAAGTGCGAGACGATGGTTGCAGAATCTCTGCGCGGGGGGTGTAGTCATGCACAGAGACAGATTTGACAGTTGAAAAGGCTATGCGTCAGAAGCATAAATTGGCAGTAATTTCCCCTACAAACGCGTGAAAATTAAAAATTTAACATGAAATTGAAAAAAAAATGAACATGGAGAAAAAAAAAACAAGACGATGTAGAATCGAAGAGGGAGAACACAAAAAAACCTTGTAAATAATGAAATATGTACTCTTAAAGGTATAGTGCATGCACATGTACAACCCTGTACGCGCTCCAGATAGGGAATGCCTATTAAACGTGTGAGAGCGTGCACAAGCCCATTTCTACTCGTGCACGCTCTGTTTAAAAGTTGCCGCTTGCGTAGCTCATACAAGCTTACTTTCCAAAAGATTCGCAATTTTTCCTCCATGTCAGACTCACCACCTGTAAGTGAAAACCTAACGGAGCCATCAGTGGGAAGGCTGATCTGTGCTTTCATTGTACACCATTGCATGAAAGAATCTCATTTCTATCTTGTTTCTATCTTCTGAGGCCTTTCTTTTGTTCACACATGCTTCGTAAACACTTTTCTTTTACGACCATCGAAAGAATCAAAGAACCGCGGTGAGAACGCTGCGCTTCAATGACTGTCTGAGATCGTAGCTCACCACACGTATACGCCTGAAAGTGCGCATGCGCAGAAAAAGCTAGCTAACTGGGGATGAGCACGTAGGACGGCCTTATGTAAACATGTCAGCAGAATGATTAACAATTAGGAGGACCACTTATTTTGATGTTCCAACCGTAAAAAGAACATCCTCTGAAAATGGACTGGGTAAACTATTAGAATAAATGCTAAAAGTGAATTTGTTTGTTTTTTTACGTTAAAATATGGTAACATAAAAATAATGTAACTAGCAGCCAAGTGAAAAATTCTGGGCAGAAATTAGATTGTTCACAATAATTAATATCTCTCTCTGAAAGCTAAGCTGCAATCAGTTTTATTGCAGTTCTTTAGGAGAGCAGTTATATATATTTTATTAGCTGCTATAGGTGTCTGCTGCAGGCAACTGGACTCTATTTTCTACTCAAAGCTTGCTGAACATCATAATGAGAGGAAAGGAAAAACTGACATCTTAGAACAGGTATATAATGCTCGTCTTTTCGTCTAGAGGGATCTCTCTTAGTGCCGGCCCATTATTGTCTTCCATATCTTTCTGTCGTCTCAGCACTAACCTGCTTGCATTAGTCTGAGAAGTGGTTTTCCACCTTATCTGAGATGGCTGTGAAGGGGAAATAGATTATTTATTGAGAGGCTGAGGTCAGATTCTTCCCACTGTCTGACCCCCTGGTTAGAAGATCAGCATACAACCCTAAAATATTTCTGAAGTTTAAAAATATATCAGAATGCAATATATATATATATGACAGCTGAAGTTTTTTTTATTTTTTATAAGGATTATTATTCAGGGTTATTGCACAGGGTATTTACATGCATTAAAATTTTCTCATAGAAGCTTTGCCTTGTCTTGTCTTCCTGTTTGGCTGTGACTCCATCCTGTAGAGAAATATCAGCTGTACTGCTGCCATCAACACCTTTGTTTATAGATGTTGGAGATCAGCCTTTTTTTCAGTGTAGTCCTGTTTCTCTGACTGTGACTGGCTGGATGTGCTCGGCAGACGGCCGCTCACACTGAGCCTGGTTCTGCTGGAGGTTTCTTCCTGTTAAAAGGGAGTTTTTCCTCTCTACTGTCGCTCCAAGCATGCTTAGTGTGAGCAATTGCCTTCGAATCAATGAGTCGATGCAATCAACTGGTTTTCCTTGGATTGAAAACTTTGAATCCATTTGACTGGATGATCTGGTGAACTGTAAAGTGCCTTGAGATGACATGTGTTGTGAATTGGCGCTATAGAAATTAACTGGACTGAATTATAAATCCAAGCTGAATGTGTGACCTTTTGACTTGTTGCTCTTTGCTGCTGTTTGACTGCTAAGGGAGAAAAACTACTTAACCTTGGTTGCTTAACGTTGAGACTTATATTATTTTTACTTTAGACCACAACTTTGAAGTTTCAATGTAATCTAATAGAGGCATAATTATCCCTAGATTTTAGCTCCTCAATTCTTGCAGCTGTCTGATACAACTAAATAAAAAACAACAAAGAAACATGTAATTTTAAAAATCAAGTGTGTTTAGAGCCTGGTCTGCATTTTGTTTTCTGAATAAATTAGCCCATATTTACACCAATAGGACATTTTAAATTATCCCCCAAAAGGCTAATTTCAAACTACAATAGAACAAATGTGAACTTACCTTTAATTATCTTTTATCTTTCATGACCGTGTATTTTTCCATAAAGCATAGTCGGGTCTAAAACAAGGTTTACCTGAAGCTACACTAAATTAGGTGCTTTTTTCCTTTTCTTCTTTAGGGGAAACGTTTCATATTACATATTTCTTTGGGATATTTCCTTAATTCTAACATTAAGGAAAGTTTAGCAGTTTATAACTTCTAAAAGTGAATATACTCACAGGTATAGTGACCGCAGGTGGCTCTGATTGGCACCAAAAAGCTGAGC
Organism: Cyprinodon variegatus; assembly: GCF_000732505.1. NCBI lineage: Eukaryota > Metazoa > Chordata > Actinopteri > Cyprinodontiformes > Cyprinodontidae > Cyprinodon > Cyprinodon variegatus. The sequence continues at coordinate 282,455 of NW_015150462.1, read as the reverse complement.
CTCCTGACAACCAATCAAAACCTTGGAAACCTTTCAACCAATCAAATTCTAGGAAACCTCAGCAGACGCAAACCTAACTAAACACCAACTGAGGTGCCGTCATTGGCGCCATCTAGCGTTCGAAAAACAGCATGTTTTATTAAATCATTGTTAACAAGCCTTTTAAAATGCAAGGCGGTGTTAAATTAGTAACTGTGAGCAGCTTTCATCCCAAACAAATCAGTTGACAAAAAATACCAGTCTATATATAATTTAGTTCATACAGATATGGTTTACCTTTCTTTTATATGAACCTCCATCATGTTTGCTAGACTGTAAGGAAATAAGATCATAGATGTGCTAATAAACCCTCCAGGGTGGATATATATTTTATAAAGCATTACAATAAGCTTTTATTTTTCTATAGATATATATATTTATATAGTATATACACACATTAAGCAAATGTTTCTGTCATGAATACATCTCACAGTAAGGGAAGAAAACTCCCGCTGTTTCTTTTCCTGTTACAGACTCATTTTGTTGCAGTTTTCAAAATAATATATTTTTTTTTAGATCATGTTATTATCTAAAAAGGATTCTATCAATTTACATATATTTAAAGCATACTTATATTCCTATTAGGGATACAGGTCAGCACCCCCCTCCTTGGACATCTTATGCAAAACATTACATATTGTCACTTTTGTGCATATTTTTCTCTCTCACTGTGCAATATCACATGCCAACTACTGTGTAGTGTGTATAATTTTCACTTATAAGGTCAGTACATGTAGTGCAGGTGCAATAACCCAAGTCAACTTCTATGTAGTCTTCCCTTAGCTCTCTAGTGTGCAGATATATTATTTTATATCTAAGGTAAACATATTCCAGGACATTACAACTTTTTTTCTTTTTTATGCTTTTTTGTGCTATATACACTCTTTTTATATTTATTTTTATCTTTAATGGCATCTTGCTTGAACTCTTTTTGGTACTGGAACCAGAATTTCCCTGAAGGAGTAATCTTAAGGGATTAATAAAGCTGAGTCTAAGGATATCTGTCTGATATTAGCCAAAAAAACTAATGTCGGATTTTATCGGCTGACGTCTAAAATCTCCATTATTTTCATGCTGATAGAAACCCTCTGCTTCTGTTAAAAAATCCTGTAACTTATTGGTTCATTTTACTTGGGTTAGTTGTTTTCATACCTTTTGTTGTTGACTTTTGTTTTGTATTACTTGATCAAGCCTTTTTTTTTACATTCTGCAGTATAAAATTAGTAATAAAAGCTGGTATGAGTTGTGCTCATATCCAATCGGTACAACATTGGTACGTACCAATTGTCAAAGCTGCCATATGGGTATTGTATTGGAAATTAAAAAGTAGTATTGGGACACCCCTAATTCCTATTGCTTTTTAGTAATCCTTAGAATAAAAACAAGTAGATCAAATCTAACTTTTTCTTAACAACTCACCTAATTTCATATATTCTATTCAGCTAATTCAGTCCAAGAATTTTAACAACAATTTTTAGTAAATATTCATTTTAATGCACATTTGATTTTCACTTGTTGACCAACCACTGCACAGGGCGGTATATTCCTGGACATGGAGCCTTTCTAGGAAATTACGAAGCCTTAGATGTTCATCGCAACCACGACACACAAAGACTCCAAATAGTTTTATGAACATACAATACTGTCTTTGGAAATAAATACAAATATTTGAATGCATTTCTCTTTTTTTTTTGGGACTTCACAAAAGATTGGTAAGAAATTACAGATACAGCTACATCAACATAATAATAGCATATTCTCTTTTGATTTTAAGCAAGGCTCTATTCCAGCAGCTTCAGGTTCCCCAACCCACTCCAGTCATAACGTCACTCTAACTTTATTCATGTGATGATAAAGTAATGAAATGTCACAGACACTCTTATGACCGGAGGAACCCAGCAGCTTTTTTGTTTCCGTAACGCCAGAAGCAGAGAGAGGTCTTGATTTAGAAATGGGTCTGTTTGCCTTTCTCCTCCTCCTCCTCATCAGAACTGGAATCAGAATTCCTCCTTTTCTCGTCATGATTCTCAACCATGTCCTCCTTGATCATTTCTAAACTTTTCTTCTTCTTCTTTTCTTCAGGCTCCAAGTTTCCAAAAAGGGCCTCTACCTTTGCAGGGTCAGTGTATGTGTAGAAGTAGGCCATGATGGCGAAGATTATGCAAACCAAGACCAGCAAAGCGGCAAAGAGGATGTATTCAGCCCACTGGGGAAGAGAAACACAACAATCTATAAATACATTTTGGAAAATTACGATACAGTAAATTCAAACAATTTTATAGTTGAGAAAAAAGCAAAGGCACGATAAGTTTGAACCTTGTATCATAAGGGGAATAAATGATTTGCAAGAAGAGAAGTTTTTATAGAGATTTTTCAGGGGTTCCGCGGGTCATTAAAATCATTAAATTTATTTTTTTTAAATTTTAAATTCATTAAATGTGATTATTGTGGCATTTAAGATGCTTTATTTAAGAAATGTATATATATATATTTTTTTTTTATCAGAATAAGAAATATTTGCAATATACTGCTTGGTATGTTCAGAAAAGAAGCTCGAGGTGGAAATTTGAATTGAGAAAGCTTCCTGGAGAGGTGGCGAAACGTCTTCAAATCTTGGAAACCAAGTCCAGTGGATATTTTTTGAACTTTTACGGAATGACTATGACCTGGATGACTGAGAACCTCCATCAGCAAAAAAGCTAGAGAACGGGAAAAAGCAAATTTCAACAAAAAGTGGCTGGAAAATGAGGAATGCGGGAAATGGCTGCAGCTTTTCTACGGTAAAGATGACGCAGGATTTTGCAGTTTTTTATTTATTTATATAGGTGGGTACTTGGTGATGCCATTAAAATCCTAACAGCATTAAAAAGCATTAAATTAGAGTTACTCATTCATGTATAAACCCTGTATGCACAAAGTAAAGAAATTAGATATTTTCTTAAATTAGAAACAAAATCTGGGAAATGGAAAATCTGATAATAACAATAAAAGTAAAACATCATCCTAGTACTTAGGTTTGTGTATTATACGGCTTAAATTAGGGCTAAAGCAATTAATCGGATTAATCGGGATTAACCGCCTAACTACTTTAGTTAACTCGAGTTTAGAGACTCTAAAACGTGCCTTTAGCTGATGGAGCAACCCACTTAGAGCAATTATTATACTAAGATTGTAAAAAATATAAACATTTTGCATTCAAGATTAAAAAATTTTTGTAAAATGTTAGTTTTACCTGGTTTAATTTGATAAAAAAAATTTAAGGAACCTTTTTCTATCCAATAACTTATCAAGTAATCGAAAAAATAATCAGTTGCAGGCCTAATTTAAATACCAGGCTAAACCGGTTAAAGATGTTCTTAAATGTAAATATTGGACTAAAATTAAGATATGCTTCCGCAGCTAGCATATTTTTTTTTCCTGTGGCAGCTATTTTGAAGAGTTAAAATGGTTCTTTGTGTCAAAAAAAAAATAAAATCCCATAAAAAAATCAGTAAAAAATCAATTATACCCAGATTCATTTACAGCCTCCTGTAACAACAGAGTCAGTTAATAGAATAGAATAACATCGACTCACCTGATCTTTAAGTGTAGCAGCCTCTGCAACAATCAGCACAATGATGTTTCCTACTGCCACAGTTAACAGCCAACCAGCCTGCAGCACTGCCTTCATATTGGAGGGGGCCTGAATAGCAGAAGTGGTGGGATTTAGGCCTTTTCTTTATAATAGTTAAATTTTTTTTTCTTGTAAGGAGGACTTATTACCTGTGAATATGAGAACTCCAACCCAGTGACGGAGAAGACGACTTCTCCTGACGTCATGAGGAAGTACTGAGGAATCTGCCAGGCCATGTGGATGGAGTTGGGCTTGATATCCTCTACCTCCTCGATGCTCTGTCCACACTGCAATACAGGAAGAAATTTCAATAAAAACCCGAACATTGAAGCCATAATTCTGAAAAAAAAAAAAAAACATGGTTCAAAACTTACATTTTCTCCAAAAGGAAAGGTTGGTGGGATGATGAAGGTGTAAGAACTGCCAAAGCCAAACGTTCGACTGAAGACGCATTCCCTCCCAGCGTTATCCTTGATCGTGAACTCTGGCCTGTCGTATTAAAATCAGCAGTTAGAGGAAATAGATCCACTTGAGGAACCGCATCCGACAGTAATCAAACTTACGTTCCTTGCGATACGTTGACGTATATGGACATGTTGCTGGGAACGACGTTGCCGTACAATTGGTCGCCCGCTGTTATATTCAAAACGGAGCCGAAACCGTTGAAGAATCTGAGAGAGAAAACAAAGCAATTAAGTTTCAGGAACTTCCAGCTGTGGATTGTTTAAAACCAAAGGCAATGTTGAATTTGGAGGAGGCTTTGGGTCACGAAGCTATAAAAAAAAAAACCTATACTAATGTAAATAAGAAAGCAAGAAATCTTCTCCAACAAGGTTAATTGAAACTGACCTGATAGCATTAGTGCCCTCCTCTGGTTTTGCAACAATATCACTGAACTGGAAACAATAAAAAAAACACTTTTAAGGAAAAAATTTATTTGAGTTTCATTTTAACGTGACCAGTAAGCTTACCTGAATATGCCTCCACTTGGATACGTCTCTGAGAATGACGATGGTATTACGAGAACCATTTGGTAGGGTAATTTTTTCAGCGGGATCAGACTCTATTTGCAGGTTAAATGGTTGTTTGTATGTGAAATACTCCTGATTTCCCTGTTGGAGAAAACTGACTTAGCAATCTTTGTTTCAAAGCCGAGATAGCTGTCAGAGGGATGTTCTTACCTCAAAAGCTTTCAACTGGATACTGTCATTTCCAGCACGGATATTTATGAGCTCATTTCCCATATTGATGAACTTCACTTGCTGCTCGCTGCTTGCCGGGAAAACAGGCAGAGTTTTCTAGAGGGAAGAAACCACGCTTGGTTAGGGTCAAACGTTTTTAATGAACGGTTAACATGTTGGTTTTTTCACTTACATCAATCTGCAGCTGAACCAGCGCAGCCGCCACAAAAGCAAGAGCCGCAAGGAACATCCCGACTGTCATTTTCTTTAATGGACTGGAAAACAGAGCCAAACACTCTTTCAGCCATAATGAACCTTAACTTATAGGGTTAAATTACAGAAGCGTATAAAAAGGCCTCACGTGAAGTTTAATTTGCATTTGGAAATGAGTGGGTAGATTATGATGTCCACGACCGGGACCATGATCAGGATCAGGATGGGGTTGACAGTCTGGTGGGAGGTCAAGAAAAGATGGCTGCTTGGTTGAGTCGGTTCATGTCAACGGTGAGGGAATGAAGCCATTGCAGAGAGGCTTACCTGCATTTGGTCAGGCTGGATCGTCATCAAACCCTGTTAGAGAGAAATACAGCTTGGATTTGCAATCTTTCTTTTTTTTTGGAGCAAAATGTAGGGGTTAGAGAACAAAAAGAAGAAAACTTACAAAGTTACCATCCATGGTGGTGGCCTGGAGGGTCCATCTTGAGCCCTGTGGAACAAATATGATTGTAAATTGGAACAGAAAACGTAATATGAGTCCCTGACTGGGGCTCATAGTTACTTATAATAGAAAGATGTGTCATGATCTGGCCTGTTTGCTCTCCCTTAATTGGTAATTTCTTTCACCTGCCATTTTCCCTCCCTGCCTCAATTATAATTTATTCCTCTCACCTGTTTCCTCTTGGTTATATTCATTCAGCCTAAGCATTCAGTGCCAGATTATTACTTGTCTTTCTGTTAGTCTGTCTGTTCATTTTTTGCCTTGGTTCATGTCCTGGATCCTGGCAGCCAGTGAAAAGAGGTTTTTGTGTTTGTCTCGTCTCCTGATCGTCCACTGTTCCTCCCCCACTGAGTCCTTTGGGTTTTTGGCTCTATATATGGGGAGGTTCAGTTTTTATCCAAGTAAGCCTGGCTCCAGGGAGGAGACCAGTTTAAAGTCCTGCATCATGTTCTGGTTCCACGTCC
>NW_015150462.1:240847-276035 GCF_000732505.1 Cyprinodon variegatus | reverse complement strand
GATGTTTCTGACAATATTTAGAATGTGTCAGTGGTCAAACATGTACCTGTTGGTCAAAGAGAGCCCAGAACATGGGCAGTGGGATGTAGAGGAACAGCACCTTCAACACCATCTTCACCTGGGCAATCAGGAGTTTCTACACCAAAGCAGGGACAATTATTTCAACATACTTTTAAGACCATTCTGTCATTTATCAACCCTTATTGCTTCTCGACATACATCGTATTTCTCCTCTGCCCAGTCCATCCAGTGTTCTCTTTTGGCGAATTTGGAAGAACGGTGCCGATACCGGTTCTTGATTCCAAACTGCAAAAAAAAAGACATCCTTTCAACGTAAATGTCGTTTTTCAAACAGAGCTTTTGGGTTTGTTTTTTTTTTTCGTTTAAGTTGCCACTTACAAAGATGCATTTGAAGAATTTCACCATGATGTTGCCTGTCGGAGGCGTCTTTATGTACATACCGCTTCCGACGATGAAGACGACTGCAAAACACACGTGTAATTATTCTTAGCTGTTTTCACGGATGAACAATATTCACGTGAAATGAAGTCCTTACTCAGAGCGACCACCATGAGAGCAGCGGGGACTCCAAAGGCCAGTGGGTAGCACTGCTGCTGGGTGTGAATACCACATTTCTGAGCTGGAGACCACAAAACAAACAGTCAAACACCAATAGGACCAATAGGTGTGACGGAAATAAGAATGTGGGCCTGCCTCTGAGGATGGGGGTGATGATGGTGGACAGCAGACTGCCTGCGTTGATGGACAGGTAGAAGATGGAAAAGAAGGTGCTTCTCTGCTTCTCCTGTTGGACACGACAGCTGGCATAAATGTTTTATTTCAATGAACAAGCACTGCCTCTAAAATATCAGCCTGAAATAATCATCAATGATCTAGATTTGAATACTTTGTAAACAGGGTAGTGGCTGTATGATGATGGTGGGGTGCATGTGTTTTATATATGGTGGAAAACAAACCGCTTCCGTCATCCCATAGGAAGATGTGCTGGTGGCATTATTATGTTGGGTTGTTTTTGTTAAGCAACGTCTTTTTTGATTGAATATAAAAGACACAAATATCCTATCCATTATATGGCCCAATAAAACAACAGTGTTACTTCAATTAAAAAAAGTTGCTTTAAACAAAAAAAACTAAATCCTTGACTTCTTTTTTCATTGAAGTGAAGGTGTTTTTTAATTGAGAATATATTTTTTGATTGAATAGGGAATCTGGTTAGCCCGATAAACCGGACTAAATGTGAGATTAAATGTAATTTAGTCTGGCCCCAATGAATGAGACATCGGAAGATTGTTGATTAGAAGAGCCTGTTGTCTTTCAAACATGTCTGTGCCTATTGGCCAACGCTCTGACCAATGAGCGCAACTGACTGTGACGTAGTAAGCGCGACAGGAAGCCGGTGGGGGAGTGGATAACTTGAGATCATGGAGTTGGACTATTGTTGTAGTTTGTGCAAAAAAGACATGCGAGTAGCTGGTGTACTACACCACTCAACACATGTTTTCCAAAGTTCAAATAAACCGTTGTCAGTGGCAGAAAGATTACAGAACGTTTCGATTACACTGGGGAAATCCAAACGAGTCCAATGTTGAATAGACTGGAATGAGATACGCCAATTTATTGGAGGCTCTTCCGCGGAATATAGCCGAGGTAAGCTGACATTATCAGTATATAATTACGACCTGTAACGGGAAAACTATCTACTTAATTTTGTGTCGCGCAGCTTTGTCGTCACACCCTCAAAATACATCTCTGCGTTTTAGATTAGATTAGATGAGCTTTATTGATCTCACAGTGGAGAAATTCACTCGTCACATATTGGCATAGTGATTAAAAAAGGTGCAAACAAGGAGGAAAAAGGTGCAGAATAAACAATATATCTACAGTATATCAAGATAAATAAGGATTAAGGTGCAAGTGTACATGTATCGCACACAATGATAAACAAAATAAAAATAAGAAATAAGAAAATACAAGGTAGTAGCACAGAGGTTTGAGGTGACATATGTACAATCCGGATGGCTTATAAACAGGTGGATTTACTTTTACGTTAAAGTGTAGTAGGTAAGGAACAACGGTGAGGTAGTGGTATGACTATTCTATTCACATTTACTGCACATTCAGCATATTGCACAGAATATTGCACAGTCAATAAATAAAAACTATACTATAGCTGCACAGTGGTTTTTGATTGGCCCACCAGTTCTAGGGCCTGGGGCATTGATTGAGGCTAGACAAAAATGATTTTGGCCGCTAGCGGGTGGGGCTAGTTTACTAGGCTAGAATCTGGACAGTTAAAGGGAAAAGAAATGGAGCCAATCACAAGCAAGGATTGAGAGAAAAACTGTTGGCTAAAAAAAATACTTGTGTTTATGTTCAAGCAGAACAAGAATGATAAACTTTGGGTCTTTTTTCATGTTAGTCTAAACATAAGAATATTTGTAGCTAAAGTGGCATTTAATATTTGGCCTAAGGAATCCTTTATCATGTAGACTGGAGTGATTCAGGATTCTGATTTTCCCCAGCAACATGTGATTTTTTATCCCATCTCTCCTTTGGTTCTTTATATCATTGAGCAATCTTGGTCGCTCACCTTGAACATGTAATAAAGTTCATAAATGAGCTGTAATTGTTAATAAACAACCGGCAGGGATAAAACAGAGATAGAGAAGGTGCTGACCAGGTGGAACGGTTAGCTGATTGACTGTACGTAACAGGAAAGTTAGTGCCTACGTGGATGTTTCCTTTAAACGCTGATAAATTGTGTGAATTTATGGCGCAGGGTTAGAAGTGCTCATTCTGTTGTTGTCTTTTTTATGTGAGCCAGGATGCAGGTTCTAGTGTTGATCATTATCACCCAGTATCAACTACATGAAGTTTAAAGACATCTGTTTTCTGAAGTGCAAAGGTTCCTCCTGCTTCAAAACATTCCCACCACATGATACTGCCACTGCCGTACTTCAGCCATCGGACTTGTAGACTGCCCCCCCATTTTTTAATGCTGTTTGTAGCTTTTGAACACACAGCTTCTGCCTCCCATATCTGTTTATTCACAGTTGATGATTATAATATCGTAATTAGGTTCATATCACACTTCGGTGTAACACAGAACCCCTTTCCTTCCTGTAGAGCTGTGCAGTTTATGCCTGAACATGATTGCTTTAACAAATAACAGCTTTAACAAATAACAGAAGAAAAACCATGATGGTTCCACCACCGTGCTTTACTGCTCTTAGATTCTGCCACACAAATTGCATCAAACATGGGCCAAATGTTTTGTCAGGGTCTTTTTGAACCTTGTTCCAAATGGATAAATATGTAAGAATGAAATAAAATGATTAGTTGAAATCTCTGTTTTGTCTGTGCAATTTTTAACCTGCTCTTCAGAGAACTGGTCCCCTCCAAAGGCAGCCACGCAGGGTTTGATGCCTCCCGTTCCAAGTGCAATAAGAAGCAAGCCCACCATGGACAGAGCTCTGTGGATTATAGAACAGATAACGCACATCGCATACACACTTTAAACACATGCTGGGCCTGTTGTGGGTCACTTGACTGCGTTCAGCTTACACGTGGAGGGCCATGTCGTCAGGGGTGCCATCCTTGTTTCTATCTGTGATGTCATGAATGGCGCTGATGGCCATGATGACCTGCCCCACCGCGTAAACAATGGACAGGTAAATAATGGTCCTGTGCAGAAGGATGGAGACGGAATGTAATGATACGACTAAATTCACAGAATTTCACTAAACCAAACTGAATTAAACTAAAATAAATCAGAACAAATCGAATTAAACTGAAATGAATCCACCTTAAATGAAATGAATTAAATGACTAGAATGTAACTCTGGTTAAGGTGGATTAATATAAACTCGAAGTACTCACATAGACTCAATTTAACTCAATAGGTTTGCATTTAAAATAATTATATATAACAAAAATAAACCTTAATTTGAATTCAACATTATAAGAATGCACTACATAAAAATAGATCCCATTTACCCAAACTGAACTGAATCTAAATTAGTTTAATTAAACTTCACTGAACTGAATTTATTGAACTGAACTTAATTAACGTTGACAGCATGAAACTTAAGTGGTTTAAAGTTAAACCATGAGCTATTTTAAATCTAATCAACTGAATAGATATGGAATTTATTTCATTTAATTTTTATAGTAAATGCAAATGGAATGAAATGACCTGAACTGCAACAAGCTGAACTAAAACCCGGTTAAATTAAAACTAATAAGAAATGAATTGGATACAATTTACCTGAACTTAACCAAGGTTAACTAAACTGAACTTTACACGTATGCAGCAGGATACAAAAAAACCCCTGGAATAAGAAATCGTCAGGAGACTCACTTGAACTTTCCGAGCCATGAGTCGGCAACAATGGCCCCCATGATGGGAGTCAGGTAGCAGAGAGCCACAAAGGTGTGGTAGATGGTTGTGGAGAAGTCATCGTCCCACTTCAGGAAGTACTTGAAGTACAACACCAGCACAGCTACATTGAAGATGGAGATGAAAAGACATTATGAGCAGCTTTACTCCCTTCACTGACCAAACTGCAGCCAAAAATAATGCAGATTATACCAGCTTTATTTAGATTACTCATGCTTTTACTCTGAAAGTCTGGCATTGCAACATAAATATACAAGTTTGGGAAAGAAAACATGTAATAATTCAATTTTATTCCACCAGTCGTGCAAAAAGTATTCAAACGCCCCCTGGAATTTTTCACATTTTGCAACATTCTAACTATAAAATGTAAAATTATATATAAAGATTTTATCTGACAGCAAAAAGTGGTTCATCACTGTTCTTTTTACCACCTAACTTAAGCCCAGATGAAGGAGATTTTACATAAAATGACCTGTACCTGCAGACTTCACTATATATATATATTTATATAGATATATTCTCTGAATAAAACATACAATTTAGTTGCTTTACAGTAAATCTGGAATGAAAATAATCCATAATAATAATCCATTATAAGCTGGTATGAAATAATCCTTTGAATCAATCAGGCAGTAAACTATCCTCACACAGCAATGCAGTCAGTTGCATATTCTATTTCTTTATAAGAAAGTTTTATGTGAATAGAAAATCCCTTTATTGTCCCACAATGGGGAACTTCTGAAAACAGATCTTTTGATGCTGAAAATACATTCAATTAAGGGATAAATGGAGGTAATGGGTGCACAGGATTTTGGAAGCATCAGAGTAAAGCTTTTAAAAGATTGATTGATTTTGATTTTAAGATTGATTGATTTTAAAAGAGGCTTGAAGACTTTTTTATTTAAGCAAGCCTATTCTGCCCCCACATGATTTTTATGATGTTGATTTTTATCTTTGATTTTATTTGCACTGTGTAGCACTTTGAGATTTTTCTTAATGAAAAGTGCGGTACAAATTGGATTTATTATTATTATTATTATTATTATAAAGCGGTCTGAGCATTAATGCACAGCACATCATTTTCTCTTCACATTCAAGAGTAATTTATGTTTGATATACTTTTTTAAGTAGATCCCAAATAATTAATCTAAAAGCATCTAAAACCACAAGTTCTTCACACAATATAGAAATGATTAAAAGCAATATTAGATGTATGAGTGCATGTTGACCCACCTCGCATGCCATAGTAGGAGAAGCGCTCGCAGAACTCGTTGACCACGATAAAAAAGATGCTGAGCGGGTAGCCGAACACTGTCACCTGTTTAAAAGAAGAGTAAAGTGAGGTGGGGACCGTCAGAGCAACTGGGATGAGGTTGGAAACTGGAGCTTACACTTTTTTTCTTGCTCTTCTTCTCTTTATCTGCAGAAAAAATAGCAACAGGGTTTAATGAGATTTGTTATGCTTTTGCTTATAAAGAAAGGCTTTAGTGTGGGACAAAAAAAAAAGGTTTCTTTAACAGGTAAAGAAAGTTTGTGGATGCTTCTCACCTCCCATGGCTGCGGCTTGTTTCCCCTTCAGGTTCCCAAATCAAGCAAATCTTTCAGAAAGAAAAGGGAGGCAGAGATGAATGGTCCAAGATCCAAGACACAACGATTAAATCCAAACCCTCCTCGCTCCTAATCTAACCTCCTCTGGATCTGCTGGAACGCCCACTGATGGTGGACTGTGGACCCAGCACCACATCCCCCCCCACCACCACCTTTATCAAAGCCATATGTTTCTGTTGGGGATTACTTTATGACTCAAGGAACTCAACATCCATAAAGTGATCTTGCTTTGTAGATTAGGGGTCTCAGTCATGAGAGATAATAATGGCAGTAATCTGTGTGCCATTAGATACAAAAAACTGTCTGTGTGTGTGTAAATAGGAGCACAAACCGCTATACAACACCAAAAGCTTACAAAATGTATTTAAAATGATCCTCTGCTTTTCTACAACATTGTGAATGTAAAAGCTTTTAAAATTCCCATTTGATAACATTACAACTGGGTATGCAAAAGATCAAAGCAAATGCTTTTTAGAAGCGATGTGTGGACAGGAGGAGGCTGAGCTAAAAAGAATGAGCAGATCTTCTGAAAAACAACCTATGAATCATGATCAGAGGTGGATAATCCAGGTCTTAAAGTAAAAACGCAAGCTGGTTTTTCTTCCTCCTTTTCACTCAGCCAGGTGTAGTGATGCACTAGGTGACGCTGTTTGCCTTGCAGAAAGAAGGTTCTGGGTTCAGTTCCCGGCCCGGGTTCTTTCTGCATGGAGTTTGCATGTTGTCCCTGTATATGTTTGGGTTCTCTCTGTGTCCTCACCCTGCCTCTCGCCCACAGACTGCTGGACATAGGCTGGATGGATGGAATTAAGCAATTAATTGGAACATAAATATTCTAAAATAAGCAGTGATATGTGAGACTGCGTTGGTTTAATCTAGATTTTCTCTCCCTGTTGAAGAAAAGGAGGCACACAGCATGATCCTGCCAACACCATGTTCAGCTGAACACATATAAAAGCCACATTTTTAGATCTTTATTAATAAAATAAAACAGGTAAAATCTTTATTTGTAATTGGCTTAATAAATTAAAATCCATTCAGTATATTTTTGGGGTTAAAATTTAAAGGCACAGTAGGTTTGTGTCGTCACGGAAGCCGATTCTCTGACCTATAAGGTTTTTCCTCCAGCGTTCCTCCTTACTTCACTGCTGCCAAAGGGGATGGGTTAAATGCAGAGGAACGTTTCTCCAATGTGAAATCAATAAAGTTTAATTATTATCATTAATATTATTACTTACTGTATTTTGCACCATATTTATTTTGCATTGCACTGAACCTTTCCATAGTAATGCCCTCTTGCACCATTATTTTTCAAATTGGTTTTCCTTTTTTCCTACTACAGTATTAACATGAGAATCTCTGCTAAACTTTATAACGGTAATGTTTAATTTCACAGTTGTAAGCTGCTCAGTTTACAGTTGTAAAATGTTAGCAACGTAATTTGGTTTAATTTCGACTATAAAGTTTGTCTAAGTCTGCTTGGCTCCATCCATCTTTTTCCCATCAACAATCCTCACAGCATGATGCCACCACCACCATGTTTCATCATAGGGAATGCCATGTTTAAGCTAATGAAGCTTGAATGCCATAATGTAACATTTTTTGCTTATTATGGTTTCTGTTAACAACATAAAATAAAAAGAATCTAAGTCTGCCTAAATTAAAGTGAATATCTACTAATGAGGTATTTAGAACTTCCCTATTCTGCCACACTGACAAGAGTGGGGAAACCACATTTAAAGTTACAGTATGTCAACATAATTACACTAAAAACATATAATTAAAGACTCACAACAGACACATGATGTGCAGCAGCCCAGATCCCAGCCACAGTGACATTGGTGTGTTTGTTTGTGTGGGTTTTAGGAGAGAGAGAGAGGAGGGGGTGCAGCACAGAAACAAGCAGAAATAGCTGGTCGTTCTGCACAGCGCTGCGGAGCTTTATAGTAGTCAGCTTCCTGATTTCCCTCTCCTCCTGATCAGCGAGTCGGTGACATGCTCTAGCAGCTCCGGTTAGCCTCAGCGCAGGGCTAAAAATCAGTTACACAACAGTACGAAACATCTCTGATGTCCAATTTATTCACTGTTCTTCAACATTTGATCTGAATTGTCATTCAGCAATAGTTTGTTGCCAAAGAGGCTACATTTCTTTGCAGAATTTATGCTTTATCTGATTCATTCAATTAAGTTCTGTTTATTTATATAGCGCCAAATTCACAACACGTCATCTCAAGGCACTTTACAGTTCAACCAGATCATGCAGTCAAATTGATACAAAGTTTTCTATCTAAGGAGAACCAGTTGATTGCTTTGACTCATTGACGTGAATGCAATCCCTCACACTAAGCATGCTTGTAGCGACAGTGGAGAGGAAAAACTCCCTCTTAACAGGAAGAAACCTCCAGCAGAACCAGGCTGATTCATTAGGCGGCCTTCTCAAACTGGATGGTTTTTACCATCATTGAGTGATCCGTGAGGTACATGGGGGGCAAAGTTATATGATGAAATATATAAATGTGCCATTTCCAAGAAATAAATGCATGTAACAGGAAATATGTAGATGTAACATTAACTTATAGTATTAATAAATAAATAGAAATATTGAATAAATCATTAATTTGTAAAATACAGAATTGAAAGAATGTCCCATTGAATAATAAAACAAGATGAATCACATACTTCAATAAAAATAAAAAATTAATAAATGAATGTAATGTGCATAAATAAATATAGCGTCATGTAATTACGTGTTTTTAGAGGGTCGTCGGTCTCTTGCTGGCTAGTTTTTAGGGTCAGAGTTTGGTGGAGCAATGTGCTGATGAAGATTCTCAGTCATCCAGGTCATAGTCATTCCGTAAAAGTTTAAAAAACAATCCACTGGACTTGGTTTCCAAGATTTGAAGACGTTTCGCTTCCTCTCCAGGAAGCTTTCTCAATTCAAATGTCTGAGACATTTGATGGAGTAATAAGAGATGCAAATCGACTTGCTGGATTCAGTCAAACACGTTACATCACTTTAAAACTTGTTGAAGATGAATTTCCTTTTACTTTATTTTCTGTTTTAAATAACTGCTACATCTGTTTATTTTTATATCTGTTCACTCTTCTGTGTGGGTCAACCAAAATGGGCATTCTTAAGCTGACATATGTTGGTCAGAGCGACTCCAGCTTTACTTTAGATGATAATACTGGAGGCTGTTTGAGGAGGCCAACAATGCTGACTGGGGGGGAGACATACTGAATGACTTTTAGATAAAAAAGGAAAGACGGCAGAAACTCTCTGCTCTTTTTCAGGGGGTTCCTCCCCTGGAGATTGCAGAAGACGCAAGGGCCTAATAAAAAGTGAGATCTTCCTGTGCGATTTGTGCTCAATGATTTGTTAAACATGACTCAAATAAATACTGTTAAAGGTATAGAGGAGTGCCCTCTCCACCAGTGTTGCATAAAGTACTGAAATCTCAGAGTCAAGTAAAAGTATAAGTACTTTTCTCCAAAATATTACTTAAAGTCTTAAAGTATCTGAAATGTACTTAAGTATAAGAATTACTGTAAAAATAGATTTACTCAAGTAATGTAGTGAAAAGTATAAGTAAAAAGTAAATGCAGTTTGATTGACATTTTTTTACATTTTGGTAAACTTTGAAGGTTAAATTCACTTAAAATAATATAAACAACCAAGTGTAGGATAAATTTAGACTGGCTTTGCAAAAAAGACGTATAATATTGGTGTTGATGAAGAAGCCCAGGCAAGACCTGACTTTGTAGTCAGTAGGCGGGGTCAAAACACTTGCGTTTCTCTCGCTCGTTTTTTTTTTTTTTTTTTAATTAGTAACTAAACCAAACACTGAAAATGCATCAGAGTAAAAGTATGCAATTAAGTTCGTAAATGTAGTGCAGTAAAAGTGAAAGTTCTCAAAAAAATGTATACTCTTGCAAAGTATAAAGTACTCCAAAATATACTTAAGTACAGTAATGAAGTATTTTTTACTTTGTTACTATACAACACTGCTCTCCACTTAAAAAAATGCACATGCACAACCCTGTACCCGCTCACAATGTATCTATTAAATGCATGCAAGAGCGTGCACGAGCCCATTTCTCCTCGTGCACGCTCTGTTTAAAAGTTGCAAGTTTGCATCGCTCATACAAGCTTATTTTACAAAAGATTAGCAATTTTTCCACTATGTCAGACTCGTCTCCAGTAAGTGAAAATGGAGACAAGGACGTACGACGGCTTTATGTAAACATATCACCAGAATGATTGACAATTATTGGGACTACTTTTTTTGATGATCCACCCAGAAAAAGAACATCCTCCACTAAACCTTTAATGCTTAACCATGTTTCCTTCTTCATGTCCGCTATCTGTGAAACAATACCTCCATCGGATTTGGACTGGGTTAAAAGGGTTCAACAAACTTCAGCTGAGTAAAATGTGAGGAGAGTATATTGCTTTCGTGGAAACAAGTATGATAAAAGGCTTAACAAACACTAAATAAACCAGTTATAATGGATTGATATGCAACAAAAGCAGCTTCAGTTTGTCTAAGAAGGGCGTCCACAACGTTAAAGATGTATTTATGGTAATACTGGAGCATTTTATTTGTTAGGTCAGACATTGATGCTGGTTGAGATGATGAGGCCAAGCATTGGTATCGATGCAATTGTGCATGAGAGGAATAAATGGGGGCATTTCCAAGCTGTTACCATACGACTTGGAGCATAAAACTAAAACGTCTGTATCTTTGCAAAATCCCAGAAAGCTTGATTTAGTTCAGCCTGTTTCATATTTTAAAGAAAGGGAGCAAATATTTACACCATGTTTTATTTATTCACAGTTCCTTAATATATTTACAGACACTGAGTAAAAATCTTTTTTTTTGCCGTTTAATTTAAGCTTACAGCTAATAAAAACACATCTATATTACAGACAAAGAAGTAGCTGAATTCAAATTTGCAAACCCTTGTCCTGGTGATGATCTTCCTCCATCTTTGGCAAAAATGTCCTTTTGTCCTGTAGGTTTCCTTGGTAACCAGGAGACATAATATAAAACAAAATAGGTCCAAATATTGTGATTCACGTGGCTTTAGAGAGCTTATACACAGCTCCATGGGCCTAAAATAGAAAACTGATTTATTTTAAAAAATTAAATACAAAATGTATCTGCTCTACGAGGGTCTTGATGGAAAATCTTTTTCTAAAAAAGTATTTCAAAAAATACTGTACATGATCACTAATAGATGTAGTTTTTGTAAAGCTGTAATCACCATGAACCTAAAAAATACTCCAGTTCTCCGTACGTCGGTTTTCAGTCACAGTTTCCCACTTGCAAAATGCAACAGGAGCTCTTTTAAAGTAAAACGCAACAAGAAATAAAGTCTCCATAGGAAACAAGAAAGAGAACTAGAATAGATGTATATTTTTTTTTGCTGGACACATGGACGGAAATAATGCATCTGTAAATTTTCCCACATTAACGCGTTGGGACGTCAATCGGATGGCTGGCGGTGACGGAGGCCGACTCAGAGGATGGTGGTTGAGGCGTGTGTGTTGGTGCCGGGTGTGCCACTGATGGCGTTAAAGATACCCATAGAGTCAGAGAGAGCACTCCTGGTACCATCATCCACAGGGTAGATCTAGAAAAAGTAGATGTTTCAATTCATTACATTTTAGTGGGATTTTTGAAATTATTTATCAATTTAACATCCAAATTAGGCGATATGCTGTAGATATAAGTGCTTTTCAATTTTGAATTCTCTCCTAAATTAAATTGCTTTGACTATTCGGGCAATAAAAGTGGTCCTCAACTTTACATAGAAAGTAAACAAAATGATGAATTTAAAGTTTAAAGTTTAAAATAAAATTTTTAAATTGAAATTCTGCTCTAGTTCAGATTTTAACTAAAATTCACAGGATGTAAAATTGTATTTCATAGATAAAAAGCAAATTCAAAACTTAAAAATACCAACTCAAACCTTAGACATTTCAAATAAAATGTAAACAGAAAAAAAATTTCTTCTGAATCCTTTTATTTTAAATTTTAATAAAAAAAAAAAGAATTAAAATAATAGCATAGAAATTCAAGATTGGATTCAAATTATGCCATACTTCACATTTCAGATTAAAATTGAACCTTAAATCTAAAATTAGAAGTATTTTTCATGAAAAGTTCAAATTAAGTTCTTTATTTTTATGATTAATGCACAAAAGTTAAAATAAACTATGCTTTTGATTAATTTTTTCAGTTTACCTTTATGTAGAATTTCAATTTCAAATGTTAAATCAATAATTAATCACAGGGTAATCAAATAACTAAATACAGTCAAATGCAAATGCATTAAGATGCTGATTGGTTAAAAAATGGAAACCAATCTATTGTAGTCGGTTTCATTTCAGTGCCTGTTCTGATGAACCGCCTCAATTTGTGAGGTTTTTAGAATAGATTTCGCTTTCATTATGAAAGATTTCCATCAGATACTTTTAGATAATTGGTACGAGGGATTATTAAGAATTTGGAAAATGAATTCCTCAACTCAAACATATAAAATCTAATACCTGACCCAAACGAAGATAAATGGTATTTTTTTTATGAATGGCTTAGAAAAAAGTTGTGCCAAAAACAAAGCACACAGTATTATTGAAGGCTCTATAGAACTTAAGCTTAGTCGAATAACAATGCAAGGCATGCTCATGCAGGTAAACACCACAACATAGCGGCAAAGAGATGCATGCAGGCTGAATGAATCATTGTTAAAAACAGACGTGGCTTAAACGCACACAAAGAAACACAGCACAGGAATTTTAATTCATTCTGGGACCCGATTAAAAAAATAAAAATCATATCTTCATACACTCGCTTAATTTAAATCACAGCCTAATTAACTAAATCATGCTGCAAATACACATCATCTCGTCTCGTTGTTGGAGGGGAATTAAAAAAAACACTTTTTCATTCTTTTGCATTCAAAAGTATTTATGAAATGACAGCATTACCATCCAATCTTCTCAGCGGCGGCAAGAGGAGAGCAGAAGAAAGACATGGTTAGTAAGTAAAGTTCCCAGCAGAAAGTAGCTCTATGTTAAGGTACGTCATGTGCTTTAGTAGCAACTAAAATGGACGGATAGAAGCATCCTTATTGTTGGATGATTCAAACCAAAGCACGACTGTTTTGCTGAAAATCGGACTAATAATTATATTGCATAGGGCATCTTCTAAGATGATAATCCCTACCTGTTCGTGCATGATGCTGGACAGCTCTCTGATCATGTCCCTGTAGTTAGCCTTCATCTCATCGTGATACTCCTGCTGGTCTTCTTTAATCAGGCGTTCATTCACACCCAGTGCATGGCCGCAGGTGTCCACAAACTGCCTACAAATTTGAGAACAAATGCATTGATTTCATCTGTTATTTTTTTTCTATGCAAAATCAATACAGAATAGGGCAAAATTGGGAGGTGGAAAGAAATGAATTCTTAAATTTGCACAAATAATGTGAAAAACTTTGTTTTGTTTTACTACATTTATTACATACTGGTGTATAAGTTATATTTTTGGTCTTTTATTATATGTTTTTTGCCCAGTTTGCATTAAATAAACGCTTCTGTGTATTTAAGACTCGGTAAACAAGGGATTCAATGGAGGGGAGCGACTGTGGATCTCCCAGCAAAGCTTTAAAAATAATAAAGAAATATCCAAGCTGTGTGAAAATGTGCAAAAGATATATTTAATTAATTCCAAGAGTAATAAGAAATTTCTCAGATTATAGCTTGAATCACAGAGGGATTCAGCTGTTGCTGTGAAGCTGATCAATGCGTGAGAACACATCCTTACTATCACTGACACTAATAGCAGCAATGCTAAGTTAACTTTTTTTATAGTACAAACATTATATATAGATTAATGGATTGAAATTAACAGCTGATAGAATCCAGATTCAAATTCAGATTAAATTCAGATCTAAAATGATGCACTAACAGGGAAGCAGCTTTCTATGTTTAATTTGCTTTTATTCCCATCAGAGGGTTTTAGCCTGTGACTTTCTAAGCTTGATGAAGAGTCCCTGTTTGCGTTTAGTAAGAAAATATTTTATTTTGTCCTTTATTCTGTTAGGATTAACTAGAACTTGGGTTGTCTTCATCCACGCTGAACGGCAGCTTTACTGCGAGGCAAGGGTGTAGCTTTATAATGAAAGTTGGTGGGGGCACTCTAAGGGTGGGGGCTCGACCTGAACGCTTTCATTAGGTTTTTGTATTTTCCAAAAATGAGACATATATTTATTGAATGCTTTCCTATTGTTTAGAACACAGGAGAACTATAATACACTAATATTTATATTTATAGATAGTTAAAAAGATGCCTTTTAGTGCATTATATATACATATATATATATATATATATATAGGGACGAGGAATTGTTGTATGAAATAATAAGAAATAAAAGTTGATTCCAGAGTCCAAATCGATATATCATGCATCCCTAGAAGTACAATTTCAATTCCATCCATCCAGAAAAATATATGGATATGCTGCACTTTAAATATAGCATAGCATTTTTTTTCTTGTAAACCTTCTGGTAAACTTGGGGATATATTTTATTGCGTGTTGCATATCCCAGTAAATCTGTTTCATCTTTAAATCTGCAACTCTCCTTACTTCTCTCTGTGCTGTTTGAAAAGATTTATGAACCTCTTCACTAATATAATGATGCCAGAAAAGAAATTTCAAGATATGTAGAAGTTCTGCACTCTGATTCTATCTGTGCAATAAGAAAACATTTTAACCTGTAACAGGAAGTCATGGCCCTCTGAGAAGCCAAGATTTTCTTAAGTAGCAAAGTAGAACACAACATTTAAACTATGTTTTCTGCAGCTTCTTACATTATAATACTAACTTGTATAAACTTACAATCTGTTTTATTTATTTTTAGCTGAAAAAGCTCTGTATGTCTAACAAACAGATTTTTTAGTGGCATCTCTAAATAAAAAAACTTTTACTTGAAATGCGACCGCAAATCAGATGTCTCAAAGCGACAGATCCGATGATGTCACACCAAGAGGCTGGACAAGGGAGCAGCGCAAGAGAGGAAAAATAAAAAAATGAACTTAAAACGCTCTGAACACAGATAGCTGTGCCCAACTCTGTTACCTTTGGCTAAAGTAAATGAGAGGAAAAAAAGCGGAAATTATTGGTGGGGACATGTCCACCCCAGTCCTTCAGAAAGTTAAGCCTGTGCTGCGAGGCATTGCAGGACGTCATGTAATTCTTTTACCGCCAGCAGATGGTGACACATCTGTTTATTTCTGCTCATTACACCCACTGCTGGAATTCTATTTAGACTATAAAAGGACCATCTGAACAGTAGCAGGAAGAACACCTAGTTTATATAACCTTATTTTAATATCATCAAATAATAGTAATAATAATAATAATTCATTTAATTTATAATGCACTTTTCACCAAAAAGGCCTCAAAGGGATACAAAAAAAGCATTTGTGTTTCTCCTCCATTTTTTCTATCAACTCTTAGCATCTTTTTGAACCTGCTGAAGACTGTTTTTGCTCCATAAGGTTGGTGGATTTAGGGGAGTGTGCAGAACGTTTTAAGTAATTTTCTCCAACCTCATAATAACAACCACAATTCAGAGTAAAGGGGAACAAATAGCTATGGGTGCCACCACTGATCAAAAGTAGATTTGCTAAAAAGAAATCCTCCTCCTCTCTCTGTACATAATATAATGTCAACAGTTCGATTTAAGTTTTTCCAAGAATCTGTACCTGAAGACTTCTTTTAGCTGTTTGACTTTGTTGTCCGGATATTTTTTGGCACTGCTGTCATCTAAAAAGGCTCTAGCATATGCCAGAGGGCCCGCGTTGACCTGCAAAACAACCAAGGTCAAATGATTTATGGGTTGTTTTTCCCCTTTCAGCATGACTGAGCCTTTTCTGCCGTACCTGAACACTGATGCTGCCCTGCAGCTTGAGCTGCAGGCGGATCATGTCCACCTCGGACGCTGAGCACAGCAGCCGCAGCTCGGCCACCTTGGCGCTCATCTCGTCTATGGCCACCTCTATGGGGCTCAGGTCGCTCTGGTGCTGGTACATGACTGCGATTCGCTTCTTAACGTAAGGGAAACAGTGGGTTGCTGGGCGGATGAGAAAAAACAGGACATTTTTTAAAAAACTACTACCTCAGGCACTGTTAACCCCTCATACATAGCGGCGCTTCTCTCATCTGTACGGCAGTATTACTACAGGATATTGAACTGTGCTAATTAAATTTAAATAGTCACAAAATAGTCGAGTCATGAAGAGAAAACATGGTTATTTGCAGAGCTAGATAACAACTGAACCTTGAGATGCAATGGATAGAAGAGTAATAAACCCCACCTCACCGTATCTGATTAGATTTACAGAGGTTGGCAGACAAGTGGCACTTTATAATCAACAACAACAACAAGGAACTTGTTGCTGACATCTGATTCCAATGTTACACCGATAAGCAGCGCTGGCCTAGAACAATGCTGCATCATCATCAACAAAAAGTGACCCCAGCAGAACCTACTGGTTAGTATTGTGCGTCTTTTGCACTGCTCCTCCACTCCCCCCTGCTTCTTGCCCGAAACGGTGAACGGCGTCTCGAACACGAAGCGCCGGATGTTGTGGCTTTTCTCAAAGTCAGTCTTTCGGTCGTCCAGCTCCTTGTCGTCCAGGTAAGGCGTAACATGAGTCACCTGGATGTAGGCATACTTGGAATCCAGGTCTTTAGGGTTGACCTGTGGGTGCAAAAGCGAGAAACGAGGTTTTAGCCATTTTTTAAACATAAATGTAGCTACCGGTAGTTTGGTTTAACGCTTAGTGCTCACAAACCCAAACAAACAATTTTGCACCTATGTTCTTCCCAAGCAACACAACCACAGTTCTTTACAGTAACTCGTAAGTAAATGCAACAAAAATCTCTTGAAATTTTTTATTTTTTTTTCCCTTTTATACTTGAAAAAGCCATATAAAAGCACAAAAGGACTAATTGAGAAAGAGATGAAATGAGCGTTTGTTTGGAAGTAGCAAAAGGCCCAAACAATCAGCATCCTGAAGCAACTTATATAAGATTTGTTATTAGCTTAAGTTGAAAGGTAACTTAGATGTTTGTGTTTACTTTTCCCAACATACATAGTAACAACACAATTACCTCAAACTTGTTTATATAATTGTGTCCCACTTTTTTTTAATCTTAAATCACACATCCTCTTCCTTATCAGGCTTCTAGGAACCCTGATAAAGCTGCAATAAGTGCATAAAGTTCGCTAAGTAGGTTTGCTTAGTCCTCAGTTCCACCTTGCCAGAATCCTGAATGATCTTGACGTTTTCGGGGCCAAACTTGTCAGAGTAGAGCTTCAGAAGCCTCTGGGAGATTTCAGAGAGGGGGGTAAACTTTGGCTCCTTGTAGATGTATTCCTTTCCGTCCTCATCCTCAAAGAAACCCTGCAGTAAACGAAGAAATTAAATTATTTTCTATTTATATACAGTAGATAACTCTTATTGATAAATGGGCCTCCGATTTTAATTAATTCTAACTAAAGGCACACTGTTCACTTTTTCCTACACTGTGTTTCATATCCTCCCACTAAGTTACACTGCACACATATGAGATTTGTTGAGGTTTTTTAAGAACATTTCTCAAATATCTACACATAGAAGGAGAACTAACCTTAAATAAAAGGTGAAGAGAAGCTTAAGCTGCTCTTTTCAAATAATAAATACAGTGGTAGTAGGAAACCAGGTAAGTGAGGGAGTAAAGGTTAGTAAATAAAGAGCATCGGAGGGGAAGAAATTTCATCCTATGATAAATCTCAGTGCTCTATGGTAAAATATATCTTCCATATAAAGACCTAAAAACATTTTGAAACATAAAATCGCTGTGGTGAATGTAAAGTAAGACTAAACAATCTTGTGTTCAATGAACAGCAGGATTTAATTTTCATAAAAGACACTTTTAAATGGATTTGTAAACATTTTATTCTGAATTTGTAAGAGTTTCAACAACTAAAAAATTATAAAATTAAAAGAAATACAAAGAAGTCAGTTTTGGTACATTATGTTTAAACTGCAACCTACAGAGGATCAACTTGGATGACTGTAAAGACACAAAGAGGCGGTTTGCTAATTAAAAAAGCCCGGAGGGACATATTTCATGATCATGAGCTGACAGGAATAAAACTAAAGATTTAATCCCTGAAGTTTTCCATACTTCCATACTAAACCTTAAACTGCTTAAGAAGTCTTTAATGAATAAAAGTAAAAAGACTGAAACCTTTTCCATAAGATGTAGCAGAGCCATCTAGTGTCAGAGTTGTAGACTGCAACTAAATAGTAATTTTAAGTTTTTTTATTGCTTATTTAATTATCTTTAAAGTGTGTAAACACTAGGGGTTGTCGCAAAAATTAAAATTACAAACTATCGATACCCAGGAAAATGTTCTCTACTGGACACCATTTGTGATACCATGGAAATAAAAAAATGTCGAACAATTAAAATTATGGGTGCAACTAAAAACTATTTTGCAAATCGATTAATCTGTTGATTATTTTTCCAATTAAACCAGGTGAAATTAAACACTTGAGGAGATCTGGAAAGGGCACATTGACAGATATTTTTTTTTTTCAATCTTAAATGCAAAATATTTATATATATTTTTACAATTTTAATATAATTACTGCTCTACTGTAAGTGGGTTGCACTGCCAGCTAAAGGCATTTTTTAGTCTCTATAGTCCAGTTAACGAATATTCGATTACTTCATCAGTTGACGATCATTTTAATAATCGATTAATCACAGTTTATCTGAGCAATTGCTTCAGCCCTAATTAAAAGCATAAAAAATGTGTTTAATAACATGAAAAACTTCACCTTTTTTTCCAATCTCAACATTGAACATCCTTTCTCAATAGTTTTTGTTATTAGTTAATCAAATCTGCAAATACATGTAAAATAAATAAGCTAAATTTAACACAATTACAATATTCAAAGGTTGTTTGAGGTTTTATTCTTTAAATGTGAAAATAATCTAGAAATCTAAAATAAACAATAGCAAAAATATGCTCTAATTTAGTATAGATGCTTATTTAGTATTATATATGGATGCAGCGTTTAGGTTTTAATACTTTTCAGAGCATCGCTGCTTTTGACAACCCGTGTAAACACTAAATCCACTTTTACCTGATCACATTTAAACACACATCTAACACCAGTAAGTATATCGGTAAGCAACTTGCAGGAATTACTTAAATCAAGCAAGATAGCTGCTCTTTCTGAACCACAGATTCTGGCAACCAATAAATTAGAAACCATTTTATTAGACTTCTCTGGGCAAATGAAGCTACATGGGCACCAAATATGTGCAATAAATGCAGAAGCTCTAGTTTCGAGGCTCAACAGATGAAGCTCATCACTGATACCTTGCAAGTACCATCAGTTACACACATCCCCCAATAACTACTATAGACTTACAGCAGCCTTCCAGAGCAAGCAAAAAGAGGGGAAAAATTGGAATTAAAGAGATGAATATATCAGCAATATAGCATAGTTTGACCCCATCCAGCTTTAATGGAATGCTTTTAACCTCACCTGTCCAAAGAAAGCCACTCTGAAGTATGTGCCCAGCAGTCTCTTTCCAGTATGCATCACCTCCATCACTTTGGTGTAGGCGCGGTGGAGGGTGTCGTAGAGGTGTGTCAGTTTCTGTCCCACATATTAAGAAATGTTTTACATTTTGGAAAGTCACCAAGAAGCACATGAAGGAGGGAAACAACTAGTCATTTGTGTGAGAAATGAGCTGATAATAGCCATTAGGGAAGCCATTAATCTGATTTACATCTAGAGCTGGAGCTTAAATCCTTTAAACAATATGGGTCACTGTAATCCAATGTTTTGAATGTCTAAATGAGGATAAAACAAACGATTGTTAAACATCTGAACAGTCGGAGTCGTCACCATTTTTGATCCATCCAAGACTTAATTTCACTGGAGCAAGAGATCTTTATGAAGGATTTTACGGAGTAGGCGAGAACCACTAGCCTCGTGAGACCATCCTGATCTTGCGAGCTTTCAAGGTTTCACTCGCAGATCAGTCTGGCTACTTTCCGTTAAAGAAAATTTGGAGCCGTTCACCAAACGAACGTCCAATCAGCGTTGGCTTTGAGGCGGGTTGAGGTGTGACGCAACGAGAAGCGCGACAGTTCAGTCTAAGGAACATGGCGGCTTCAGCCGATGAAACTAGCGTTAGCGTGGCTATCGAGCAAGTTTTATCGGAATTACAGAGTATTTCTTCACTGAAAGAAGAGCAAAACACTGCTCTGGAGGCTTTTCTCAGAGGAAAAGATGTTTTTGCTCTTCTCCCGACTGGTTTCGGGCAAGAGTAGCCTGGCTTGTGGTTGTGTTTTCGTCGTCGCTCTGTTAGTACGTCATATGCTTCGTTGATCTGATTGGTTTATTTGGCCCGTCTATCACCAACATAGGCCAATCAGCTAACCAGTATTTTTGCCCCTTCCCAAAATTACTTCAACGGAAGGTTTCCAGATGGATATGCGGAGCAAATCCATCTGGCGGAGTCAGGTTAGAGTACCACTGGATTCAACAGGATTCATGTTACCTCAAAGTCCCTGCGCTGCTCATAGATGGGAATGATGAGCCTGTATACGTCGGCAATAAGTTCATAACGCTCAGCCTTCCACAGGCCATCAGCACACTCCTCCAGCAGCTCCAGCAGCACCTCCTGAACGTAGAAAAAAAACAGACTTCTCCTTTACCCAGCTGTTTTACAACAGGAAGGATGTCATAGAGAGAAATATTTTGTTTTAAAAGCTTCTCCATACATTTATTAAATGGAGAGTCAAAGGAAGACTAACAGTTTATGGAAATATGGTAAATCCCATCACTGACCAGTGGAGAATCACTGATATGCAGAAAGAAAACAGAAACCTCCTTAAATCCCCTTAGGACAGGCTGGGACTGGTAATCTGTGATATCGGGCATTTTTCTGGCGGGCCGGTCCTAATTTCAGCGTGCGAGGGCCGGCCCTCCTTGAATCATACCGGCCCCAACAATTACTCTCCGGCTGAAGCTCCTACCTGACAGTAAATAACTCAAGGAGCTCAAGAAGTAATCCAATGTTAACTACCTGAATGATGCATGCAGTATATATAGCCCTTCCTTGTCATGCACATCCTTGTGACGGTTGGCAACTGTAAAATCCTTGCAACAAACTAAATTATAATAAAACTAAAATGCTTTCTTTAAACCAAACTACAATGTTCCTCTTATATTCGGCAAATTTATGTTGTAATATTTTGCAAAAATATGTTGCGGTGCATGATGGGGTTTTGCATCTAAAGGCTAACGTTTCCCGTCTTACGTGCATTGTCTGGCAGTTTAGGGTAAAAAATGTCTTTAGATTTATGGACTAAGAGATCAATAGACTTTGGTTCAAATTGGACGAGATTTCGTATATCCTGGCGGTTTATGAACAATTTTTGTGCTGGAAAACGTGAGTCAGTGACATCTGGGCCGGTGTAGATGGAAAAATGTCAGGTCCGAAAATCGTTCCCAGTCCGAGCCTACCTTAGTTAGGACATTGCATTTTTGACCCTCTGCACCACGATTCATTATCCTTTTAATAGAAGACACTATTTCCTGCACCCAATGACACAGTGTATTCTCATTATCAGTTCGTATGAAATCGTACGAAAAAGTTATGCACAGTATTTCGTACGTTTTTTTCGTCGTATTTCGTCGTATTTTTACATCTTGCCTCGAGACAAGATATCCGTGCGCATGCGCATCTTACGCACTATTCAATAACATACAATTTAACATACAATTAACCCTAACCCTAACATACAAAACAGCAAGCAAACTAGTGAGAGACATCATGAAGTAATTATTGCACTGTCCGTCTCAGTTTTATGTCCGTCCGCCGATCTGCTTTTTTCGTCTTTTTGTTCTGTCTGGCTGCACATGCGCACTGGGAAGTTTTTTCGAGGAAAAACGTCAAAAACGTACGAAATACTGTGCATAACTTTTCGTACGATTTCATACGAACTGATAATGAGAATATGTTGAATGACAATATAATTAAAATAACACCTCATGCAAGTTAAAAGGGGGAAGGTTAACTTTTTTATTATATTTTACACTGCAAAAAAAGGTTTTGGAATTAATTAACCTTTTTTTAATTTACTTTTTTTTGCCGTTTTTTTTTTTGGTTAATTAGGTTGTTTTGCCATTTGGAAAGGTTATTTGGTTGTTTTGCCTTTGAATTAGGCCATTGCATTTTTTTTTTGTTTTTTAAAATGTAAATAATCTTGTTCCATTGGCAAAGTGTTTTACTTACCTCCTGAATTCAAGACAAAATGCACTTATTTTAAGAAATATTATCTTATTCAGGTAAATTCTTTTTTTTTTTTTTTTTGCAGTGTATCCCAGAAACTAGTGAACCTATGCATCGTCACATGCTTTGCTTCATAAAACCTGTAAGGGACATAGTTGATAAAGTACTTTTTAAAGGACATTTAGGATGATGGATGAAAAAAAAAACATGTTTAAGGCTTTACCTACATATCTGTCTGTGATTTGCAGGTTTCCTTAAATGCAATAAGGGCTGTTTTGGAAGGAAAGAGGTTTTCTGCTTCTTATATTTAGGCCAGCCTTGTTGGTTTTTTGAATACCATTTTATAACAGATTTACGGTAGCCCCTAAGAAGTATAATGTCTTCATATGAGGACGTTTTTTTAATCACTAAATTTATTAAGTTATGACTTCCTACTGATCACATGTAGAGGAGAAATCACATAATGGACGCCAAATAAAAGCTTCGGTATCAGGAGGGAACAGACGGGAGAAAAGATGCTTTAAAAACAAAAATCAACCTTTTTTATGTTGGATTCAGAAATGTTTGTCATCTCTTAGAAATCTTAGTTATGTAAGGCTCTACATTTGCTACAGAATCCACACAGAGATCACTGCTTAACTAACTCTACCAAAACAAAGCAAAAATACAAGACGCCAAAATTGTCAAATCCAAAATTTTACCCAAAAAACACAAATTAAAAATCCCAAAGGTTTGATCAGTGCAGCTCTAACAGGATACAAATGTACAATAAACACCATTTAGAAGATATAAAAAGTCTGACCTCGCTGAAGTGAACATCCTGCATCCCTACATCCTCCATCATGGCCGCCTCCTCATCGATGTTGGGAGTGATGACCCTGAATGCCGAGCAGCCTTGCCGAAACATTCCTGAAACACAGAAAGCATCTAAGAGATATACAAACCAAAAATGAGCCAATGAGACTCAAACTGATTTGAGGAAAATTAAATTTAATCTGTTGGGTTTTTATACTAAGCAGGTTACAAAAAGTAAAAAAATATATATTGGGATAAGATACAAACTCTTAAATATCGAGGAGTTGACAAAAAAATTAGCGGTTTTTGGCGTTTGGGCTAAAGAAAAATAAACAGATAAATCACCCATATTTCTAGCCGCTCTGCAAAGGTTCTTCTTTTGAGAATGTTCTGTATTATTTTTATTTACATCCACTCACTGGTAAATCATGAAAGTGCAACTTTTTTATTGGTTATTCTAGAACAGGGGTCTTCAACCTTTCATATCCAAAGAGCCATTTTTTCCCCCCGAATCAGACTAGGTAAAAGTTATTTAGAGCAGCACAATACTACATGACTATTTAATCAAACACAACCTATCATTTTTATTAAATATCTGTCGTAGGGAATCTGTTGACATCTTAAACAACCAAAAGTGTATTGCTATTTTTAGCTTTTAAAATAATGATAAAACACATAATTTCCAAGCTAATCCAAAGAAAAATGGCTCTAAAAACATACTTCTGATTTTTTATGTCATTCTGTTGTGAAGATTTGTTTTAAATATTCTTTATAAAAACACTTAAAGCTCCTGACTGGTGTTTGTTATTAAAGTAAATTGTCCTTTTTAGCCTCTATGAAGAGCCATTATATTGGGTCCAAAGAGCCGCAGGTTGCAGACCCCTGTTCTAGAAGAAACGTTCCTGTTGCATTAAAATGTAGAGAAGCGAGGACAAATATCAATGTTTACTTAGGAAAAAGTTAAGATAAGAACAAAAATCTATTTGTTCAGACTAGAAGTGTACAGCATTCTGAGTTTTACTGGTTATGGTCGAACCGACGGATAGCAGGTCGATTGATCCGCCTTAATTTCCTTAATTTTGGATGATCAGCCTATATGGACTAGTGACCTTATCTACCTCTGCAAAGGTCTGTAAATAAGCCACTGTCAATGCTCAGCACTTTTCATTAATATTTGAGCACATTAGCACTGCTTCATATGAAGTTAAAACTAGTTCATATTGTTTCACAGGTACTTTGTACTTATATATTGAAAAAAATAAGACCTGACCTTTGGACAATTACCGTAATACAGGGATACATTTCTGGAGCTAAATGTATTTCATTTTGTTAAAAGCTTTTCTTTTAAAAAAAACAAAAATATATATAAAATTGAGAATATTGAAAAAAAAAAAAAAGATTTAAAAGCAAAAAGAAATTTTCAAAGTACTTTTCAGACTCAACTATCTTTTCATTTTTCTGTTGTTGTTTTTTTAGTAGCTTCAAACTGCCGGAACAAAATGAGAAGAGGATTAGGGCCACTGAAAAAAAAAAAGTTAACTGATTCTTAAATTTTATTTCAGTTTAACATGGGAAAAAAGTCAGACTCCTGACTTTTTTTCTCAGAATTCTGAGATTAGAGTCAGAATTCTGACTTTTTTCTCAGAATTCTGACTTTAATCTCATAATTCTGACTTTTTCTCAGAATTCTGAGATTAGAGTCAGAATTCTGACTTTTTTCTCAGAATTCTGAGAAAAAAGTCAGAATTCTGAGATTAAAGTCAGAATTCTGACTTTTTTCCCCATACTATACTGAAATAAAAAAATAAAATCTGTTAACTTTTTTTTTTCAGTGGCCCTAATCCTCTTTTGTATCAGAGAAAGTGGTTGTTAAAAGAAAAAAAAACAACCCAGAATCATCAGGTCAGGCTTTTTAAAGATCAGCAATAAAGAAAACTGCAGTTAGTAAATCCCTGGTGAAGGCATTTAAAGATTTAAACACAATCTTTCAAGTAACAGAAGAATAAAGGGTTAGCAGTTTAATGCTTTATAGTTTCTTTAAACTGCCTTACCTGTTTCCATTCAGGTAAATCTGAATATTTTTATATTCTCCATACATATTTTTGTATGAAAAAAAACCCTACTTAAAGGTTCAAAAAATATTGTAATGCATACTGGCTCCTTAGATTTGAAGAATCAACTATAGCAGTTTAAAATACTTTTATTCTTACTTAAAATGTGGTGAAAATTCACACCATATCCCACAGATTTTCTCATAAAAACTTAAAAACATCACTCCTGTAACAATCATTCAGACTACAACAGGGTTGGTGTTGTTTTTGCACTCTGTACTTAAACATCCATAAATAAAAACTAGCAAACTGCCTTCAGAAACGGCTGATTTTACCATGTTTAATTACCCCAAAGGTGAGGTTAATCTGTAGAGATCAGAGAAAACAAATGCGAAAAACTTTCTATTTCTCCCAAATATTAACAAATGATGTCACTTTTCTTTCATTTCCTCATAACATCCTGACCACTGCTGTTGACTTAAATACCTGTCCCATTATCTGATAAATCTTCGTCAATAAGGAGGCGCAACAGACGCTAAAGTACAAACGTTATCTGTGAAAATGCCCTGATGAAGATTAGAGCTCAGAAAGCAACATGTGACCCTTAGTGTTAGGGTAAGGAAAAGTTCACTGTATATTTGCAGCTGCGATTGAGAGGTATTGATTGTACAATACAATAAGGTCTAAAATTCCTGTACATTTGAAAATAAAAATTATATGTTTGTCTCTGTGTTGCCCTGCGATGGAATGGCGACCTGTCCAGGACCCCGCCTCTCGCCCGTAGACAGCTTGCCCTTGCCACCCCACTTGGGATAAGCATGACGGAAAATGGATAGATGGATGTAAATAAGCATTAACAATGAGGTCCCCTGAACATGTTGTAGTCAATAGTGCAGGAAAATTCCTCTAAGATTTGGCAGACATTATGTACCAAAAAAAAACCTCCTAATTCAATGAGATATTTTGGCAATGCATGCCCCTGTCCTAGTGTAGGCTGCACCCTCAAAGCGCGCAACCATGACAACCAGTCAGAGTTCGTAAAGATACCTTATGAGCACAGAATAATACCTAAGATGAAGGCCGAAGCTTGAGTGATGGGCTGCTACAGACCACTCTGGGCAGCTTATTTCCCCTTATGACATCATAAAGGGCACAATTTTCAAACAAAGCATTTTAAACACACATAAGCTAAGAGGTGGAAAGTTTTTTTTTTTTTTTTAGTTAAAAAATGTTTATTATATGTATTTTGCATAATGTGGGACCTTTAATATAGCCTAATAAGGTATGTTTTTAATATAGAGTTATATAATTGACAGCTGCATTAAAGACAAAAAGGAATTTGGATGCATAAAATCTATATATTCATTTTAAAATGTGTTTAAAACCAATAATAAAAACATATTCTCCTGTTACAGAGTAATTGATTAATCAAACTACTAAAGAGAATGTGTAAACATTTACTAGTGACTCAGGTTATTGCTTTTATAATGAGGGTAATAAATGCAATAAAGGAGGGTCAAAGGTTATTATTCTCATGACATTAAGATAACCAAAGTCAGAGAAGTTCATCAACTATTTTCTACACTCACCTTTTCTCCACAGATACTCGGCCACCAAAGCAGCAACATGAACGTAGCACATGGCTGCCTGAGGAGGAGGGAGAACAGAGGTTGGAGAAACATTACATGATCATAATTAAAGTGCTGTAAAGATTTACAGATTTATTCTCCTTTTGCATGATCTCTTTGATTATCAGAAATTATTTAATTTCCCTTTAGGGTATTTTTAACTGAATTGAATGAAATCTTTCAGGTAATCAGATAAAGTTAAATATCAGATAGACAAGCTGAGTAAATGCAAAACTTTAAATTATAAAATTATTAATTGATGGGAAAAGGTATTTAAATATGGAAGAGGATTAGGGCCACTGGAAAAAAAAAAAAAAGTTAACTGATTTTTTAATTTTATTTCAGTTTAATATGGAAAAAAAGTCTGAATTTAATCTCAGATTTCTGACTTTTTACCCAGAATTCTCTGAATTTAATCTCAGAATTCTGACTTTTTTCTTAGAATTCTGACTTTAATCTCAGATTTCTGACTTTTTTCCCCCAGAATTCTGAATTTAATCTCAGAATTCTGACTTTAATCTCAGAATTCCGACTTTTTCCTCAGAATTCTGACTTTAATCTCAGAATTCTGACTTTAATCTCAGAATTCCGACTTTTTCCTCAGAATTCTGACTTTAATCTCAGAATTCCGACTTTTTCCTCAGAATTCTGACTTTAATCTCAGAATTCTGACTTTAATCTCTGAATTTCAACTTATCTCAGAATTCTGACTTTAATCTCAGAATTCCGACTTTTTCCTCAGAATTCTGACTTTAATCTCAGAATTCTGAAATGTTCCCATATTTAACTGAAATCCAATTTAAAAATCAGTTAACTTTCTTTTTTTTCAGTGGCCCTAATCCACTTAAACCAACCTGGCCTTATAAAAATAAACACCTCCCCTTGTTGAAGCATAAATAAAAAGTAAAATTATGGACTAATCTGATCTCATATCAGGTAATTGAGGGGAATTATTTAAAGTATAGACATTAATCTACAAGTGATATTTGAATGACATTAAAACAGGCTTTTTATGATTAATAAACACTCTGAATTTAAATAATGTTTACAAAAAAAAAAGGTTAAGATTTTTTTGCAGTAAGGTGCAGTTATCAGCGTGGGACTGCCAGTTATTAGCTACAGGGTCAGGATATATCTGAGATTCCAACAACATTAAAAACCAAGTAGAGGTAAATAATCCAGGCCCTGAAAGTAAAAAAAAAACCTGCCTTTTTTTCCTTCATCCTTTTCACTTAACCGCACTGCAAAGACAATCTATAAATAAGTGAAGATTTCTTAAATTAAGTGAATTTAACCTTAATTTGAGTAGATAAATAAGAGGATTTGCCAATGGTATGAGTATTTTTACTCTTAAAATAAGATAATAAGATAAAAATGCACTTGAAACAAGACAATGCAGTTGTTTTTTTCTTATTTTAAATGTAAATTGTCTTGTTCCATTGGCAAAGTGTCTCACTTACTCCCTCAATCCAATAAAAAAAGCAGTTATTTTAAGAAAAAATGACTCATTAAGATTTGAATTTTTTGCAGTGCAGGTATTTAGTCCCTCGGGTGATTAGTCTGCATTGTGGTGCTGGAAATCAAAATGGTTGGATCTGATCTCTGTAAAGCCCTTTTACTTTCTAGACCGGAATTATCCGCCCCTAAAACCAAGTGAGGAGCAGAACTCCAAGATGTGTGACATTCGTACCTCAGAAAGGTCGCCGTTCTTGTTGTGGATGCGAGCCATGCTGTCCAGCCAGGTCTTTCGGAGCTCGGGGGTGCTGGTGTAGGACTTGGCCAAACTGTACTGGAGGTCCACCAACATCTCTGGGTCGTTCTCATGCTCCTTCATCTGCTCGGTGGCCATCAGCACCGTCCTGATGCGTTTGGTGAGATCCTTGACATCTGATGGGAATGCTGTGTGCTGCCAGGGGCAACAGCATCACAGGTATAAAAGTTAAAGATGCAATGAAACAAACTTTATCATGTTTATCCTGAATTACACCTAATCCCAACAACAAGCACAGCTTTTAACACAGCTTACCTTTATGTTCTTGTCACTATTTGCACAATTATTGATAATGGAGAGAGACTGCTGGAAACGCGTGCTCCCAATTCCAATGACATCAGCTATAAGCTGGCTAACCGCTATCACCACCTAAAAAAACAGATTCATAAAATGAGCCTCTCGTGTTTTTAAAGAAGCAGGAGCCTTCTTGCGAGGGGCTTTGTCTCATACCTGCAGGTGGGTTCGCACAAAGGACTTGCGGCCCGTGTAGTCGAAGTTACTCTTCATCAGGAAGTAGAGAAGGTGGGCCGCATCGCTGCGGATGGAGCTCAGCTTGGAGTTGCAGCACTTGAGGATTTCATAGCAGAGCGAGGCGCACATGTCGGCCCTGCCGTCGAAGAACGTGCATGGAAACTGGAAGACACGGGTTATGGAGGACTGGGATGATAAATAAGAGGAGACTAGAGAAGTGTTTAGAGAGAGAAAACAGGGGCAGCTCATTCACCTTAAAAATGAAGGTCCTGAGGGAGGTGAAGATCTGTTTGAGGGCCGCCTCTGACTGAGGGATCTGCAGGAAGCAGAGATGCACCTGGAAGACCTTCTTCATCAGGGGGTTGTGGCCCAGATCTGAAATCAGCTGTGTCTGCGAACAAACAGAGCGTGTTATTTGACCACCAGCCAGTAACACCACAGCTCCTGCATGCAGAAGGTTAACGTGCTAGTAAATGACACCTTGAATCCCATGATGAAGGTGCTCAGCGTGTCCAGCACGGTCAGACAGACCTCCGTAGACACGTTGGCCTCCAGCAGGCACTGGCTGTTTACCTCTGCCTCTGTTTGGGAGTACACTGAAAACACGCAAACATCACTTTTAATCTTTAACTCTTTTGTTTTCATCTCATCACTTCGAATTAAAAGAATCAGGAACAAATGATCCGTTTTAACTCCTTACTGGAGTAAGCGGTAACCATTTCTAACAACAAATATTAACCTTTTAATGAGATTCTAATTTTTAAACTCTAAGTAAAAGATCAAATCTGCAAAACTGCCTTTGATATTATTATTGCTATATTGTAGTTGCAAAAAAATTAGTTTATTCTTTCGAGCAGTTCTGCGTGATTTACAGACTTCTTTATGAACTTTAAAGCCTGCTGAATGTGATCCCATTTGGGGTATTAAGATCAAACAGGATGGGGTATTAAGATTCACCATTTTTTTATTAAAATAAACAATAAATATTCAAATTAAAGTGCTTAAAATAAAAAATAATCTCTTATAAATGGGGAAAACCAACTACTTTGGTTGCCAATGCTTTTTGTATTATATATTTACACCACTGGTTAAGTGATTTTAGAAACATTTCTATAGTCAACCAATTATTACACGGGAAAAAAATCGAAATCTAGATAGGTCATTTTTTCTTAAAATAAGTGCATGTTTTCTTTGATTGAGGAGGTAACAGAGACATTTTGCAAATGGAACAACACAATTTACACTTAAAATAAGAAAACTCAATTGCATTGTCTTATTTCTAGTGGATATGATCTAATTATCTTATTTTAAGAGTAAAAACATTCATTCCATTGGAAAACTATCTTATTTACCTACTCAAATTAAGGGTAAATACACTGAATTTAAGAATATTTTACTTATTTCTAGATCATTTTTCCAGTGTAGGATCATGAGTCAACTCTGACAACATTTTGTGGGTCAAAGGTTAAAAAGTTTGTGATCCTCTGCTCCAGAAGACCTGGGGGAACTATAAGACATCATATTGGGAACGTTAGTGGTGGCAGCATCATGCTGTGGGGAAGCTTTCTGCAGTGGTGACAGGGAAGCTCGTCAGAAAACCATCGTCATTCCACTCCCACATTGTGCACTACTTTATCAAGCTCTATCGAATAAAAAAATAAATAATAAATTAAAAAAAATATTTGTTTTGAAAATTCGTGAAAAAAAATTACTGAGATATGAAGATTTATGTGGGAAATTAAAACTAGATAAAAAAAAAAAAATAAAAAAAATATGTTAGATATTTTTTAAATGAGTCGATATACTAGTGAGAGAATCAACCCAAATCTGATTTTTCTAAGCAGTGATTGGCTGCTGTTTAATACTTTGTTAAAAAATAAATAAAAAGACTGGTAGAAAAATTAGATTTAAACTTAATTTGCATTCAGAAGTTTCTTTTTCTTTTAGTAGTAAGATCATGATACACTGAGGGAGGGAAAAATTGTGGTCATGAGAATATTATTGCTGGACACTTTGCAACATGAACAAGTAGGTTTTGTAGCTTACCAACTCATTACAGTATAACCTTATAATTACAAACCAGCTGAAAATAAACCTTAGAATAAAACTGCAGACTACTCTTAGCATTACCTCTTATGGATTAAGGTTACATTAAATGAAAAATTCAAAATTAAATTTCTTAAAATGTATAGTTAATCGAAAAGAATAAAGAAAAAAAAATGTCTGTATAAAATTTCCATATCAATTCAATTCAGTTCAGTTTATTTCTATAGCGCCAATTCACAACACACGTCATCTCAAGACACTTTACAGTTTAACCAGATCATCCAGTCAAATTGATTGAAAGTTTAATATCTAAGGAAAACCAGTTGATTGCATCGACTCATTGACTCGAATGCAATCCCTCACACTAAGCATGCTTGTAGCGACAGTGGAAAGGAAAAACTCCCTTTTAACAGGGAGAAACCTCCAGCAGAACCAGGCTCAGTGTGAGCGGCCATCTGCCGAGGCCGACTGGGGTTCAAGGAGACAGAAGCAGAGATACAGAAAACAACAATATTGTACATTTTGTAACCAATATCAATCAGTGCCATATGCATCGAGATTTATCTGGATCTAGCTTACTGTTATTGATGGTGTGAGCATTCTCCAGAGCTCCCAGTTGCTGCAGACGGGCGTGAAGGATCCCTGCCCTGTTACGAGACACAGGCAGAGTCAAAGACTTCCTGTCTGCAGCTACAGGTCCTGCACCCTCCAGACTCCTGATGGGAAAAAAAAACACACCATAGCATTAAGTTTTCCCATAAAATAGAAATTGCTAATCACATTTCGTCAATCTGTCATTTAGTCCGTGTTTAATGTGCAAACTAAAAAAAAAAAAAATGCAGCTGATAAATTAAAATCTGGAAAAACAAGTCATGCAGTAAAGCACAGAGAGGAAGAAAGAATAAAGCTCTTACCCATGCAGGGGAGGGGGGGCTAGGACCCACAACGATATTCGCAAAACAACTCGGCAGCAGTGTTACAGATAAAAGATAGCCAAGAGCTAAAGTTTAAAACATTCTCCTGAGAGAAATTAGATTTATAGATGTGTTATTGCGAAGAATACAAGCAGAATTTGTTTAATTTGAAGAATTAAAATAAAAAACATGTAATCGGTTAGACATTACCTGGCGATGGATCTTTTTCCCATGTATCTGAACTGATGGAGGCAGATTCTGAAAAAGGGCAACAAATTAGCTTCATGGCAGAAATCATTTAGTACAAATACGAACTCATAATAACAAAAAACGGTGCACCGTATCTCTAGCATATCACCATCCTTTCTGATGGATTTAAAGCAGTAATAAAGAACATTCAGCTTTGGTTGATTTTGGCTCCCCCCAGTGGACAAAAAGTGTATTGTTTCTTTGAAGGAAGACACCATTTCCCATGAGTGACAGCACATTGCTTGGAAAAATCCTGATCTGGTCACACAGTTTTGATCTACTTTTCTGTTTCCAGTGGCTGTGTGACAATGAATAGCAATGAGGTAATGAAGCTAACAGTGGTGAAACAATGTCATATGACTATGATGTAAATAAGATAAGCTGAACTTTGGTTTGATACCGTATTCTTGCATTGCTGTACTAACATGAAATGTGAGCTGAGAGCACAGAATTAGTCATCAATTATATTTGGAAAAAAGTCAGAATTCTGAGATTAAAGTCAGAATTCTGAACTGAAATAAAACTGAAATAAAATTCAAAAATCAGTTAACTTTTTATTTTTTTTCAGTGGCCCTAATCCTCTTCCGTATTTTTGTGATGACAAGTTTTTTCTAAAATCATCCTCAAGTCTGCCTATTTTGTATTCAGGATGTATGGGGTCTCCAGACATGTTAGTTGCTGTTATCTTAGGTTGTATCCATCTTACGTGTCAAAAAACAAGATGCATTCAATCATTTAACGCTAATGTTTGTTTATTCCCAAACTTTAAAAAAAAATTTAAATAGTATTTTAGTTTAATTACATGTTCTGTATTGCATTTAGTTATGTTATGTTAAATTGTTTTTAGGTAATATTGCTGAATATAAATTTTGGGATACTTCCAAAATGCCTTTTCTGGTTCTTACAAGTTTTAGACAATGTTTATTCCTTAGTGAAAGATGATTCATACCTTTGACATACTCAGGGTTAAA
Organism: Cyprinodon variegatus; assembly: GCF_000732505.1. Taxonomy (NCBI): domain Eukaryota; kingdom Metazoa; phylum Chordata; class Actinopteri; order Cyprinodontiformes; family Cyprinodontidae; genus Cyprinodon; species Cyprinodon variegatus. The sequence goes on along the minus strand of NW_015150462.1, from coordinate 242,732 downwards.
TTAATCTTATCCAATTAGATCACCATAAAGCTGGGAGTGGAAAAATGATAAAGCCGTTAAGCGATTATCAGAATTATATCTCTATACAGCAGCTTTGTGAAGTTTAAAAATGCTAAAATCTTGCTTAAGTTAGCATGGCTGATTTAGCATTTCCGTCATTGACAGCTATCCTAAATGGATTAACACAGCTGGCAACCTAATAGAGGTGAAATATTTATTCCTAAATTATACTTTCATTTCCAGCTTTTATTTTCCTTTCAAATTGAATTCAGGTTGTTTGATGCTTTAGATTTTTTTGTAATTGTTGTTCTGTTGGATAAAATGTTGGTACAATAACTGAGTCATTGCTTTCTGAATCTCTAGTGCTCACAGTGTTTATCAAGATTTTCTCTCATAATAAATGATAACTTCATTACAAAGCATCCAGGAAAAGAAATGTTTGATTTTGTTGAATTTATGTGTTAAAATCACTTTATAAGAACCAAGCTGGTTTTCAGGGTTAACATCAGGTTATGTCTTTGAACCAATATCCCTCTGCTGCATTTTAAAGCTGTTTTTTCCCCACCGTCTACCAGTTGAAGTCAACACCTGCACTTACTCTATTAGAGTAAAGAAGTCCGTCAACTCTGAGGGGGCTGCTTTGTTCCAGTAGGAAAACAGGGCCTCTAAAGTTGGCAAAAAGAAAACAATGAGAGAAAGGACAATTATCAAACACCAGCCAGGATCAAAATAAAGTTTAATACAGCAGTTTACAAAGTATTACTAAGTCTTGACCTTTTAAATTATGAAACCTCAGTGTCATTTATGGGATCTTATCAGATATACCTGAATAATGTAATGTGGAAAATATATGTTTTTTAATTGAACGCATGCATAGGGTCATTGAACCAGAACCTTGTTGCTGTTAAATTGCTCCCTTCATGATACTGCCACCTCTGTACTTTTACTGTAAAGTTTCTTCCTTTTTTTTACTTCAAATGTTATTATGACAGAAATTCTCAGTTTTAGTTCTATGCATTCACAAATTAAAGTTTATCTTCCTGCAAACTATAATCTGTCTTTCTAAGGGTGGTTTTGATTAACTGCTTCCTCCTTGCTAAATGCATTCCTCCTTGCATTTAGCTATGGATAATGTTTCTTTCTTGTCTTCCTGCAACTTTTTCAGAAGGGCTTTTGCTCTCTTTCTGGGTTTTACCCAAAAGCATGCTTACCTCTGCAGGATAGAAATATTCTCCTTCTTAAACAATATGATTTACAGCCCTCCTCAATGTGTTTATGCTTGTTAAACAGATTAACGATTAAAAAGATGAACTTGGGGTGCAAAACCCTATTTCTTATGAATTTTTTTTTAATGATTTTTTCACAAGTAAGGAGTGTGTTTGTGGTTTTAAGTTGCCACTTGCAGTAGAAGCTTAAAAAAAGCTTTGGCATCATCACCTAGGCTTTCTATCTTGCTTAGTAAATGAAAAAAAAAAAAAGATCTTAAAAATATTACTTTCATATGGAGCCCCTAAAGGGACGTGGAGGGGAAAAAAATAACTTTTGCGATATCCCGCAATACTTTTGCGAGATCCCGCAATAGTTTTGCGAGATCCCGCAATAGTTTTGCAAGATCTCACTAAAGTATCGCGGGATCTCGCAAAAGTTTATTTTTTGCGTCATCTCGCAAAAGTTTTGCTGGATCTCGCAAAGGTTTTGCGGGATATCGCAAAAGTATTACGGGATCTCGCAAAAGTTTTTTTTGCGTGATCTCGCAAAAGTTTTGCGTGATCTCGCAAAAGTATTGCGGGATCTCGCAAAAGTTTATTTTTTGCGTGATCTCGCAAAAGTTTTGCGGGATATCGCAAAAGTATTGCAGGATCTCGCAAAAGCATTGCGGGATCTC
>NW_015150462.1:239290-240837 GCF_000732505.1 Cyprinodon variegatus | reverse complement strand
CATGATCTCGCAAAAGTTTTGCGTGATCTCGCAAAAGTTTATTTTTTGCATGATCTCGCAAAAGTTTTGCGGGATCTCGCAAAAGTTTATTTTTTGTGTGATCTCGCAAAAGTTTATAGAAATTAAGAACCTCTCCAAATCATCCTCAATGGTTGTGGCTGACACATGGGCGTATTATCCTCCCATAGCAGTACACTTTGCACCTCCACTGTTGTGTGTCTGTTTTACTTCCGGTTCACTGACATGGCAAAACATTTTTGTGAGATCTTGCAAAAGTATTGTGGGATCTCGCAAAAGCTTAGTTTTTCCTCCATGTCCCTTTAGGGGCTCCGTACCTTCAATAGGATATGAAGTGAAAAAATAGTTTTGGCTATTCTTACTGACGTTAAACATGAAGTTTTGGTCTGTTTTATTTCATATACTGAGAAAATAAGTATCTTTTTATACAGTATTTGTCAGTATCTGGTTTTAGCCGCATGTTAACAGGCAGAACTGGAGTTTTTTTAGGCTATAAATTTTTTTCTTTACTGTATAAAGTTATTTACTCAAGTCGGTTTATCGTATAAAATCCCATTAAATACACTGTTGTTTGTGGTTTTTAAATGCTTAAAAACAAATAAGGCAGTGACTACGGTCCTACCCTCTGACATGCTCTTGAGGATGTGCAGGAAGCACATGAGCAGCTTCCCGATCTCATCTCGGTCCAGTTTGTCACAGCGCAGCACGCCGCTTCCCACCGCTGACACACACTGGCTCTGATTCACACGGCAAAGAAAACAAAGGACAGAAAACAAATGTTGGTATTTGATGAGAAAGATGTAGAGAGAATAATATCTGTAGAGATCACTCAAAAAACAAACAGACGAGAGGATAAAAGAGGCTGCTGCAACATCACCTGAAGCAGCTTGGAGTGGGAAACACACACTGTGCAGATATCTGCCCAAACCACACCAAAGAAGTGCAAAACGCTGCAGATACTTAATTATAAGAGACCATCAAGACTCTGTAGAGCTACAGGCCAGAGCTGATGGTGGAGAGCCAGCAAACGTCAAACTGAGTACTTGTATTGGTACGTTTTCCTCATGACTTCCATCCATTGCTTGGTGTGCAGCTGCTTTCTGATTTTCACTGTCTCTGTCTAGCAGCGGGTCAGACAGAGGCCCACTGAGCAGAGAGAAATCCATAGTGACGCGCTTCGCAGCCCGGTTCGGAGGTGGAGCTCGCTCCTCTGGGTCCAGTGGGAGAGGAGGCACGTTGACAGAGTGCCTCCTGCTAAATTTCTCTCTTTGTTGCAGTAGGGGGGCCACAGAGCGGGTGTGTGACCTCTTTAGGAAGGGGGCGCCAATGTAAAAGATGAAATGAGTCACAACAGGATGTGGGGAGAACTTGGAAACAGAAATTAATTTAGTGCATCAATGTTTTTACTCCACTTCTATATTCCGTGACTTTAAAAACACAAAAAATTTGGTTTTATGTGACAAACAATCACAAAGTGGTGAAAGATTCTGACAAGGAAAAGAATGATCAATGGTTTTGAAAATCTTTTA
>NW_015150462.1:232655-238651 GCF_000732505.1 Cyprinodon variegatus | reverse complement strand
TAAAACTAAAATGCTTTCTTTAAACCAAACTACAACGTTCCTCTTATATTCGGCAAATTTATGTTGTAATATTTTGGAAAAATATGTTGCAGTGCATGATGGGGTTTTGCATCTAAAGGCTAATGTTTCCCGTCTTATGTGCATTGTTGCCAGGTTGGGATGTTTCCCAATCTGGCAGTTTAGGATGGCCGTCTATGGGTGAAACATTTTTTTTCTTTAGATTTATGGCCTAAGAGATCAATAGACCTTGGTTCAAATTGGGTGAGATTTTGTATATCCAGGCGGTTTATGAACATTTTTTGTGTTGGAAAACGTGAGTCAGTGATATCTGGCAACCCTGCCGATGAGGTGAGTGTGGACGTTAAGCAGCAGCAGTCAGTGTCGCATCCATGTTAATAACCAAAGCCTTGGAGATGGTTGTCATGTGATGGTTAAACATAGATCTGGGAAAATCTTTCCCAGTCTGAGCCTGCTACCAGCTGTGTACATCTAGGGACTGAAACCTGTGCTCTTTCTATGCAAATTAGCTCAAGTTCAGTCAGATTGAAAGAGGAGCATCCATGAAAATCAATTAGAAGTATTTCTGTATTTTCTTTCTGTGATGAAATCTGGACTTTCCCACACATATTGATCCAAATGCTTCCATTTAGGAAGTGACTGTATATTTTAGAATTTCTTTAGTAGAAAAAATTTAGAAAACCATTCATCATTTTTCCTTCCAGCTCACAACTATGCACTACTTTTAGTTGGCCTAAAACATAAAATGGAAGAGATTAAATTGGCATTTGTAGCTTTAGTGTTTGTTTTTCTGGAACAAACGAGAAAAAGTTAATTTTTTTTTATTCTTTTTAACATTTTTTTATCAATATTGGAGAATAGTTTACATAGTGAAGCCTCTAAATGAGCTTTTTAGATCCTAAACATGTGATGCAGCTGAAGCCAGACACACCTTCTCCAAGGAGTTGTTTTTGTCGCTGCTCTTTTCCACAAGGCTGTTTGCAGAGTCGGTGGAGACCAGAGAGCCTCTGCAGTCTTCGTGGTGAACCGAGCTCACATTCGGGGTGGAGCTGTGAGGCGAGGCTAACGGAGAACAACATATAACAATGTTTGCAGGCATATCATAGCCAAAGAATTGTAATTTAGTTTGAGGAAGGCAGCGAGGAGTCACCTGTGCCAGAGATGACCCCAAACACATCTTTGTGCAGAGCATTTTCTATGCAGCTTCCTGGCTTTTGAGGCGTAACCATGGAGTTTGGAACCAGGGAGTCATCCCTCATGTTCTGAGACATAAAAACAGCAACAAAGTGAGTGTTTCACCCACCTGTTCTTCAACTACGATGTGTAAAACAGAAAAATTAGCTGCAATTTGGATTCCATCCTTTAGGAGCCAAGCTTACATTCTGGTTACTGAGAGGAGGAGAGTCCTTGATGTCAAGCCTGGAGACGTTTTCCTGAAGGAGTCCGAAAAGAGGGAGGTAGAGCGTAACCAGCCTGGCTTGGTGGCTCTGATATAAAACACAAAGAATACGGCTCAAAACCCCTTTTACACACCAACAGAAAATATAGACTTTTAGAGCAAAAAAAAAAAATAAAAAATGATAGAACTGTAAATTTACAGTAATTTTTTTTACTATTTTTCAAGGCTGCACTTTGAAAAAAGATGAAATTGTCCAGAGAGCTGTTCCAAACGAAATTTCTTTTTATTTTACACTTGTGTAAACAAAATGAGAAATTAAATCTGTCTACTCTAAAAGTGTCTCTTTCTTTCTTTTCTTCCTATCTAATTATTAAATATGTTCAGCCTCTGATTCTTTAATGTTTTAACTAATTACATTTCCATTAACTAACAAACTTTTTAATTAAGTGTTCATGATAACAGAACAAACATAGTAGGGGGAATATTTTGGTGCCAAAAGTAAGTCAGCAGCCATGTTTCCATTCATCTGAAATTCAAACCTTAAGTGAACTTCAAACAGTTTCAAAAAGAAAAAATAGGAAATGCAAATTTTTGCTGCGTTTCCATTTGGTTTGAATCAAATTAACCATGCAACGCAAAGTACTTCATCGTCCACATTACGTTATGTTCTTTTCATTTTCTGTGTTAGAAAGTGTTTTGTTTATGAGTAAAGGGGGGGTTGTTTGTTGTTTTGGCCTTGGAGACCCTGAGGCTTTAAGCTTCCGTGTTTTGCTGTTTGTTTTCTTTGCGACCCCTGCAAATTGTGAATAAATAATATTTTTCTACTGACATCATCTTTTAGTTTACTGACTTTTGTGTTACACCCAGTGCCAGAATTTACCCTTTAGTGGTCTTAAGGGTGGGGGTTGTAACATCCAGCACAGAAGTAGAGGCTAAACAGGAAGTAGGGGCTGCAATCTAACACTGACCACAGATCAGTAATGACGGATAGCTGCAGTAAATGTGTTGGGTACTGGGTGGGTAAGTTGTTCTTAGGTTAACATGTTAGCTAGTAATGGAGATGTTGCTTCCAGCCAAGTTTAACTTAATGCAGGAACATCTGGGAAGATGGCGAAATCAGAAACAGCTGATCAGTTATGTGATGTAAATATACACTACGACAGAACTGATTTGAAAAGAAGGGTTTCCATCTTCCGTTTTGTGCATCAACCCTTTTTCACAAAAGCCAAAAAAAAAACACCTCAAGTGAGCGTAAAAACTTTTCTTGCAAATTTTAGGGAGTTTATCTGAATGTTGCAGTTTGCATCAAGCTTTTCTGATGTGATACTTCAAAATGTCATTCCAAATAGAAAAAAAAAAATGAAAAACAATCCACTGGACTTGGTTTCCAAGTTTGAAGATGTTTCGCTTCCCATCCAGGAAGCTTTTTCAATTAAAAATGTCAGGAATAGCTTTGAGTTTGAAGTTTTATACATTAGCCCAACAAAACCCTGTTTTTGTTTTGAAAACATGCAAATTAGAACAGACGAAGGGGTCCACCCCTTTGGAATGGGGGTCCTTAGGCTTCTTTTGTTAGACTGCAATGCCCCATACCCATCTAAGTGTCTGAAAGGTCAGTGATTAAGGTCAGTGGCTAAATAGGCGAGGTCCTCCGCTCTCCTGTACATGGGGTGGGGCTGCGATGATAACAGGAAGGGATCAACTCAATTGCTGCGTTGTAAGTTTTTGAAAGCTTGAACCTGAGTCCACCCGCTCTGTTTAAGATTGTTTTTCTTTCTTAACATAGATGGCTTCCTTCACTCCCCTCTCAAACCACATATTTTCCTTATCAAAAATTTAATATTCTGGTCCTCAAAAGAATGTCCTTTGTCCATAAGGTGTAGATGTACCGCAGAGTCTTGTCAAGAGGAGGTCGCTCTTCTGTGTTGAGTCATGCATCTGTCATGCGTCCTTAGGATGCACTAGCCTCTGTCTAAGGGTCTTGTTAGGTTTAAAATGTACTATTATTTTGTGTTTGGAGAAAAACCTCTTGAGTTTTTCAGAGATTGCAGCTGTTCCTGACATTTTGAATTGAAAAAGCTTCCTGGATGGGAAGCGAAACATCTTCAAATTTGGAAACCAAGTCCAGTGGATTGTTTTTAATTTCTTTTTTTTTCCTTTTGGAATGACTACGACTTGGATGACTGAGAACCTTCACCAGCATACTTCAAAATGCACTTTTGAAAAAGCTGATGGAAATGCACCTATTGCCCACATGTAAATGTGCCCTAAGTTTTGTTTGTGTTTTAATAACTTTCAAAGTTAAGAGAGGAACCACTTACTTTAGCAGCGTAACGGTCGTCAAACGTGTGTTTGATCATTAGCCCCTTCAGCACCTGGATGGCGATCTGCCGGATGTCTCTGTGCTCCTGAAGAGCCCCGCCCACCTCCCGCAGCAGTAACCCCACCAAGAAGTGGTTTCTGCAGAAGTCATCGGTCAGAGAGTAGTCCAGCGTGAGATCTGCAGAAAACATATATCAACTGATTCATTTTCTTAGCGACGAAAAGCAAGAAAAAGGCCGTCTGTAGACGGACTCACCTTGGAATCTCTGTATTCGGCCTTTTCCAAACGGCATTGGTAGGTTTAGAGGCACGTAGTGCTCATGGTTGCAAACCACCCGTAGGAACTCAAACTTGAATTCAAACAGAGTCTGACAGGAATATAAGATAAACAACTCTTTAGGGCGCCAAGAAAGCTTTAAATCTGGGAGGAAAGTCTTCATAAAACACAACAAAAATGGCACCTTTGGGTCTCCAGGCACAAAGCAGTTCATGTAGTTATTGATCTGCTTGAATACAAAGCCTCTGTCCATGAAGGTGAAGCAGCGCTGGATGTAAAGAGGGCAATAAAACAAAAATATTATCTAAAAAAAAATGTTGAAGATAAATATTTCCTGCAGAGGAGTTAGAAGGAGGACCGACCTTGATAAAAACGGCCAGGCTGTGGTTGGCGTTGCGAGCAGCGTCGAGATTATCCTTGTATTTCTGGGTAATGTGTGGCATCAACATGTTGACCAGGGTTTCCACAGCATGGTAGAAGGAAGCGGAAAAACGCTGGTTCCTAGAGAGCTGGGGACAGGAAACAGGAGTTAAGCTTGTTTGGGAGTAACTCAGGAAGAAGAGGAGAGTAAACGACCTACCTTGACCTTACCGCTCTCTAGGAGATAATAAGCCATTGATTTCACCAGAGCCTCAAAGAAATACCATGAGTGCTGTAAGAAAAGATTAGAGAATTGGTGTTGGACTTTAACAGATAAAACCAAATACGTCTGATGTTTTAAGTGAACTGCATTTCAGTATTTGCTACAGTTAAATTTTGCTTAAAATATTGGAAAAGTTGTTCTTTATAAGACAAAAGAAAAAAAAACTCAAGCAAATATGGAGTTACATCTGTTACATTTCCACGTTTTTCCTTCCACTCAACTTTCCTTACTTTTTTCATCTTTACTGCTGTGGGGCTATAGTAATCCCTGCTATTTTGCAGCCTGGCTATAACATTATATTTCTGGATAAAAATATATGTTTAACTTTATATTTCATTCCGGTTTTGAGTCATTGAAATTACAAGAAACAGGTGCTTGTATATGAAAGGTCCATGATGTTCTAGTTTGCTGAGATGTAGACCTACGTTTACTCTGCATTGTGACCAGCAGTTTAATATAACAACACAGTTTTCTTAGTAATGAGAGCAGATGTTAGGGCTGGAATTACTAATTGCATTTCAAACTTAACCCCACATTGTAGAGGCACTCAATTATTGGTCTCACTTCCTTTTACAAGACATTCTGTTTCTAACTCCACAGCTTTAGGTGGCAGTTTGTTTCCAGAGAGAAATGAAGAGCTGCAGCTAGAAGACAGATCCATGCATGTAAGCAAGAAGTAGAGGAGAAAAGTACTGAAACAATGGACTGTGGACAAGAGAGCATTTAAGACCATAAAACAATGAAACAATATCTCTGTACTCTGTACTTTACGATCAAATCTATTCTCCTGAAAAGTTTATCGGTATTGATAAGGAAGACTGTTATATTTCTTGTTAGAATAAGATCTCGTCTACAAACAGGATTATAGGGGTTATTGTGAAGCAAAAAAAAAGAAATACAATTACATTTTTGGAGTAAACTGCACAGGAAAAGTAGAAAAGATGTTTTGACAAGCAAAAAAACATTAAAGCTTGAAATTAACAACAAATAAACATCAAAGTTTGACTGAAACATTGTGAAAAACTCAGATTGATATTAATATTAACTCTAAAAACACGTTTTTGTTATGGTTTTTCACAGATAACTTGATGAGCGAGCAACAATTTCAGAGCCTCCTTATTCAGAATATAAACTTACCTTTTAAGGAAGTTCTAATTATAACCGGAAAAGAAACCATTGTATGAAGATCAGGTAATCAGGAAGGCTGAGTCCATTTTGGATAATTATACCCATCCTCTACATAACGAATTTCAGTTTCTACCCTCTGGTTTCCGTTTTAAATACCCACCAGTTCGGACCAATGGATACAAACACTCTTTTATTCCCTCTGCTCTTCA
>NW_015150462.1:227841-230934 GCF_000732505.1 Cyprinodon variegatus | reverse complement strand
GATCATTAGATTTCATCCTGGACACTACAGAAAATGGGCTAAAAGTGTTAAAAACCGGAATTTTCCTTTAACATCATTATCAGTGACAAAGCTTCACCTTGATGAAGGATCTCAGGTAATGTTCCAGTCCCTCCTCGTGGCACTGTGCCACTACATGAACCATAACCCTAAAAAACACAAATAGGGGGAAGAGTGAGAAAGGAAAGAGTGCCTCATATTTCCATCTATTGTGATAAAAAATGTTAGCATGTGTTGAATTTATACGAAAATGGCTAACGCAGCTTTTTCCCAGTGCATCAGCGTATGGTCCTTGCCTGGTAACGTTGACGGCCACGTCCTCGTGTGTCGCCCTGGTGAGGACGGAGAACAGCTGGTTGAGGATGGTGGGCAGAAAGTTGACCATCACATGACCTTCCATTGCATGAAGGCTCTAAAACGGAGAAAATCGAAAAAATAGAAGTCATCTCTCCAAACCTTGTCTATATGTATATTTGCCTTCAGGCAAAAGAGCCAATGCATCTCATAGTAGCTCATATTACCTTCAGGTATTTAATCAGCTCCCCCTCTGAAGCTTGCTCTGACATGTCCATGCTTTGACAGTGTTGGAAGAAGTTGTGCAGATGCTGATCCTGGTGAAAACATGGTAATACATTATGTAGAAGGATTTACCTTATCTAGTCAACCCTGCAGTGACTTAGCAGATAAACACAATTAGATTAAAGATGAGGCCAGAGTGTTTACCTGGGTGTAAACTGTAGAAACAAGATGGGTAGAGACTGAGAACAGCGGTTTGCCTCCATCTACCCATTTAATCTCAGAGCCAGACTGCTGCAGGGATAAATAGATATAAATCACTGTGCTGCACACTGATCAATGATAAATCTACTCCTTAAATTGGAAGCAAAGGAGAGCAAAATACTCACAAGGAGCTGTGCCCAAAATAAAAAAAAATCCTTCAATATTAACATATATTTATCCTCAATATTATCTGCTCATAGTATACTCCATACTTTATATGTTAAAATAAGAGAAGCGCTGCTGACACTTAGCGAAAGCTTAGTTAACATAACTGTTGACAAGAATTATTTAGTTATGTTTTTCTCATCTATGCCAGTGTTTTTTTTTTTTTGTTTAACAAATAAAGCCTTAGAAATAAAAATATTTTTAAACATTTAGTGAAGCAAAAACTCATTTTTTCTTCACAGATAAACACTTTTTACTGCAGCCTAACCCTAAAAACAAACACTTTCTAATATCATTGAGGTGTTTTATTTGGACATTTACCATCTCCCACCAGCAGGTGGTGCCAATAATTCAGTCTTTTGGCTTAAAATACTGCTAGTTAGGCTGTTAATCAGCATAAACCTTTGAAAAAAATGAAACCTTTAAACAAGGTTTGTGTTTAGATTATTAATTTAGCTAAGCAATACCAGATACTGTTTGTCAAACTACAAAATAAAAGCTCCCAAAAACAAAAAAGATGAAACATTACACCAAACATTGATCATTTTTGGACTCGCAACAAAAACAACACATTGTGAGAATAAAGTTTTTAGTTAGCTTTTAAAAAAGGTCAACTTTTCATGGTGTGTGAGATTAATGAATTATTATTATTATGAAAGATAATATAATATTGCTAGCCTAATCAGGTTTAAATTTGATTGGCTATGTCTTTAAAATAAGGTTATTAATCTATAAATTGGTGAGACAATAAACAAAAGCTAAATTCAAATATTAAACATAACTAAAAATGTTTAATTCTCTTTAGTGGTATAATTCTGAGCCACAAAGTCTTATATCAGTAGAAGTAATAACATCTTTGTAATGTAGCTAACATTACTGTAAAAAAAATATAATGTTTTATATATGGACGCATGTTAAAGAACATCCTTCTAATTTTCTTTTTTAATAGATTAAGAAAAACCAACCAGTTAGTTTTATCTCATTTTTGTTAGAAAATTGCATTCATCCTGCCTTCATAAATAAAAAAATAAATTTAAAAAAATGTTACGAAAATATTGGAAAACCTGTTAAAGTTTTTGAACATTTTAGAAAAACAGAATAAGAATAAGAAATTTCATAAAGTGTTAATATTTTATTTAATGCTTGGCTAAAAAACTTTTGAAAAAGTTTTGAAAGCCTGTGTTTCATAAATAGTTGGGTCCATTAAAACAAATTAACTTTCTGCTTCCTTTACAATTACATATTTATTTGAAACTTTTCAATTAGTGAAACACTTAGTGGTTTATTTTCTTGCTGCAGTTCTTACTTATCTTACTCCAAAGCAGAGAAAATTAATGGCATTCAGACAAAACTGTACAGAAAAAAATCTATTTTCTTCCTTTCTTCCAAAAAGAAGAAACATAATAAAAAAAATAAAAATGCTAAAGCTGTAGATGCCTATGAAGGACATGCTGGTGTATTATTTACTTAAAGCAGCTGATCTACCTTCACCACTGAAGCATAAGGCAGATACACAGCTGCAGCAGATGGGGGGGTTAACTATAAGACACTTTAGCTGAGATTAGAAAATGGCTTTAATCAAATTAATAACAAAGCAGACCTACATCAAAGACTTCAGAGGATGCCTTGTAAAAAAGCCTCCAGGACCTGCATAATGTCCCAATCCAATCTCAGCTAACAAGATTTTAACCTTGAAATGAATGTAACACAAAGAGGGTCCGCCTAATTGCATTTTTGATATTTAAGGCCTGAATGCAGATTAATTTGTCGAGATTTCTTTGCATCTGAAGAATCAAACACTGACATCATCTTTCCTTCTAATAACATCTCACTACTTTTACCTTGTTGACTCCATCATGGGAGCTAAGATACCCAGGAGGGAGATTTGCAGCCACAGGTAGCTGCTGTTCATTCATGATGACTCTCCCACCATCCCTCAGGAGTGCCAACCAAGCTGAACCCACTGAAGACAAATAGAACAAAGATGCACGTCCAGTAGTACCACTTATGAAGTAATAGGGTGAACCAGCCTGATATTATGCATTAGACACCAATGATTATGCATTTAACCCTCTCCAGGCAGATGTTGCAGATTTGCAACTGCTAAATGCTACTTAGCTAATTACTCCA
>NW_015150462.1:223606-227475 GCF_000732505.1 Cyprinodon variegatus | reverse complement strand
GCTTTATCTTCTAGTTTGCCTATATTTTGAGCAACAGTTTAACAGAAACGGCCTTCTCAAGAGGTTTTGAGAAGTTTGAGGAAAAAGTTGTCTCTAATTTTTTGAGAGAAATTTTTTTTTCTTCGAATTTTGTTTTGTTAATTTTTTGTTTGTGACATTCAAGTAAAGTTAACGTTCATATCAGATTCAGTCTTCAGTGTTAAATGACCACTCTGGGCCACTGTTGCAAATCTGCAACATCCCAGAATTCATTGCATGTGAAGGGCTCTCTCTCTCAAAAAAAAGTCTGAATTGTATATTACTACCCCATATGATCATTTTCTCCAAATATCAGATTTTTCCTGCAACTACAACTTAATTTGAGCCTGACAGGGTTATCACATATGTTAGCTGCCCAGGGATATTTGACGGCCTACCAGGAGTCTCTACTACATCCTTCTTCTTGCTGTTGTTGTCACAGCTGACATGATAAAAGCTGAAGAGAAGGTGGTGTTTCTCATGCAGCTGAGTCGGCAGCTCTATCTTTATCTGTGGGCGGAAACACAGTGGTTAATATTTGCTCTAATTAGGAATGGCTTAAGAAAAAGTAAAGTGGGTTCTAGTTAATCAGTTCATACTCTGTGAATGACACAAGCAGAAATACCTCATCGTAGAACTCAGGGTTCTGCTGGTGGTGAAGAACAGCTGCATACGCCTGTTTGGTGAACAGAGGCCCTCCAGGGCGGCCATAGATGCACTGCAGAGAATCAGAGAGAAGATGGCGGTAAAGGCAGAAGATAAATGAGGGAACCATTAATCACCTTCAGGCCGCCTCCTTTTTAGCTTTTCTTCCATCTCCTCCAAACACAACAAAGGACATTGTCATCTGCAAACATTGTAATCCACGGGGGATTCTCCTGTCGCATCACCTTCTACTCTTGCATAGACTCTAATTAGCCTCTCTCTTCTCGCCAAAAACATGCATCCCCACATTATGATGGTGCCAACACCATGTTTTACTAACTGGATGCTGTCTTCAGGCTGCTGGTTCCTGGTCATCCCGTTTAATTTGGTTCATTTTTTCTAGGTAAACAACTTCTGTTTACCTAATTCAAATGCCAGGAGAATCAGTTGGTCTTTTTTCAGTTAGGAACACTCATACAGCTATAAGGAAAAGTGAAAACTGTTTTATGTAACTGTACCTTCAGTGGCTGAGCTTCATCTTCATCTGAATCCTTGAACTCAACACAAACAGCAATGTTCCTCGCCTGGTAAAGGAGATAAAAACACAAATTCTAATCAGAGGGTGAATATAGAAAATATAATTTTGTGAATATAAAAACAAAATGACAGACAGGAGACTTTTGTAGTTTGATTTTTAACAATGAGCTACCCTATTTAAAACAAAAACCTCTCTAATTAATCAAAAGCTGCTGCTTGGCACGAGGACGACTCTCTCCAGCTCTGCAGTTCGCCCAAATGGGCTGGAGTCTGATGCCAGGGGTCTCACACGCTAGGCAGGAGCACAAAGTGATGATTATGTGGAATGCCTGCCAAGTAGCAGGAAAGCTTATATGCTTTAGAGCTATGGTTAATGTTGCATAGCTCTTATTATGCAGGACAACAGAAATGCATACAAAATAGTTGTATTTTTTTGGAGTTTATTGTGGGAAAACAAAGTTAAATTTGCCACAGATTTTTATTTTGATTAAGAACTGGACTTTGACTAGGCCGTTCTATCACATCGCTGTGATTTGAGCTCAATAATAACAGTGCTGCTCTATTGATACTACTCTTAGCTGCTTTACATTTGGTTGTTGTATACTTTATCTAATAAAATAAGAGTGAAATACCATCTTATTTTCATTTTTTTTAAGTTTTCCTTTGGGAGAATTAGTAAAAATATGGATTTTTTTCTTCTTCTTATATAATAATTATTCACTATGTTGTTTTGTCTTTAACAAAATATATATAAATGATTCCTGGTTGTGGTAGCATTTCCCTAATGACAATCGCATATAATACATTTAGACTTAGATTTATTTTGTGATTTTGTATACACAAGTGTAAACAAAAAGAGACTTCGTTAAGAACAGCTCTATGGACAATTTCATTTTTTTTTAAAGTGCAGCCTTGAAAACAGTTTAAAAAAATACATAAAAACAGTAATATAAACATATTTCTATACCTACCTTTGCAAAGGACTTTTGCCCATCATACTTGAGGTGTTTCGGGTAGACATAGAGGTGGTTTTTATATATAGTGAACGGTTGGGCACACTTAGCAATACAGGGCACAAACTCCTCCACCTCGAGAAGAGCGTTTCCTGGACCATTCTGCTCAAAGTTTCTCACTGGGATGTACGAGGAAGTGACACAGTCTGTAAGCAGCGAGGAAGACCCCTTAGAGAGTTACAGATCAAAGTCATGTTTAAAAAAGATGTTATAAAGAGGTTTTGAAAACATAAGGAGGGTTTACTGGGTACATCCGGTGCAACGTTATCAATAGTAACATCTAAGTTCCCCAAGAGCACAGGAAGTTTTGCCATTTTTTCTGGCCTGTAGGGAAAACATAGGGGGGAAAAAGGCCTTTAACAAACGTATCAAAGAAAGTTTGATGAACAGGGGGAAAAAAAAAAAAAATCAACTCGAAACAACATACTTTCTGAAGTCGGTGAGGAGTTTGAACATGTCTTCGTCTGACAGCTTGCTGCTGTCCTGCCTGTAGAGGGCTGAGAAACGAGCGTTTTTCTCCAGAGTTCCAGATGCATCCTTGAACACAGGCCTGCAGAGACGAAAATCCAACATTTAACAGATAAAATGACCTTTGACCTTTTTTAATTGTAAATGTCTTTAAATTGTTGGCTTTATTAGCTTAGCTGCAGCTTTGACGTAGTAAAAATGTTTTCTGCTGAAAGGAAGCCATCTTCTTTAAAAAGGAAACCTCAATCGATGAAATGCTTTACTGTATTTGATGAAATGAATGTAAACAATAAGGCAGCTTCTAGAATTTGCAGAGCTGAACTCTACTTTCCGGCACTCAGAGAATCTGAAATGTTTACTTCATGGGTGGATTCTCAGGAAGTCTGTAAAGTTCTCCGGCATCCTTTCTAACGCAAATAATAATCATCAACATAATCCCATTTTGAGTAAAAAAAGAATATATAATGAAACTCATGAGAAAATTGATAACTTTAAGTGTGCTTCATGGGCTTGTCACTTTAGGGTGGAGCTCCCATTTCATCCACCTCTGTCATTAAACTTGTAGATGGTAATCATGCATGTCTTGATAGAAGTGGGGTATTAGGCGTGGTCTTTCTCTTAAATCTTTAATAAACTGATTTTATGTTAGATTTTTGAAAAGAAATAATATTTTTAAGGATCAGACTGATCTATGTTAGGGATCGGGTTACGGCTACAGTAAGTGTCGGTGCATCCTCAGACATCAGATCCTGAACCGTGCCGCGACCTTTAAAACCACCAGATCCCCCTTTTTCTTCCCCTTCCATCGGTGACCACCGGTCCAGAGGGAGAGACCTAATGATCCAGCTGGAAAAGAAATTCCACGTAGTGCAATCTCTAGAGCTGTGAACTCCAAAGAGAACTCCATGCCTGTTCGAGGAAGCTGTGAGCTGAAAACGCCGCATCATCATTGCTGGCAGCGCCCGTTTGTACAGCGGATAAGGAGTTTTTAAATATCCGCCTGTCAATCGTCTGAAATAGCACCCAGTTTCCTCCCGACCCGACGTTCTGTGTCCAGTGTGCCTTCTGCACGCTGAGCGATCCTGACCCCCAGCAACCAGTTAATAATCTTTCTATCAGAGGTGGAAAAAGTACTAAAATATCATACTCAACTAAAAGTACCAACACTTGGATGAAATATTACTCAAG
>NW_015150462.1:221315-222843 GCF_000732505.1 Cyprinodon variegatus | reverse complement strand
GATTTTAAAAACTACTTGAAAAATAAAAAAATACACAAAAAACCTACTCAATACAGTAACTTGAGTAACTGTATTTCGTTACTTTCCACCTCTGCTTCCTATTACTAAAGAAGGTAGCTTGCCTGAAATAGAGGCAGAAATATCCTTTAGATGTTTAGCTGATTTGTTTATTACGAAGGAGCTCCTCAACTATTTTAGCTGATTCTTTTATAACAACCATTCAAGTTGTGTGTCTTTAATGTTACACCCAGCGTAAAGTGGTGTCTTTGCCATCTTTTTGTGTGTTTCCCTCTTATTCCATCTCGTCTGTTCCCGTGTCATCTAGTTTGTTCTTAAAGCCCAACTTCGCTTGGATTGGAACGTCCACCACAAAGGTAAGACGTGAATAACACCTGGAAATCGTGCAAAATGTCAGTTTTAATCATTTACTTAACGATAATTACTTGGTTTTACCCTTGATTTGAAAGATATATTAATCAAATATAACTTCTGGTTCTACTTATTAATATATTCATAATCTGCTGGTAAAATTGTACAATGTAATGTGTGGTTCATGCTTTGCCCCAAGGCGGTTTCATTGATTATTCTTTCCACTTATTTCAATTTTTAAAACAAGAGGGATTGGAGGAGGAATGGACATTGCAGTCTGTAACTGCAGTGGTTGTTTTAGCGCCTTACATAGCTGCTTGGTTTGACACCAAAAACAGTAATTAGGTGAACAAAGTTACTCCTTCTCCTGTCATCTATTCACTGCATTATGATGTGCAGTTCTCATGTGCTCAAACAGACATGAAAAGATACCAATAGATTGTGTAAAAGTATGAAATAAACTCAGAGTTGAATTAAAGCAGTGTCCAAGCATGAGACTGTTTAGGAAAAGACTCAAACTGGTTTTCTTAGAAAGATTTGAAATGGAAGAAAGGTGGTGAACATCAATGGGTAAACTTAGTCACTGTTGATGGCTGTATACATCATTTTGAAATTGCTGTGATCATGTGGACTATGGGTAATGATGCTATGGCTGAAGATGTGTGTAGACACATGGGAATGTATATATGTCAATTATTGTGCATGACGCGTTCAATGAACAGCGTTCTCTGAATACGTTCACATTTTTAGTGAACGGGGAATTGAACGGACAGATTTTGAAGAAATTACCGTGAACGAGATCAACGTTCACTCTGAGAATAATGAGCAAGACACACAGCTCACGTTGGCGTTCAATCAATGACAACGCTTTTCATTGGATAATATCGGGTTTTACTGCACTTATTACGGCAAACAGCCCTACAGAGCAGCATGTCTACTGCTAGTACTGGTCTGGTCCATTTAGACTCATCTGCGGGTATTTCTAAAAGTTTTATGAACTAACAAAGGAAGACTGACAGAAAAAAAACGTACGTTTTAGTGCAAACTGTGCCCACTGAGACTTAACAAACAAGTCCGTACTTCAGCCATGTCCACTTGAAATTTAAAGCGACAGATCGAGTTCAAGCATCTGAGTTATTTTGGGAAATATCTGATAGTG